>NC_051313.1:1332288-1687203 GCF_015220235.1 Choloepus didactylus
TTGGTGTATTGGTTTCGCATAGTGTGATGGTTTGAAGCTGTATATACCCCAGAAAAGTATGTTCTTGAAGTTAATCGATTCCTGTGGGTGTGAACCCATTGTAGGTAGGAATTTTGGTGGGTAGCATCTTAAGTTACGATGTGACCCACCTCATTCAGGTTGGGTCTTAATCCTCTTACTGGAGTCCTTTACGAGAGAATGAAATTCAGGCAAAGAGAGAGAAAGCCACAGAAGACAGAAGCTGGAAGCAATGGAACCTGGACGAGAAGGGAGAGAGCAGCAGACGCCGTCGTGTGCCTGCCACGTGGCAGAGGAGCCGGGGATCAGCAGCAACCGGTCTTCAGGAAGAAAGCTTCTCCGTGATGCCTAGACTTGGACATTTTCATGGCTTCAAAACCGTAAGCTTGTAAGCTAATAAATTAAAGCCAATACATTTTATGTCATCTGTTTTCAGCAGCAAAGCAAACTGGAACACATATCCTTCATTAGGTATGTTCCTAGGCATTTGCTTTTCTTTTTGTTTTGAGTCAAAAGAGTCCATTTTATTGTTGGATACTATGTGTTCAGTACATATCTGTCTGTCTCTGGCTCTCTGCTGAAATTCTCCATCTGTTGATTTATTTTGCTTTCTTGTCCCACTTGACCCTCCTACATATTTATCGTAGTTATTAAATCCCTGTCTGATATTGTAACTTTTGAGCTATCTCTAGATCTGCTTCCATTTTGTTTTTCTTCTCTTGACCGTGGGTTACATTGTCTTGTCTTTTTACAGCCTTGTAATTTTTTTACTGTGTGTTGGGCATTGTATACAACAGTAGAAGATGAAGTGAATTATTTTTACCCCTAGAGAATGGCTCACCATGTGTGGGGTGGGGCAGAGCCGACTGAATCACAGTGTGGGGAGTCACCAGTTGGCCCCTGGCCTCACAGGTTTGCAAGGGGAATCCGAGCTCTGCCTTCAGCAGGGCTGTGGGGACACTCTCAACACCTCTCTCCTCTTTCACAGCTCAGCAGCCAGCTTCCCCAAGCACAGGGCAGCGTTCCACCCACCCGGGGCTTTCTGTGCCTTGGAAGGTTCTCTCCACCCAGCCACGCTGCCCCAAGACCTGGGAGGGCTCTGCCAGGCACTTGGAAAAGGCCTGGATTGTGTGGTGAGGCTGATGTCCGTGCTCCTGACTCCCTTCCAGCCTCCAGCAGCTGAAGGAGCTCAGCTCTGCCAGACTAAAAACAGCCTTTCGTCTCTTCCCACCCAGGCAGAGCTCGCCAGTTTTCAGAATTTAGTTCATTTGGGTTCTTCACATCCTCATCTCTTGGAAGGATTTTAAGACTCTCATTGTGTAGCTTTGCTGGTGTGTTCTCATTTGAAGGGTTGGCTGGTCTCTATATCCTCCCAGCTGTGTTTTGCACCCCTTCTCCCCTCCTCTTGGTTTGCCTCCCTCTGTTGAGGGTGCCAGAAAACTGAAGTGTGCACTGGGCACTCCTTTGCGGCCAGGGCTGCGGATGTGCGTCGGGTTTGGCAGGTTAGACACCCCCTCCTCAAACACGAGCCTGGGCTGCTGCCTCTGCTGTCAGCATCTGCAGGGAGCTGGCGGGTGAGGCTGTGTCCTGTCGGTGAGGTCCCAGGTACAGTCACCTGGATGTGAGCAGCCCGGGGTGCTGTTTGTGGAGGGGACTTCCCGATGCTTCCCAGCCAGCAGCACCCCGACTGGCCAGGGCTACGGTGGTGCCTGAGATTCACCCCTGAGGGCACCGCGCCTGCCCCTCCAGGCCTTATGGAGAGTTTGTAAGGACCACGATACCTAAAGTAACTAGCGTGGCTTCCCTTATCTTCAGCAGGTGCAGGACAGAGTCTTCCACTGTCTTTTCTGTTGGTGTCGGGTGTGGTCGTTTGCAAAGCCCTTTTGCATCCGTGATTCCATCTGACCAAGGCAGGTTTCATACGTCTGACGTGCATCATCAATGCACCTTTTAAATGCAGCTCTAAGCGAGCAAAAAGTAATTCTACTTAACCATGACATGCTTTCAAGCCACTTAGGGATTTTGTTGTATGCTTATTGACATAATAAGCAGACAGGTATCAGAACCTGTAACAGGTGAGGGAAAGCTGCCCTGCCCTGAATGATCCCTCCACATCCAGTCCTGGAGCCCTCACCCCAGGGGCGTCCAGCGTGGGTCCAGCAGACGGAGGGTCAGAGCAAAGGGGCCGAGTGAGAACGCAGGTAGGACGGCCGGGAAGGCGGGGCGGGGCGCGTCCATGTGCTCCCCTCAGCAGGCCCTTCATCTGGTCAGCAGATCAACCCAAACGCGGACCTGGGAGGTGGCAGGCAGCCATGCGCCACAAGGTACATCTCCATTTCAGTTGTTAAAATGGGAAGAGGGAGCATTTTAAAATCAAAGATTGGTGGTGTTGCCGTGGTGAACTGAGGAGCCCCAGGCTCAGGGGTTTCAGTGACCAGTGGCGGCTGCAAGGGCAGCAGGGCCTGCACGTGGGTCTCCTAAGGCTAAATCCCATGCTCTCCAGGCCCTGCCGCAACTGCCGCTCGGCCTCAGGCTGTGGGCTTGGAAAAGTTAGCAGAGTTTTCAAAAAGGAAAACCAGCGACATTTGCTTGGATCTTGTGGCAACTCCTGTTACTTAAAAAAAAAACATCATTTAGAAAAGTCACTCTCAGTCCTCAGCACACTCGCAGGGATGAGGGTGTGGGACGTCACTTTCTCCAGCCCCTTCGCATCTTTGAAAGCCGCTTTCACCCAGAGCCGAGAATGTGCGATGGTGCCATCCCACAGCTAAAAACATCTATTTCAGAGATGCCTGAAATTCACAGAAAACGAAACAGAATCCCGGGTGATGACAACCATTTGGCGTCTGCGTCCTCCAGACTCACCGGCTCGTCACTGAGGCGAGGGGTGGAGAACAAAGTGTGCAGGGCACCCCCGAAGGGGCAGGTGCGACTGGGGGTCTATCCCCACCCCTGGGTCACTCCCGGTGACCTTTCCCCTTCCGGGCTCCGCATGGAGCTGGGGAGAGCAGAAGGCCTGGCCGGCTGGCGGTGGACCTCATGAGGAAAGGGACACGGATGCGAGCCGGGGGAGTCGACGGCGGCCGACAGCGCAGACAGCAGCGGGCCGGGCCAACGGGGTCCGTGCACTCCGGGAACACGCCACGCTGTCCCCCAGGTCTCAGCAGCGTTCCGCGTCCTTCTCCCTGCCGCTGGCCTGTTACCCGCGGTCTGAGCGATGCCGGCTGCAGGGGCTTCCCCGTGAGCCGGGAGACGCCCACGCTCCCCTCTCGGTACCTGGAGGAAACCCCGCCCGGGCCCCGGCGGCTGTAGTGCGGCACTGGGGAAGTGGGTTCCACGGTCTAGCGGTGCCTCGTGCCTGCACCCCAGAAAATACGTGTGCATTTCCTCTACTTCTAGGGCTAACAGAATGACAGGAAAGATCTGATTTAATATTGCACTGAAATTCACTAATTCACAGGTTGAACGCTCATTTCACAGACGTCCGTCGGGTGTCGGCCCCGTCAGGAGGGTCCCGCCTCGCTCCCGTCGCCCCTCGGGAGGTGGCACCCACGGGAAGCGGAAGGTGCTGGGCTGGGCCCGGGGCGCAGCTGCTTTCCCTGCACCTGCTCCGGGAAGGTGGGGCAGGGCCGGGAGAGGGCGAGGGGGGCAGAGCGCGCTGAGGGGAGAGCAGGGCCTTCCCCGTACCCCAAGAGGGGGCGAGGGCGGCGGGTGCTCGGAGACAGCCCCCGGCAGGGGCGTGAGGGGCCACCGGCCTCAAGGCTGGGACGGGGAGGCGGAGGGAGGAGGCCGGGAGGGCCAGGCCCCGGGGGCTCGGCTCGGCCCATCAGCCCCCACGCCCCGCTCTCTAGCAGATCTTACCCCGACAGAAAACACACATCTCCTGCCTGGACGAACGCGTTTGGGAAGGCCAGGAAGGCGCTTCGGAGAACACAGCCACGCATACCTTAAAACCTGCACCAGAGCACAGACGGTCACGTCTCCCCTGGGGGAGGCTTAGGGCCCTGCGCCCTCCACCCGCCTGGAGCAGAGGGTGCTAGGGAACCCGGGAGCATCTGTCTCGTGTGCACAAAGGCGCGCGGAGGGAAATTTTTGTTGGGATATGAGCCCTTCACAGGTTCTGACGAGGTTGGGGCTGAATTAGCAGCATTTTCCTGGGTTCTTTATTTCCCGGAGTTAACAGCCTCCGGTCGCCTACAGGGGAGCACTGGTTTCTGAGTCAACGGGGAGGAAAGGCTGGAGGCTCTGAAGCTCTGCAGTGGAAATCCGAGTTGAGATTCGGGAGGGTGCGTGAAGTCCCACACACTGGCCTCTAGGAAAAGGGGCCCTGTGAGGATGGGTTGTGGGTCCGGCTGGCTGGAGCCCAGAGGCCGGCTCAAGAGGCTCCCCGGGGCCTGCGTTTTGAGGACCTTCCAGAGCTGGGGTGGGAAACCCGCTGGGGTGCAGGGGCAGCCACCCACCCCGTGGAAAGAGCCTGAGCCTGGCTGCCCAAGAGAATTTCCTGCCAACTCTCATGGCCACACGTACCAGCTGAGAGGCCTGCATTTCAGGACACACCTGAGAGTCGTGTGTTTCAGGACATGCACCTGAGAAGCCTGAATTTCAGGACACACCTGAGAGGTGTGCATTTAGGGCCACGCACTTGCTGGCCAGCTTCGGATGCTCTCAGCATGAGGACGGCCGGCGTGGATTCTCAAGGGCCTCACTGCTTGCTCAGTGAATATTAGTTTGAAAAATTATCCTTAAATTTATTAAAAATTTAAAAATGATGATGGATGTACCATATTTCTTAGAGTTGGTTTTTAAATTTTCTCATCGTGTGCTTAATATCAATGGGGCAGTTAGAATTGGAATTTAATAGATCTCACTGCACAATTTATAGAAATTCAAATCCAATTAAAGAAATTCTCCATCTCTCTCCCTTCCCCTCTTCCTCCCTCTGTGTGTACATATATAAAGTACAATGAATGAAATATTAATATAATTAGATTTGACACGGGTAGCTAGATTACATTATTCACATGCTTTAAAAATTAATGATAGCTTAACTGGTTGCTTTTTTCTCCTGCCAGAATTTTCTATTTTAAAGTTGGGTTAGTAAGCTTTGCTCAAAGAAAGAAGCTATGAGAAAAGATGTCTGAAGTGTCAGGTACTTTTTCCCTTCATAAACAAACCCCTGGCTCCATCACAGCTCTGGGGACCACGGTCAGTGATGGGGGCTAAAGTTCGCAGCCCTGTGACCCCTGCCAGTGTTTTTCTGTCTGCGCATCAGATGTGAACAATTTTTATGCTCCCAGGACCATGAGTTGCCAGGTTCTGGGCTATCAGTGGGGCAGCACATCCAAGGGAGAGGGTGGGAGATGCGTAGCTGGACCCTGCAAACCCATCTCTCCTTGGATACCAGTAGGACTGTGTGGGGGTCCACGGCCCGGGCCCCTCCTCTCCGTAGTGATGTCACGTGGTCGCCTACTTGCCCGTCAGACCTCCCAGGGGCAGGAAATGCACTGTGAGCAAAGCACTGCAGCTCCCCTCCTGATCACTGCAGATAGCAGTGTGCACGCGATTGTCTCACAAGCCCCTGCCAAACTCTGTTCTCCCCCCACCTTGTCCTAACCCTCATGAGCCACCCCCTGGCACCCCCTCCTTTTGCGGAGCGCTAACTTCCATCTTTCCCGGCCGCCGCTGTGGAACAAATCACCTCCTGGATGTCAGTCCTACTGAACTCGCGTCTGGCTCTGAGCCAGGAGTGTTCTTGGTCCTAGAGCAGAGCCAGGTTGTGACAAACTGAGTTCTCCTGCTCCCTGGCGAGGAAGAGGTGAAGGGGGAGAACAGTGCATTCCCTCCGCCGCGGGGAAGGAGACCCCGGGAGACTGGAGAAGCCTTCCTTCACTTGCTGGGAGGAAATCCTTGTGCCTGCAGGTTGCAAGGCAGACTAACCAACCCCTGCTGCAGAGCAATGAGATTACAAGGTCATCCAGCCTTGGCAGGGTTCAAAGAAAGGCGCAGCCAGGGGGCTCTCGGACGGAGGGGTAACTATCGGAGCGTCGCGTCTTATCTCATGGAACCGAGAAGATCCTCCAGGAAGGAGATCTTGTCTGGAGGCCGCTGCTCCGGCTTGAAAGGGCTGTGAACGCAGTGGCTGCACCAGATGCTTCTTTTTTGGTTCTGTCATTAGACTTTATATTACAGCAGAGACAAGTAAAATGAAAATCATTTCCAGAGAAAAAACTTATTAGACTTCTGGGTTTTTTGTTATGAGTAGCCTGCTTTTTACTAAATATGAATTAAATCACTGCAAAACAGAAAGAAGAAACATTAACTTTTGGTGACTTCTGACATAGAACTAAAAGCCTTTTCTTTTAAAGGAAAATGACAGTATTTATTTGGGAAATAAAAACTGTAATACACTAAGATTTGCATATAATCCCAATTTCTCCCATTGAAGGGGCTGGTTAGCTGAATTTTGGCACGTCTTGTTTCCCATTATCTCTCCCAGATCCCATGGCCACCAGCTTTATCCCTCTATCCTCTTTCAGGAAGGCAGCTCAGAAGCACGTCTCACTGGCCATAAAGGAGGGGAGGGAAGGCATCTGTATAACAGAACAAGCATGGGCATCTCGTGTGCATCTGGTGAGGAGCCCCCGGGCAGGTGCCCCCACGGTGCCGAGCACCTCCCCAGTGGAGTCTGTTCAAGTGCCTGTGAGGCCTGGAGACAGGGGCTGTGCCCTCTGGAGCTTGGGGGTGTCCACTTCCCGGACCCCAGAAGTGTCCACGTGCTTGCCCACATGCCACTGTGCCTCCTGAGGTGAGTTCTGTTTGATTAGCTCTTAGCATTTCCAGAAATTCAGAGAACTTACCATCAGCCAAACTTAAACAGTGCAACGTCCGGGAAGGTGTTTGGAAAGTGTAAACTGCCAACAAAGAGCCAAGGTGTTGTAGACCACTTCTTGGAAATCCAGCAGGGTTCTTAAAGGAGAAGCCCCTTCAGCACCCGTGCCCCACCTTGGGGAGTTCGTCATCTTCACCACAAACGTGAGACATGGTGGTTAACAAGCACATGGCCTGGAAGCTCTCGCCAAGGTGGTATGAGTGTGGGAAACCAGGATCACGCAGAGGAAATCCTGTGTGCCAGGGCACCACTGCTGGACCTGTGGAATCAACGTGCACAAATGCACGGCGTTGGGAAGTGGACACGCAGCTGCGGCACGGGAAAACGCTGATAGGGCTAAAATTTAGCCAGAAGAGAGAAGTGTGAGTGGGTGGTGTTAAATGTACGATGTTTTTTAGGTGCTGGCAGGGAAATCCTTGTGCCTCCTACTAGAAAGGAAGGGCAGAGTAAGAAAAGGGGGTGCCGCATGCTTTCCTCCTTCCAGATGTGTCCTCCTGTTTGCACACAGCCACCAGGCACCACCGCCCACGTCTGCCTGACCCACTGACTGCAAACGGCCTGGCTGTCCCTTGCCCGGTTTCGTCCCTGCCTGCACGTCCACCAGCCGCTGGGAGCACCCACCCATGTCTGCTCGGCATCGCACAGCTGCCACCAGATGCCCTGGGGAGAGCGGTGGGTGCAGGCTGGTGGCCTCACCCTTCTCTTCGCCTTCTCCATGGGCACCAAGCACCCCTTTGTCCAGAGGGTGCCTGCCCTCTGCTCCTGTTCTAGCACATTCTTTGCCAAGGCACCGAGCACCTGGCCTCTGCTGGGAATCAACATGGGACAGAGAGCTGCTGGGGCCAATGGTCTCGTCCACAGCTGGGGCTCTGGGAGCTGGAGGGGAGCGGCGGGTACTGGGGGTGCAGGCAGGGGTTGGTGGGGGCGGGGGAGTGGGGCGTGGGCAGGGAAAGGGCCTGTGGGATGAGCGGATTGTGCTCACTGACCAGCGTGGTCTCTGGTGTCCAGAATGCAGGGGAGATGTCATCTCCCGGTCGTGCCTCTGACACCGCCCGCATCGTGACCTGGCCAATCCCTTAGAGAGTGTCTGGCGGAGGCACACGCCCCCGGGTTTGGATCTCCTGCACTGGGCTGGTGACTGGAAGGACAGCCCTCGGCGTCGGAGGGAAATAAACATGTTTCAGGTAAACATGGGCAGGAGCGTCTTTAGAGCTGCCTGGGTCTGTCAGACGAAGCACTTGGAGATCCCGATTTCCGACGGGGCTCTAGCGTGGGAAACAGGTTCCCAGGCCGGTGCTGTTTGCCGCGGCGCGGGCAACCTGCCCCAGGTTGCAGGTGAGATGATGATTTGCTTTCCCGGCGGCTGGGGTCTGTGCTGCATGCCCTCCAGGTGTTTCTGCAGAAGAGGAGATCATGCTGGAAGCCCTCCGAGGGGCCAACCTAGTCTTTTTCCCTGTTTTGGCCTTTGGGGCAGCAGCAAGGGGCCCCTGCTGGGTTCTGGAGCTGTCCAGGGTTCCGAGGCGCCAGGCTGGAGGTGGTACCTGCTGTGCTGTCCACGGGCTGCATTGTCAGCGAGGAGGGGCTGCAGACGCCCCCAGTGCATCCTGTTATCCGCTGCAGAGCAGAGAAGCCAAGATGAGTGTTTGTGGGAAAGAAGTCAGGGCTGCTTTCATGCTCAGCCCACTCTTACCCAGCTGATGGATCATTCCTCCATCAACATGTTTTTAATAACTGTTGCAAATTTAGTTACAGTAACACTGAATATTTTTTCATGATCTACCCACCTTTCCTTCCCATTTAAAGTTTCAGGTTAGGGGGCGTTACATAGCGCTCATCAGGGAAACGCTGCTTTCTTCCCCCTGAATGTGCTGGAGTTCACGGGATGACATGGCAGGTGCTCTTTTGCTTCCTGAACTTTCGTTTGACACACATTTGTTTCCTCCTGTGGCACAGACCCTGGTGCACACAAGAATTACTGGGTCACAAGAGTCGAAAAGGGGCCTGGAGACAGGGCACTTCGGGCACCAGAGGTCACAGCTTCTCGGGGTGCGGGGAGTGGGGGGCTTGGAGGTGGGACTGCTCACTGGTGACAGAGGACGGGTTTTGAATTCAGGGACATCTTCATGTGGTTTCTGGCTTTGCCATGTATGGCGGGACCTTGGGCAAGTTCAGTGGAAGGCATTCCACAAGTGCTCAAAGCTGGGCGCTCTGCTGTAAATACAACAAAAGAAATATTTAGATTTAATTTAATCCCTTTTAAGTCCGTAGAAGAGTGGCTGGATCACGGAAAAGACTCAGCAAATGCCAGCAGCCCCTAGAATGTCTCCTTTGGGCTCCCCGGGAAGTGAGTCGAATCCCCCAGTGGGATTGTGCTTCTGTAAGAGTTAAGCAGTTCCCACGGGCAGTGTGGGCACCACTGGGTCTCTTACGGGGGAGCTGGCATTCAGGTGGGGAGCAGGAGGCCACAAAGACAAGTGGTGACACACGCAGACACCGGGGCCCCCGTGCTTCCTGAGGGGTGGGGGCTCAGCAGCCACGGCTGTGCCAGCGCAGATCCCGCTGCGGGGTGGTCTCCTGCGCGACCTGCTTCCTCTGAGGTCCTCCCAGGTACAAGGTGGGCTCAGGACCCCGGGTGGGACCTGCCTGCTTTCGTCCATCTGGCTTTGTGGAGTGTCCTCACTTCCAGACGGCACTGGAGTCGATGTCACTGTACAGCAGGTGGTTTCTCATCACTCAACAATCAAATACCTGTGCTCACATGTGCACACTGCATGGGCGTGTTCACACACACACCCTGCACACAGACACCCTGCACATGCACACACCCTACACACACACACCCTGCACACACACCCCCCACACAGACCCCCCCCACCATGCACAAACATATACCCTGCACACACACACACTGCACACACACCCTGCACACACACACACACACTTAAAATGAGGTGCAGGCCTGGATATGAGCACTGGCAATGCTAAAATGTTAAAGTCCATTTGTTTCCTTCTAAGGAAGGGAAATGATTCAGCAGTGTCCTCTTACTGTAGGAATCACAGACATCTTTTAATTCCTTATTGATTTTTAAATCAATTTGTTATCAGAACAGTCTAAAGGCATTTAACAGCTAACCTCTAGAATCTCTGAGACGCCTCCCAAGTCTGAGCACTGATTTAGAATTTTGTCCCTCCCTGCAAGGTGCTGCGGCCTCCACATTAATTCCCGTGGCCTCGGGTGATGTCGAGGAGCAGAGGGCTGGAGCCACAGCTCCGTCCCGCCTCGGCCACGCAGGAGTGTCCTTGGGCTCTGCCCCTCCAGGTTAATCGATCCCCCGCGATGCTTATTATTTACAAGACGGAGGCGCTGGAGGAGACCTCCGATGCCCTCTGTGTCAGTCTCCAAAACGGCCCACGCACGATGCCGCAGACCCTGGGCTGGGGGCTTTGTGTGCATTCTCCGTCTTCACAGAGACACCCCCATCCCCGCTCTATGAAAGAGGCAGTGGGAGCCCGGGGCAGCTGGGAAGTGCCCCCTAGATTTCACGGTGGGAAGTGGGGCCCGTGCCCAGCCCAGGTTCTTACCCCCATCGCTGCGGGAGGATGGGCTTGTAGACGACAAAGCCTTCCGCACCCTGCGAGGCCGAGTCACGTGCGGGCAACAAGCACAGGAGCAAATGGACACGCAGCACTTGCGGCACATGGCTGTGTCTACGCGATAATTTGGACAAGGCCGCGATGATTCTGGGCTTCCGGGTGGGTGAGGTGGGGAGGGTCTCCAAGCACGGCTCACGTTGGACTAAACAGGAGGAGCCGGAGGGTGTGGCTATCCCCGGAGCCGAGGCCCTGGCAGCAGGCTCAGGAAAAGGCGGGGCGAGGCCCTCCATAGGAGGTTAAACTGGAAAGGTGTCAAGAGGCCTTGAAGCCCCTCAGCGGAGAAGTCTGGGGGTGAAGGAGGCGTGGGGCTGTGCGGGGGTCTGCTGCCTGTTCAGCTGAGCAGGGGCAGGTCCGGAGCCATGGGGGTCTGCAGATTGGGGGTAGAGAACAGCGGCAGGAAGGCAGCTCATTCGGGGTGACTTTCAAAAGTCAAAAGTAGATGTGGGGCAGCTACGAGGACACGAGAGAAGGCACCTTTGGGGATGGCTCTGAGTGTCTAAGCTGGGTCTCTAACAACCGCTGGGATTACCGTAGTGCTCTGGATGAACATGAGAAACAATGTGTGGGGGCAGGACAAGCAAAGGGAAGATGGGGGGCTGGCGCCTGCTACTGGAAAGAGCCTTCTAAGGAGGAGGGTGCCCCTGCTGGGTTTTGGGGTGTCTGTGTGTTGCTGCGGTACAGACTTCCTCTGTCTTTCCAAAGCTTCTGTCAAGTCTGCTCTAAATCTGACGCTTTCCCCGCGAGCGCTTTCTGTTTGTTGTTGTTGTTGTTGTTGTTTGCTTGTTTTTTGGGAACCAAGGAAAGGGGCTGCAGGACTCGGGGCAGCTGTGCCGAACAGGGCAGTCAGTGCGCTAAGCTCACCCCGCAGAGGCGAGGGCTGGGGCCGGGTGGGAGTGCGAGAGCCGCCCCCACGGCCAAACCCACTTGGGGCCACCTCGAGTTCTGGAGGAGGAGGGATGGCACGACTCGTCCTACCCAGTCTTCAGGGGAAAGGAAGGTGACCACAGCTGGCAAGCGGGCCCTAGATGCACCTGCAGCCAGGAAAACGAGCGAGGGACGAGGGATCTAGGAAGAGCCACTAGGACAGAACGGAGCAGCTCCAGTCAATGCAGAGCCAGGGCTCAAAACGTTGGTTTGCTTACAGTATCTTTCATTTCCCTTTATGGAGGCCCTTGGGGTCTGTCAGGAGTGAGGAAGCTGGGAGGACAGATCCCCCGACCCACCTCCCGCCAGGTTTTTGGGGAGGGATGTACCTGGCAGCCAACGTTTCCAGGCGAGGAGTTATGACTCCGGCGTCACACTTGGTCCTGTGGGAAGACTGCGGGAAATCACAGGGAGCCGTGCTGCTTGCTCAGCCCGTGGCCCTGTTCCCTGGATGGCAGGTGACCGTGTGGCATCTCAGTGTCCCCGGAATTTAGGGCCCAGAACGCGGGGACAGCAGGTCAGAGGAGCAGCCACGGGTCGAGGGCCATGGAGCCTAGGCTGCTGTCGTTCAGACATTGTTTCAGGCAAGGCATTTGGATTTTATTTGAATTAAGCTGTGAAGCCATTGGTATGTTTTATGCAGGGAATGATCCAATAGGATCTGTATTTTTAAACAGTAGCTTTGTTTCCTTTTTACGCCAAGAGTAGGTTTGATTTTGCAGGAAAGCAAGAGCAGGATGGTGTATGGGCTTCTGTAAAAGCCCAGATTGTGGCAGTGGGGAGCAGGTGGGCACACGGCAGAGCAGGTGAAGCCAGGGTGTGTGTCAGCTGCTCATGCTTGGGGTTGTGGTTACGGGAAATGAGGAACCTGGAAGATTTGATCTGGAAACTGGGGAACTGGTGACACTGTTAATGGAGGCAGGGACAGGCACAGAGGATCACTAGGCTGCCACATGGGTCTGGGAAACAGAGTGTGAGGATCTCACTCTAAAATCCTTTGTCCACAAATCTCTTTTTTTCCCATTTCTTAAGAGAGTTTGTTCTTTATCCTTCCTATCTTCTTGGTAACTCACTTTCCCCAAACAACACATTTGGTTTACTAACGGGTAAACCATTTGTAAAGGTGCTTTTTGTCAAACTATTTCCATGGAGCAGAAGTGAGAGCATACTGAATTTACATAAAGTGAGTGTATGATGAATTTACATGGAAGTGAGTGCATAATGAATTTACATAGAGCAGAAGTGAGTGCATAATGAATTTGCATAAAAGTGAGTGCACAACAAATTTACATAGAGCAGAAGTGAGTGCACAATGAATTTACATAGAGCACAAGTGAGTGCATAATGAATTTAGCCCTTGCTTGTTGACTTTGTCCCAACACTAGTAGCCCAGTGGTTCATGTTTAGTAAGTGACCTTAATGAAAAGTAACTTGCATTTGTTTTCATTTTTACTTCCTCTCCCCTTTCCTTCCAGCTGTTCGAAGCTGTTTTACTTTCTTTTGTTCTCAGAGTCAACTTGGAAAGTAAACAGGCCATTTCAGTTCACCTGTGGCACTGGACGGCCTTCAGTGATGGTGACATACGTGCCCCTGTCTCATGTCCCCACCCATCCTCTGGCTACCTACTTCACACAGCACATGGACTTTTACTGAAAATCAACAGCATCTAAAAGGGGAGCTCATGAATTTCTTGCAAATGACCCAAACCAAGTTGCATTTTGATGGAAACCCAACAACAAAATCAATGACAACAAATCCTTATAAATTATAATTGTTTAGTGGCAGGTGCTGGGGCTAATAGAATATATGTAATTTTTAACATACCTGAAAACAGTGTCCATGATGTGTTGCTAGCATTGGGGCACCCAAAGTATTTCCCCAGTGGAGAAGATGGAGGGAGCAGAACCAGCCCTGTCCTCTCTCAACGTATACATATATATTCCCAGGGAAAGTCTCCCAGGAGCCCCCAACAGGTGGAAAGACGTAGGGAAGCTAAGGGATCTGGAGAAAGACGCCTCATTTAAGCGGCCCAAGCTCAGCTACAGGAAGGCTGGGGTCACAGACGTTTGGCAGTTGTCCAAAATCCAGTGACCTCGGGGGAGATTTTTGGGTTATGATCAAAGTTGGGTTGGGGATAAATGTGGAAGATGGAGAAAGTTCTGACTGTGGCTAGACCCAGGTATCAGCATCACAACTTCCACCGGTTTTCTACGCAGGTGATTCTGGGCCGACTTCCTCAGCCGTTTGCTGCTGTAGGCTGTCCTGGGGGGCGGGCGCGGTTGGGGCTGTCACCCCAAACACCCGGGGCTCCGACCAGACAGGAAGGAGCAGAGACTGATGTCTTCATTTCCACGCCATGACTTTTCTGTTTCCATCCCCTGACCACCTCAGGCTCACAGAGCTACGGTGTAAAATTTATCTCCTAAATCTTCAAGTGCCGCCCTCCTCGTCTGTGTAATTCAGGAAACAGACAGAGCTTGTGGTTTCCCGGAGACGGGTTCTGAGAGACTGTTAACTTCCTAAGGCTCCCCCACCCTCAGCTCCTGGCTGTGGGCGTCTCCACGCCGGGGTCCTGGCCCTGGCTCTCCACCTGCGCCTGCCTCTGGGCTCCCGCATGTCCCGCGTGGCATCCAGGCCACCCACTCCGTCCCCAGTGCCCCCACGCCCACCCCTCCAGCCTCCTGGCTTCCCTGCACCTGGGCCTCCTCCTCTGGGCCCATTCTCTACACGTGACTCCATTTTTGTTGGGCCCCACCGTTCCTTCCAGCACCTGGCCTAAGAACCCCCCATTTTACCCTTCCGTTTCCTGCATCAGCTAGCACCGCCTTGCTGTCTCCCTGCACATGGCGCCCGCTGCCCCGTCCTCCTGCCTGCTGCTCTCCAGTGACACCCGCCCAACTCAGCTCCCACCACCCACCTTCCCTGTCGTCATGCTTTCCCATCCACCAATCGCCTGGCATTTTGACAGAGACTAATCCTCCCTAACTACAGATTTTCCCAGTTACCAACTTGCTCATTTCTAACCAAGTTCAGGTCCCACTAGTTTGCAAACTGGTGACCAGTTGTTCCTGCCTCCAGGTGGGACCCAGTCCTCCCCCACGCCTCGCTTACAGCCCAGCACTCGGCCTGTGCCGCCCGCCAGCTCGGTCAAGCCCCCTCTACGCTCCTGAAGGCTCACGTGAACTTTCCCCTCTTCCGGGATCTCGTCTTCTGCTCCCCTCCAGCATCCTTCAGGAACGGGGCCATTTTTCAGTCCACATCTTATGTCCTCAGGTGTGTCATAAGCTCCTTGCCGTTGGAGATCTCCGTCACATAACACTGGCGGCGTCCCAGGACAAGTCCGTGTGTCTAAAAGACTCTATAGGCTTAAAAATACGCCCTCTGCTTGAAAAGACTACTCCATGCACACTTATCCTACTCCATTTTGTTATTTCTTCTTGCCAAACACTAGATACTTGAAATCCTGAAAAGATAACTGCTGTTATTCACAGTTGTTTTAATCCTTACATTCTAGGATCTTTTGGGAGAATTTCACAAAGGAAAAAACAGCTAACAAGAGAAGGGTTCCCTCTGTGCTTTAATAAATACACCACACTGCAAGCACCCAGCGGACGCTGCCTCATGGTGCCCTCCATTTTCTAGGGAGGCCTCGGGGTCTGGGACTTCTGCAGTTGCCACTTTATTCCCGGGTTTCTGTGGTGGAAAGTGGCTGAGCCCTTCTTGCTGCCCTCACCACAGAGTTTGCCGAGCCCATCCTTGGCCACTTAGATGTGGTCGTCGTGGTAACGACAGGACAGGTGGCAGGTGCAGATGCAACAGTGATGCCACATGGGACCTCTTCTGTCCCAGGCTTTCATTTTCCCTTACAAAGCCCCACGAGACCTCATTTTCACCGTTACGAGACCAGCAAGCTCGCTCAGCCAGGCTAATATCTTGTCTAATGCCCACAGTCAGTAGTTGGTAGAGCTGGAAACTAATTTGAAAGACCATCTCCACCAGAAGAATGCTACTTAATTTAGTGGAAATAATGGGAGAAAAGTTTACTATAGGCTTTTGCATATGTTTGCTGGGCCTTCTTTTATCCCATGTCTGGGTGAGCTGAGTTGAGTTCTGAGTTTTCTGAAGGTGCTAATGTGTGGTCTGTAAAAACCTGGAGAGAGCATTTGGGCAATTCAGAGCTCCAGTATGGGAAATTCAGCCCCGAGACCCACTGCCCCTTAATCAGGTGTTTGGGCTGAGTTTTTGAGATACTGACATTCATGTAAAGCTGAGTATGGTTTTCTGCAGTTCTCCCTAGTTCTGGAGTGACAAGCCCATTCAGAATTAACAGACTGCCTGGGTATGCTTGATAGAAAGGATCTACTCTTGTTTTTGACTGCACTGAGGATGGAGGCTGTGGGAATTGGGCTGATCTTTTGGGTCAGTCCTCCAGTGACTTGGTCACTCCTCCTCGTGTGAGAGGTCGCTTGAGTGTGTCCTCCGCCGCTCAGCTCCTGCGTATGTGGAAGGAGCGATGTGGGGAGCCGGTCCTTGCTGGAACCAGCCGCTGTCTGACAGCCTGAGTTATTTGTGGTACGGTTTATAATCCTGTGGTGTGTGCACCATTTGTTCTTGGCACTGATTCGGAAGATGAAAAATAGAAACATTTGACATACAATTTAAAAAAGAGTATTTTGCATTGGCCATTTGGAAGCTTTGGAATTGTTTAGTTCTCTCAACAGTGTGTGCATTTCGTTTTTCCCCAGGTCACGCTGGTGGGCGTTAAGGGGCACAGTTACACTTCAGTGCACCCCTGGCTTCACCTCCCCCCGTTGCCGAGTCCTGGCTCCCTGGCCAAGGAGCCTCCAGCCGGGTCTCAGACACTCGGAAGCTCTCTCTGCCCTGGTTATGGTGCCGTGATGGATGGTTTCGTGAAACTTCCTCAAACTTGCCTCTTGTGGTTGCCCAAACTGCAGCTTCCGATATTGTGGAGGCTGAAGCCACGGCTGTGGAAGGCTGGCCGCTGCTCCCACCTCCCCAGGCCGAGCATCTGAGCCCCTCCCCTGCTGGGGTTCCTGCAGAATGCAGATGCCCCTCCACCTGGGACGCGCCCCCAGACCCAAGTCACAGGGTCGCGCTCCGTGTGGCCGTGTTTACAGTGCCCGGTCTGCGGACGGGCCTGAGTGTCCCTCAGATGCTGCACTCACATCACCCTCCTTCTGCAGCCTGGGGGCTCCTTCCCAAGGGGTGCTCGGGCCTCGGGCAAACACCTTCCAAGGGCCGCCCTCTAGAACCCCCGGCTTTGCCTTCGGATGCGGCCGAGTCTCGATGCAGCCACAAGTCAGGTCTCGGCTCACTCCACCAGCTCTTGTCGGCTAAGCATTCCCGATCCCGGCGAGCGCCAGCTCTGGGGGTGTCATCTGTGAAATGCCTGAGTCATCAGGCTCGAGCTAATGCAACACGATTTTAAGGCAGATTTGACATAAGTGATCTTGACGGTGGATTTCCCCCTCCCCCCCTCTCTCTGTCCTTCTCCTTTCCTCCCTCTCTCCCTCCTTCCGATCCCCCCTCCCTCCCTGTGACTTGCTTCCTGGTGCGGGGTGGGGTGACGGCACCCCCTCTGTGCACACACAGCCTTGGGGCCTGGTGGGCTGGCAGCGACCCCACCTGAGGAAACCCCCCACCCTGCTGGTTGTCGTGGGTAGATGCTGCTTTCTGGAAGAGGTGGCTCCATCCCATTTTCCATCCTGATCAGAATCACAGGAAACACCATTCGTTCAGGCTTCCCCACGGTGTGGAGCTCGGGGTTGGGAGACGCTGCCCTGCACCTAATCTTTACTTCAGTCACAAAACCAGCATGGGGGGGATTGGAGGAGCCTGAGTTGTGGCACTTTGTGATAATTTATCTACAAATTTAGATTTTTTTTGACAGAGGATTGACTCAGCAGAGCATTCTGCATTGAGCAATGGACAACTTCAAGTGCAAAAAGAATCTGTTTACTTATCAAGCATCTGCCATGTGCCCCTAGGAGGGTCCAGAGCAGCAAAACGCAGCCGTAGCTGAGCTTCGGAAAAAATGCCTCTGCCGTGGCTTGTCCCGCTCCCGTCCCCCAGCGTGTCCTGAGCGTGGCCATCCCTCGGCCAGACTCTCCTGGGGACTCGCCCTCCCGACAGCTTGGGCTAACCCCGCGGCCCACGGATGCTGGCTGTGGATGGCCTGACACACCAGCCTGAGGGCCACGCGGGGATGAGGCTGCCGAGGGGTCCTTCTGCCCCTGGCCTGGCTGGGGCAGCGCTGTGGGACTGGGGCTTCGGGTCAGTGAGCAACACCAGCCTGACGCCCACAGCAGAGGGCTTGGGGCTCCGGGGGCTGGTGGGGATGGGCAGGATTCCAGCTCTCCAGGAAAGCAAAGCTGACTGCAGCCTCCGCTCAGCTGCTGTCCTCCATGAGGGGTGTCCACACCAGAAAAATCTAGGCAGGGAAAGTAAGTCTCCTTTTATTGGACAAATACCAGATGAAACAGATGGACTTGCCCTGATGCCCCAGATCCTTTGTGTGCTTCGGACCAGAAGGGAGAGGAAATTCAGACTCTGCTCCCTTGCAGAAGAAATCCAGTGCTTTAGAACCTGCTAAATCCAAATCAGGGTATTTCCATCCACGTGTAGGAAGAAAAGCATCATAAGGCATCAGGCTGCGGCCTCTGAAGGCTCCACAGACGGTGAGGACACCCCCAGGGGCCCGGGGAGGCTGACGGTCCTCAGGGCACAGCCGGGGCCAAGGCCGAAGAGAGGAGCTCTGCAGAATGTGCACGTCGGTGATTCAGTCCGTCGCCGCCTCACCGGGAGGCAACAGGGATGGAAGCGTTTTGTGAAGCCAACAGCCAACAGCTCTGTCCGGACCCCAACTATGAAGGGGGGTGCTCCCTGGCAGTGCTCACCGGGCGGGGGCCGCTCTGCTTCTCTCCAGGTGGAAACGAACGAGGTTGCCGGCTGCTGTGACGATAGGCGCTACACGGCTCAGGTTTCAGGGGCCGGAAGTTCGCTTCCTCCTGGGGCTGGCAGGCTTTGGGGCTCCCCTTCCTCTTCCGGGTTCCATTTGCCTCGGGGAGAGCGTCGAGACCCGCCTGACTCCACTGGCTACACCTTGACTGGAAACACCATCTTCAAATGATCCCATTTACAATGGTCCACACCTGCAGGAGAGTGGACAAGACGAAGGATGGGTTCTTGTGCGGTAACTGGCCATGGCTGCCAAATTGCCACATACTGCCATTGTGCATCTGCCTGCAAGCAGCATTTCTGCTGAGTTCACCCCCCTTTTCTGGAACCGGGACCCCGGTTGTAAAGTTGCAGTGCTCCAGGATGGACCACGGGCTCTTTCGATTTTCAGATCCAGGAACTCTCCCACAACGCACGGGCTGTTGGTGAGTGATTTTAGAGGAGGCCTTGTCTAGGAAGCAATCGTTCCTCAACTCTTCATCCTTCCCCTCCCCTTTCCAGGCCCTTCCCTGCCCCACATCCCGCAGACGTAACCAGCTTTACCGTCGACTCAGCAGAGTGAAGGGCGCGGCTCCAGCCCTGACAGTGACCGGTTATTCGCCCGTGCAGTGGGCTGACCGAGGCGGGCAGATGAGTCCAGGAGGACCCGCCTGCAGGGCAGGAGGAAAGCCGGAGGGGGCAACCCGGGGTGAGCGGAGCCTCGTGGGGTTGGCCGAGCCTCAGCCCTGACTTGTCCTAGATGCTCTCGCTGGGCCCTTGCAGGAGGTGCTGCCGACCGGCCGGTGAAGCTGCGGGGTCTGCGACGGGGTCCACGGACGTGAGGGGGAAGTGAGGGGCACTGGCAGGGGAGAGGAACAGAGGAGGTCTCCGCTTTCCTTCTGAGATTGGAGAAATGGCGGCTTCTTTGTCTTCTAGTGGGAGTGACTCGATCACTCGAGAGGGAAGAGCTGATAGCACAGAGCTGGGGCAGCACCCGGGGCAGGACTCCAGACCTGGGGTCATGCCGAGGGGGCACAGCTGGGCCCACGCCTGCCCCCGGCTGTCCTCGGTGCATGGCGTCCCCTCCCGCCCCTGTTGCCCGTCTACCCTGCCCACGATGTTCTGATCCTGGTGCTTACCAGCTGCCGTTCCTTCAAAACCTGCAGCAAGTTTCCTCTTCTTAACCAAACCCTCTCCAGTCACAGAGACCATCGGAAAAGAGCAGCAAGAAGATGCTCCCAGGCTCTTTGGATGAGAACTAAATTCCACCATATACATTTAAAATCGTTACAATTAAATATAATTAAAAGTTCGGTTCCTAGGCTGCACCAGCCACATCCCCAGTGCTTATCGGGCACATGTGGCTGGTGGAATCTGGGGACCCCCCACGGCGGGGGGGTGGATGGCGGCCACCGTCTTGGTCACCGTCTTGGTCACCACCACACAAACCTGGAAAAACATACCAATGTGGAAACAGGCAGCCACGGAGTGACCTGCAGGAAAATCCCCTTGTCAAGGCTTGTCCCCCAGCTGGAGTCTCCCCTGGAGCCCCCACCCCCACCCCGCCCCCGAGGAGCCGGTGGGCGCCCTCCCCACCCCCGGAGGGGCCGTTCCCGGTGTGAACCACTGCAATGGGGGCCCTTGGAGATGCTGTTTTGGGGTAAGGTGTGGCCCAGCGGGTGAGGGTGGGACGGATCTGGATTATCGGAGGCTTTAGAAAGAGGAGAAACCAAATCCGGAGGCTGGAGGAGGCCGCAGGACCTGGAGGAGCAGCGCCGGGAGGAGACCAACGTGGCCGTGCGCTGGGGCCGAGCCGGGAGCCCGGAGCGCCGGCATCCGCGCAAAGCAGGGTCTCGCCGACGCCCTGGCTGCAGCCGTCCAGCCGCAACCCCGCGAGCCAGCACAAGCCGGCCACGCCGCTTCCGGGCTTTGCCATCGCAGAGCAGGTGGGGGCTGCCCCGGCCCTCCCAGGGCCGCCCCCGAGGAACACGCGACCCCTCCTCGAATCTGACCACACTGGGCGCTCTCAGAGGTCGCGAGGGGTCTCGTCCTCTGTTTGCAAATTCACTCAGGATTTCTGTGGAGGTGGTCATGCAATCCATGGGAAAAAAGGCAATTGGTCTCTTCCTTCCCAGTTTTGTGCTTTTTCCCACCGCATTATTGTTTTGGCTTGAGCGTCCCGTCCAGTTCTGCACGGCGGATGAACCCCTGTGGCGATGTGGGGGGCGCGCTCCCAAATTCCAGCTTCGTGCCGACGCCGCAGGACGTTCGCAGATGCGCTCGGACAAGGCAGGTCAAGACAGTTTCCTTCTAGTTCTAATTAACAGGTTTTTTTTTTTTTAATTATGAATGGATAGTTAATTTTATCAAATGAGTTTGGACTTTAAAAATACATTTAGATGACAACATGTCTTTTTTCCTTTAACGGGGAGTTTTATTGGTAAATTTCTCTCATTTTTCTTGTTAAACTACTCTTGTCTTTCAGGAAAGGATAAAAGAAATTTTTGTTTGTGAGAGTATTTTTAATGCACCCTATTGGAATTTGATCTGCAAATATTTTAGTTAAGATATTCATGTCTATTTTGTAAGTAAAATTAGCCAATGTATTTTTTTAATACTTTGATAGTTTCAATATATCAGGGTTTGGCCTAATACAATAAGGTGAATAGCTTTCACGATTTCTCATTTATCTGGAACAGCTAGCCTGAGATTGGGGAGTTTTCTCTGTTGAGTTTTCTGGATCAGATTCCTTAATGTGGGGATGTGGGCAATAGGTGCAGGGAGGAAGGGAAAATTTTAGTTACTGCTTCAATTTATCTGTAGGGTTATTGGTAAAGTTTGGTCCTCCCTATCTTTTTAAACCAGTTTGGTGCTTTACATTTGCTGACAGCAATATTTGTATCACTGCCTTCTTCTGGCTACTATTTAAGTATTTAACTACACGTTTTCCTGAATCCTTCATTTTAAACATTCTGCGTCACTTTGTTTTAGTCGTGGCTGTTGTAAATAACATGGAACCAGATATTTAAAATACATTCTGAGAATGTGTCTATTTTAATCCATGACTTTTAACCTCCATCTTCAAACATCCCCATCCGAGGTGTCCGAGAGCTTCTGGATGTGCTTCCTCCTTCGTTGCTTCCGTGACTCTCGGAAACCAGGAACACCCACTGACATCTTCCTTCAGCAGTATTTGGTGACAGTAACATTCCTCGCGTGCTGCCTGGGGCCTGTCTCTTCCATCACGGGGCCTTACTCACCTACTCCTTTGCTGATATGTTTGACTTATTTCTGCCAGTTTATTTTATAGTTTTTGATTTGTTTTGTCCCCTTGCCTTTCCTGCCTTTCGTGGAAATGATCAAATGTTTCATTGCAAACCACCCTGTCAGCTTGTCACAGCCTCATGGGTGCTGGTGGAGGATGTGGGCGTCCGGGTCGGAGATGACGGACTCACCACTCACGTGGCCGCAGTGGCTGGAGAATCAGCTCTCGCCTGTCCTCACACCTGCTCCCCAAGGCCCAGTTCCCAAGGAAAGAGCCAGGCGTGGCTGCCCTCAGGGTCAAACCCTGGGCAAAGGGAGCTGGGGCTTCAGTGATGTCCGGTGGGCACGAGTGTCCCTGGCCCAGGAGGCAGCTCGGCCTCCCAGCTGCGAGGAAGCTCCCGTCGGGTGCCCGCGGCACAGCCCAGAACCCATGGCTGGGGCCTCTGCCCGCAGGACGTGCAGGAGGGCAAGGACACAGAGAAGTCTCTCGGCACTTGCCGTCTCCATGGTGTTGGGTCTGCTTGCTTTTAAACACTAAGGAAAAATGGTACTATCATAGCTAGTGTCAAAGTAATAGATTTATCACCAGGTTTTACCAATTCGTTTGCTCCCGTCCGCTTCTGGCATTTCATTCCTCCCGTTTTGTCCACTGCTGTTGCTGAAGTGTCTCCTCAGCAGCGTCACCTGCAGGTTCCAGTGGACAATACTCTCCAGATGCCTTTTAAAGGTGAGCTTTGATTTGAAGTTTGACTTGGTGTAAAAGTCTAGACTGACATTTTACCTCCGCATTTGAAGATGCGACACCATTTCTTCTGCTTCTGCTGTTGTTCGTGCCAGTCTGCTGTCAGCGTCATCTCCCTGCTTCGGAGGCTTGCTTTCTGAACGGCAGCCTTTGGACCTTCTCTTTCTCTTTGCTGACCTGGTTTTACTATGGCATCTTTTAATGTATATCTTTTTTAAAGTTCATCCCGCTTGGCACACAGTGGCTTTTTAAGCCTAAAAAATTGGGTCTTTCTCTGTTAGTGTCATCTCTTCCCTGTTTCCCTCTCTTTACTTCAGAGGTCAAAGAAGATGGTTACTTTAGCTCCTTAACTTATCCTCCTTGCTGCGTAATTTATTGTCTACATTTTTTGCTTCTTTATTTGTCTTTGCCATGTTATGGGAGACATTCCCGATTTTACCTTTCAAACTAATTGAATTTGTTTTAACCTGTATCAAGTCTACCATTTGGCCCTTCTATAGAGATTTTCATTTTAAATAACTGCATTTCTACTTCTATAATTTCTTTACTTTATACCTATCTGCTTTTGTTTCACAGTTACCTGATTTTATTTCACAAGTGTTCTTTAATCTCTTTGATAATTTAAACATATTTCATTCAAAATCCTTCTGTGTATTATTCCCACCTCTATTTCCTCAAATATAGAGCCTCTTATTTAATTCTATCTGAGGAAGTCCAGTGGGCTGCTGTTATGTTTTCTGATTTTCGTCTGATACCCGCCCCCCCCCCCCGCCCAGTGCTGGCTGTTCAGGAAGGTTTTCGCCTCCCCATTTGTGGGGTGCAAGATTTAGTTTTGGGCCTGCTGCTTTTATGCCCCAAACCTCACAGCCAGTGAGTGGTTCCAGCTTCCATGAGATGTTTTGTCCCGTTCTTTGCTTGCCTGTGTGGAATATTCCTTTGTTTCTGGTGCCTGGAGTTTCTTGTTTTGGCTTTGGGAGCTCGGTTATGTACTTTTTTATTTTTAAATTTTCTCTATTGCTTTATATATTTTGAGGGAAAGGTATGTTGTTTCAATGTGTGTTTAATCAGCTGTCTTTATCCTATACTATTCCTTAAAGTTTTTCAATGAAGAAAATGTGAGAGATTGGATAGGGTTCAAGAGGAAAACTAGTCAATAAAATAATTTCTGTGGAAAGATGCAGTGGAGGGACCAGGAAGGAAAATTGACAAGAGAAGAGTAGAGAGGGAATCATGGGAAAGACCCAAAGGAGTGGCATTCAGCTGCCAAACGGGGTTTTCCTGCCCTGGAAATGTGATGACATCGACTCGGCATCCGGCCATCCCTGGAGGAAGATGCCAGTGGGGACGTGAGAAGTCAGAGCCAAACTTCAGCTCTGGAAGGAGAACTTTCATTTTGTCTCCCAGGGATGAGCTCCCAGGTGAGGGGCTGTGTGCTGGAATGCAGCTTTCACAGTGAGGAGAGAAGAGGCCAAGAGGCCGGAGCTCCTGCGGGGGCTTCAGCAGATTCTCTCTGTAAAAAGTTACCTGTAAGTCAGATTACAAGGAGCTATTGACTGATGAGCACCGAGTCAGAATAATGAGACCTCGCTGGATGTGTTAGTGACAACTGAGCACGGTGGACGAGTCGGCCCTCTAGTCGGGGGACAGCCTGGAGGCCCTGAGACGCTGCCCTGCACCCCTTTTCGTATGCTCCATGCTAATTGTTTTCATTTGCCCATGAAGACTAACGATGACAATTACTACTGCAGTCAATCCCATCACCGTAATGACAAGTACAGCCACATTGCTGCACATAGAGAGCACAGGCTATGAGAAAATTACTCACTTATTCTTCACAGTAATTCCCTGAAGTGCGTCCAGATGAGAAAACTAAAGTTAGGTAACTTGATCAAAACTTTGCAAGTCTTTTAGCTGAGGTTTACATCGTGTCTGCTGGTTTCTAAATCTCCTGCCTTTATGATCCATTTGGCTAAATCCAGCATGAGATAGGCTGAAGATTTTCTGAGAGGCCACTGAGCTGGGATGCTTCTGGAACATCTTAGCCACTCTTTACTGGGGGCATCTCTTCAACAGATGGTGTGCTAGTTTGGATGTATTATGTCCCCCAAAATGCTATGTTCTTTGATGCAGTCTTGTGGGGGCAGATGTATTAGTGTTGATTCGGTTGGAACCTATCGATTGAGTGTTTCCATGGAGACATGAATCAATCAACTGTCGGTGAGGCCTTTGATTGGATAATTTCCATGGAGGTGTTACCCCACCCATTCAGGGTGGGTCTTAATTGAATCACTGGAGTCCTCTAAAAGTGTTCACAGACAGAAGGAGGTGCTGCAGCCAAGAGAGACACTTTGAAGAATGCACAGGAGCTGAGAGAGGAGCTGGAACACAACCCGGGATCAGCAGACACCAGCCACGTGCCTTCCCAGCTAACAGAGGTTTTCCACATGCCATTGGCCTTCCTTTGGTGAAGGTACACTTGTGTTGATGCCTTAATTTGGACATTTTCATGGCCTTCAGACTGTAACTTTGTAACCAAATAAACCTCCTTTATAAAGCCAGTCCATTTCTGGTGTTTTGCATAGTGCCAGCATTAGCAAAGCGGAACAGATGGCTAATCTCATTCATTACATTTCTTCCCATTTCGTTCTCAGTGTGGAAACTTGAAGTTGAAGGAAGAACTTGCTGATGCCTCCATCTGCCTTACTCAAGTATTTCCGAAAGCAAAGGGGAACTTCTTCTTCTGAGCCAGGAGTCAGGAGGGAAGGGATGGAAATGGGTGAGATGGGAAGTTGGAAAGGCCAAGAGAGAAACCAAGGAGTTAACACATAGGAGCCGCCCTGTTCTCAGTGAAGTAGTAGCCAAGGCCATCCTTAGGCTTTGACAGTGAACACTCCATTTTTAAGGTCAGGGTCTTTAGCAGAGTAGAGTGGAGATTAGACTGGGCGATGCTGGAGAAGGACTGTGAAATAAACCACGGGTGGGAATAAGTTCATAGAGATCTAAGAAGTAGAGCCAGAGAATCGACCAAGTAGGAAGATGAGAATCGATGTGAACGATACGTGTCTGCACAGGAAGTTGAGAGAGTAGCCCCGTGAGTTTGTCCGATGAGCAATGGATTCTGTCCTGGGGCCCAGAGCAGAGCTCCTGGCTGGAGGGGCAGCTGTGGACGTCGTCAGCTTCACCGTCCCTGATGTTCAAGCTGCCCAGGGAGAGCCTGTGGACCACGGATGCAGGAAGGCGGAGTGGGGTCCCTGAGACAAGGGACGGGGCCGGCCAGGGAAGGGCAGCCCACATTGGACCTGAGAAGGAGCAGGAAAAAGGATGCAAGGAAACTACAAATGGGAAAGAGAAGGGAAATGGATGTTTAAGATGGTGGCATGGCCTGTGTTTGTTTGCTTCCTCACATGCTCCTTTTAGCTCATGCAAACACATAAAACATACCGGATGAGGTAAGTAAATAGAGCATTATATTTCTAACAAGTTCTTTAAGCTTGTTAGAGAGGCAGTTTGGTAACTCATAAAGAACATGGATTTTGCAGTCAGGAGACCTACACTTAAGTCTTAGTGTTATGTATCCTAATGGCGTGGCTTTGTGGTCTACTTTCGCTGAGCCTCAATTTCTTCATGAGTGACGACAAAGCTATTAATACCTTCTGCTATTTACAGGGAAACGGTGTGAGCATTGAATGCGAAAGTTATTTATACTTTGAAAGACACTATATAAAAGTAAGGGCATTATTATTTTACTTTATCTTTTTAAAAAGTTGGTTGAAATATGAAACTTTTTATATTTAAACTTGTTATTTAAACATTTATCATATGTGATGGGAAAAACTTTTTAAACTCTGGTTTAATAGGCTAATGTGTGGTGTAAAAAGATGAAAGTGATGATTTCTTTTTTAAAAATCCTAAGTAGGTGTCACATCTACAAAAATTTAATTCACATATGAATTTTATTTGATAGGCTATTTTAATCACTCTTTTCATGGACATTCATTTTGCATTTCTGTCCCTGTTCGTACCATATGTTTTGAGACTGTGTTATGTATGATGTGCACTCAGGGTCATCTTTCTTGGAAACTGTCCCTTATGCTATTAAAAGTGATTTTATTCCTAAAATCTGCATTGCTTGATGTTAATTTTGTAATAGTAGCTTATGTTTCATTTATGTGGTTTGGTTTTTTTTCTATGTATCAAATGTTATATTTCTGTTTATTAATCTGGGTTCTCCAGAGAAAAAGAACCAGCAGGAGTTACGTGTGTGTGTATAATATTAACATATATAATATTAAGAGATTTATTATAGGAATTGGTTCACGTGACCGTGGGGATTGGCAAATCCAAATTCCCTAGGGCAGGCCATGAGTAGAGAACTAAAATGGAGCAAACTGTTTCTCCCAGTTGCTGTTAACATTTTCTCTTTGTTTTTGTTTTCTGAAGTATCATTCTGAGGTGCTTACTGTGGATTTATGTTTATTTAACGGCTGTTCAGGATTTACTATGCTTACTTAAACTGTGGACCAATAACTGTCTTTCTGTTCTGGAGAGCTCCCGGCTATTTTTTTTATATTTCTGCTTTACTACCTTTTTCTCTATTACTCTCTCTCTGAAACTCCTATTGGACACATGCTGGACTTTCTCTTAATTTTATATTTACATTTTCCATGTTTTTTTATACCTCTGTGTTACACTCCAGCTTATTTTCTCCAGATTGTTTTCTAGCTCACTTGTCTTGATTATGTTGAAGTGCTATGTTATTATGTCTTTGCATTATAGATTTTAATGATTATGTTTATTCAACTTCTAGAAACACATTTGACTCGTTTTTAAATCTGCCTTTTCTTTTTCATACTGTCTTGTCAATTTCATTACAGCTCCATTTCATTTTCTTCTTTTTTTGTGATCAGTGATCTTGGAGTCTTTTTGACTATGTTCAGGTTTTTATTGAGATGCTAATTATGCGTTGTATCTGCTGATTCTTTCTCACAGTGGTTCATTTACTTGTGTGGTGCGCTCACCTTCGCCATTATTTATCTGTGGGAGTCCTACGTGATCTTATATATGAAGGCTCTTTTGAAGTAGGTGTGTTTTTGTCGTTGTTTGTTTACTTCTGCAGAAATACCAGTTGCCAACGATCTAAGATCAGGTTTCCATTTATTCCACGGATTGGATGACCTGCATGAGTTGGGTACTACATGCACAGATCTCGCACCTAAAGAGATACACAGCTTTAGTTTCTCTTGGGAATTTTATTTTCTTCCTGCCCAGTATTTTGAGCAGCCTTCCCTGATGTATCTCGTTCCTGTTCGTGGAAGGCTTTGCTGCTACAGGGTCCTGGCTTTATCTGGGTGTTTTATTTCCATGCCTTGTGCCTCCAGCAGGGTGTTAAAAAACTCACCTTTGTTGCCAAGGTCTGTACTGGGGTCTGAATTTCCTTGGCTGCAGAGGCAGTGACTCATGCCCACTCCTTCATTTCTGAACTTGGCATTTCCTTTGAAATAATTTGTACTTTTAAAATGTTCTGTGTTACCAAGAATTTCCCTGTATTTGGAGTGGAAGAAAAGTCTACATCAGCTCATCCTGTCATATTCCCTGAAGTGACAATACAATATTAGACTTTTTAATTAATGTTTTGTAGTTTAGTGCTTTTACTTAGGTAATTTACCTGCCCTGGCCCACTTGGTCTGAAATATGATGTAGTTTTAAATTTTTGGAGTAAGTTTCAGGAGTTTTCTCCCTTGGTGGATATACGTTGCAAAGCTTACTCTAGGACCGCTCAGCCTGGCGCAGGATGGCGAGGAGGCCCCATGTCGTGGCCTCGCTGGGCCCCTGTGCTGGAGCCTGCACAGGTGGGCACTACAGCACCTGTGCGCTCAGGCCCGGGACCTCCCAGGGTGGGGGCGCCGCCCCCAGGCCTGCCCAGCGTCCCTTGCACCACACACTTTCCTGAGCTGTCGAGGGGCTCCCCAGCTCCAGGAGAGACTGGACGGGTGCCCCTTTCCCCTGCCCTGGGCGGCCGCCCCTGGGCGTGCAGCGGGAAGTAGGTACAACGCGCAGTCCTTCAGAGACGGTGCAGCTCATGATTCTGTTTCCATCAAATTTTGCCTTAAGTTATTTTTCCTCTGCAATGACGGGTCGAACAGGAATAACCACCTGCATTTTCTCCACGCCCCTCACCCCTACACTAAAGAGGAAGTGTGCCCTGGCCCCCGGAGCCCCCTTGGCCTTTTTGGGGTGGCTTTAAAGCGGCTTGGAGCAGACGGGGAGCTGGACTCACCCATCTGCTGCTGCCTCAGGGAGCTCCCCCACTTTCCTTCATCACCTTCTCAACACAGGTGGGGTGTGGTCCCCGGCGACCCCGTCCACCCACTCACCCCCCGTTCTTCTCAGGGCTCACTGGCCTCCAAACACTTTCCAAACGGAAGCTTTGCACAACGGGTGTGCCTAAATATGCAAGAATTATCCACGATGGGGGCTGCAGGAGGTGAAAGCTGTGTGTCCAGTTGTTGGCCGTGGGGGTACCCGGGGGAGGAGGCTGCCCCCCTCCCTGCTTTGGGCCTGCTCGGGGAGGCACCCATCGCCGGCAGGCCCTGGAAAGCTCGGGGCCCCGCCCTGCCGTGTGCTGCAGCTCTGAAGGTTGAAGACGATGCAGACGTCTCCGGGCCCCTCTTGGGCAGGGCGCCTCCCTGACCCGCAGCTCTAGGCAAAGCCCCCAACTCCCTGAGCCCCTCCGTGCCCCGTGCAGGGGGAGCACATGGGGCCACCTTGCTGAGCTGGCCTCGAAACAGCACAACACAAAAGGCCGCTCGTTGCTTTTGTAGGTGTTGCAGATAGGATCTCGCCCTGGGCTCATTTCTGGTGGCTGCAGGTACTTTAAAAAATGTCCCTATTCTGGTGCATCAGGAAACAGAAATCCTTGTCTGCCACGAGCATCCTGCCGTGGCTTTCTGAGATGCCGTGCACTCCCCTCTGAGAGGCTTTCGGGGAGTCGGGCTGGAGGGGCAAGGATGGAGGGGGCCGGGGGCCGAGGCTCAGGTCAGGCCCCGGGTCCTCAGACCCTCGGCGGCCCTATGCCCCACACCTGCGGGCTGGCACCGCTCTCTAACTGCACAGGTGAGACCAGCTCCTGGCGGGGAGAGTGCACACCTGAGGCTTCTCCATCTCCTCCTTCAGGGCGTCCTTCCAGGGGCCTCAACAATGGATGCTTTCCACGTGGCTCCGGAAAGAACTGAGAACTGCCCAGAGACGCACAAGCTTTTCATTTACACCGATGTGAGGCGGCTTTGGTTTCTGTAAATGAAAACTTAGAAAACGATTAAGAGTTATGAAATGTTTTACCTGTTATTTGGTTAGTTGGAGAGGGAAAAATGCCGATTTAATTAATTGGTTTCGATCACCTCGTTTATCATTGTGTGAACGTTTTTCCTATCTCAACACGACCCTTTTCTTCGTCTGCTAACAGGTTTTTATGGAGGCCAGAGCTGTCTCCCACCCTTTCAGTAACACTATTTTTGAAATAGAGCAGGAGCAAGCAAGTAAGAATTTCATTGTCAGATGTTATTTTCTTTCTGCCTCTGTTCAGTCTGTGACTTGCTGGCTTGTTAACTTCATCTTGTCATGGGATAAAAGTGAAGCATATCATTGATTTTATCTAACTCCGAAAGTGAACATGAATAATGGCACAGCCCTTAAATGTCTTGGGTTTGGAAAAATGCCAGGGAGAAAATTCAGAAGGAACAAAGTGTCTATTTAGCCCCTTCTCTTGTCTCTCACTCTCTGCTGCGGTTGAGAGAACTTGCAATTAGGAGATGGGACAATTCCTCAATTCCAGAGCCACCCCTGCCAGCTGTGAGAATTGGGAGTCATTTGACTTGCTGGAATTCAGTTTTTGCCCCCAAAATATTAGATACAGCAACATCTATCTAACTGGCTTATTGGGAGGAATAGACGAGATAAAATGTGTAGTAGAACCTTGTGGACCGAACCACTATTATATACTTGTTTTTTACTAATAAACTAAAAAATTTATTTTTTTTCTGTTGCTTCTTATTTTTCATTTCCGGAAAGAGCATAACATTTCAGAAAGTGATCTTCCCCTTTTTAGGCGAGCTCTACGGATTTATTACCATAAAATTCACCAATTTTGTGTCCAAGTTGATGAATTTTGACAATGGTGTACTGTAGCATAACATCCCTCTTTGGGGCATTTCTCTCACATCACATACCCCAGCCCACCACTGCGCAGTCAGTCTCCTGCCCCAGCGACCACTGCTTCTCTCAGCATCACCACAAGTGTTGCTTTTTCTCAAATGTACTATAAAGGAAGTCTTCTGTGTCTGGCTTTTTTTACTTAATGTAATAACTTTGAGTGTCATCTACATTGTTGCATGTATCTACACCTTGATTTTTTAAATTTTTATTGATGAGTAGTAATCCACTGTATGAATATCACATTTTGTTTATTCATGCTCCAGTTGATTGTTATTTGGGTTCTTTCCGGTTTGGGCTATTAGGAATGCAACTGCGATAAACATTTGCACACAAAGCTTTGTGTGGATATACACTTTCTTTTCTTGGATAAATGTCCTTAGGAGAGGAGTGCTGGATCATAAAGTAAGTGTGTATTTATCTTTTTAGGAATGGCCAAGCTGTTTTTCCTTCATAGCTCTGCGACAATGCATCCCATATGCGCTATACAGAGTCGCAATTGCTTGCAAGCATTGGGGACTGTCAGCCCTGTCTGGTCCAGCTGTTCTAATGTGCGTGAAGTACCTTATGTGGTTTTGACTTGCGTTGCCCTAATGACTAATGATGTTGAACATTTTTTCATGTGCTTATATCTTCTTTGGTGAACTCCCTATTCAAATCTTTTACTCATTTTTGAAAAAGAATTGTCTTCTTGTTATTAAGTTGTGAGAGTTCTTTATATGTTTTAGATGGAAGTCAGTTAATAGATACATGTTTTGCAAATATTTTCTGCCAGTCTGTGGATTGCCTTTTCATTTTCTTTAAATGTCTTTTGAAGAGCATAACTTTTACATTTCGACAAAGTCCAATATATCACATTTTAATAGTTTGTGTTCTTTGTGTCCTACTTAAGAAATTTGGCCTCATTCAAGGTCACAGATTTTCTTCTATGTTTGCCACTAGAATTTTTATAGTATTGATGCTTACTTTTAGCTCTGTAATCCAGGTTTTTTTTGTTAAATTTTGTATATGGTGTGAGGTAAAAGTCAAGATACATATTTTACTTTGGATGTCCAACTGTTCAATGATTGTCCAATGATTATAATTTCCCAACCGAATTGCTTTGGCACCATTGTGGAAAATCAATCAACCACACATGTGTGGGTCTATTTCTTAAATCTCTGTTTGGTTCCATTGATATACGTGTCCACTTTTATGCCAATACCGTGCTATAAGCCAAGTCTTGAAATGAATTGTATAGTTCCTCCAACTTTGTTCTTCTTTTCCCAATTGTTTTGCCAGTCTATCAACTCTATCATGAGGGTATATTGAATTTTATTAAACTAATTTTCTGCGTCCACTGAGATGCTTGTGTTTCTCTTTTATACTCCCAATATGGGGAGTCACATTGATTGATTTGTAAATGTGAGCCAGTCTTGCATTCCAGGGATAAATTCCATGTGGTCATGATATAAAGTCCATTTTATACACTACTTGATTCAATTTTCCTAAAATTTATTAAGGATTTCTGCATCTATATTCCTGAGGAATACTGGTCTGTAGTTTTCTTTTCTTATACTGTCTTTGGTTTTGATACTAGGGTAACGCTGACCTCTGAAATCAGCTGGGGAATATTCCCTCTTCTTTTATTTTCTGGAAGGATTAATGTAGAATAGCTGTTATTTTTCTTAACTTTTTGGTAGAATTCACAAGTAAAGCCATCTGGGGCCAGAGTTCTCACTGTGGGAGGATTTTTAACTGACATTCCCGTTATCAACCTCTTTTCAAGTGGGCCTTGAGGATTAGTGTCCCTCAAAGAACTTGCCAATTTATCTACTTTGTTAAATTGATTGGCATAACATTATTCATAGTGTTCCCTTGTTATACTTTTAATGCTGGAAGTTTAGTGTGTCTTCTCTTTCCTCCCAGCTGGTGGTGCTTTGTGCCTTCTCTCTTTAGTCTGGCTAGAGGTTACTGATACCAATACCTGGGGGTTCTCTGCCTGACGCACTCAAATGACCAATTCCTGAGACTCCCGGTTTCAAAGAGAGAAAGAGTTTATTGCTACATATGAACTAAGAGAGCATACAGTTTATTGGCCTAAAAATGTATTTCCCCGAACTGCAATAACTCTGATAGTTTTATAGTATCAAAAGATGGGCAGGTTTTAGGATAATGAGCACAGTGTCTCGAGATGATGCAATTAGAGGTGATCTAATTATTGAGCATGTGCAGATTGGTTATGTGCTTAGTCACAGATCATATATAAGAAAATAGCCTTAATCTGATGATGGGTGTAATTTTTGGTATTATAATGAGGTGTAGGTTCACTTATAGGTTAAAGTTTAAGCTTCTGTGCCTGCCAGGCGGGCCCATTTTGGTTAGATCCAGCTACATCCAGCAAGATAGTTTTGGAATTGGGATGGGTTAGTTCTGGGCTGACTCAAGATCTTTCATTAATAAGCATGAGGGGCTGTCTTTAGTGATTCTGAGACTCTGAAGGTGAAAAACAGGATTGGGGGTACAAATGGGGCCAGTCACAAGGTTTTTACAATCACAAGACAAAGGTTATATAGTTATAAATAATTATCAAAGGTTGAGGCAGCTGGATTACAGTTCAGTAATTTCAGGTTTTTCCTTCTGCCTACTCTAATGTACTAGAAAGTAAGAAGAGCATCTAGATAGTGATTCAGTAATCATAATGATTTAATTCTTAATATCTCAGTTATATTACCATTTTTATTGAACTTCTCAAAGAACTAGCTTTTGGTATAATTGAATTTCTTTATTGTTTTTGTCTTTTCTATTTTGTTGATTTCTGCTCTGATTTTTATTTTTTCCTTTCTGTTCCTTATTTTGATTTTCATTTGCTCTTTTGTCTCTAGTTTCTTCACATGAAAACTTTGATCATCAATTTGAGAAATTTCTTCTTTTCTTATGTTTGTGTTAGTGTTATTTTTTTTTAAAGGACCAGTTTATTTGCATGTTGCAAATTTTAATATTTTGTGTTTTAATTTCCATTTATTTCAAAGTAGGATTTCCCTTGTGATTTCTTTTATGACCCACCAGTATTTATAAATGCGTTCTTTAATTTCCAAGTATTCGGGGATTTTCCAGTGTTTCTCTTATTGTTAATGTTTTCTAGTTTCCTTCCTTTTCCAGATCAGCTCCCAGTGGCTCTACAGCCCTGGTCTTGGGACGCGGAGGCTGTGGGAACCTCAGGGACGGCCCCAGGGTCAGAGGCCCTCAGAGACCAGCCCCTCCATGGGCCCTTGACTCCCAGGAAGGAGAGTTCCACCAGAAGCTGCGCGGGTGCCACCCCGGAGCCGGGAAGCGCAGCCCCCAGACGCCCAGCCTCGACCCAGCAACATCCTCATCCATGACTGGAACTCGGCCGCGAAGCCGGGCAGCTCCAGCCTCCAAGGCAGGCACCTGCCGGGAGGGCAGCTTTCGTTCCCTGCGGGGCACTCAGCCACCAAAGAGGATCCCCCGGGTTAGAGTGAACGTCCAGAGGGGCCCTGCTCTGCAAGCTCGGGGGCAGGGCCCACGGAGAGAACTGCTGCGTCTTGGGAGACAGACCACCAGGAGGCTGAGAGCCCACGGCCCAGAGGCAGACGCGGCCCCGACTCTGGGCTCAGCCTCTTCTGGGTGCGTGATCTGAGATTTCTAGGCCTCAGTTTACCCCTCTGTCACATGGGCATGAAAATGGACCTGCATCATGCAGCTACATGGGACACACTCGGTGAGGCTGGGGAGAGTGCCAGACACGGCCGCATTCCCGGGTCAGCCGTTTCCCAGTTATCTTTACTTGACCAGCACAGACGGCCTGTTAGGGGGTCCTGCGGAACCCCAGGAAGAAAAGTCCACGTCTCAGTTCCTTTACCTTCACCCTCTGCTTCTTCATTCCAATGTCACAGGGCCTTGCTGTCCACTCAGCTTCCGACTGGAAATGAATCAGTAAAACAATTCTCCCACGTTTGCCGAAGGGGCTTCTCCGCCGGAGCCTGCGCCCTTTCACGGGAGACTGGTGAGTCCCTACCCGGGCACCATCCCGGGAGGCGGTGAAGCGAACCGCGGTGGGTAGTGGCTCTCACACCCCAGGCTTGTGGAGGGTGGAGCGAGGGCTCGGGGACACTGGCTTCCCAGCTCAGGAGAGGCCCCTGTCCTTTCTAAAGGAAGAGCTGAAATCCTCAGGCCTGGGCCAGGAGTGACTGGATTGACGGTCCCTGGGGAAAGATTTTCTCCGGGGGGGCACATCCCAATCCCGGCAGCCTGGACCGGAGCAGCCTGATGGCGGCGGTTCATGGATCTCATGTTCAGGTGGCCCAGAGCCGGTCTCACGCTCACCTTCCCTCCGTCTCCTCCAGTGACCAGAGCCCCGGGCGGCTCAGCAAGCACAGAGTCCCCTGCGATGACGCGGGGAGCACCAGGCGGCCGAGTGCCCCAGCCGATGGCTCCCGGGTTTCCCACCCGCACAGGCATGCCAGTGGGGGACCCTAGGGGATTTCCAGGAGATGCTTTCCTGGTTATGGAAACAATAGAATGAACCTTCCATCCTCCCCACCCTCTGCTTTTGACCTTCGGGTCCTACCCCCCAGGCTTCTTGCTGCATCGTGCAGCTGCACACTTGCACGGCTTCAACATTTAAATGTCTTTCGCATTTGGAGCTGGGAGAGCCTTGGAGAGGCCGCTCGGGGAAGCTCCCACAGGGAGGCGAGTTCTCTTTACCACATGTCACAGGATCCTAAACTTATTTTACAGTGCTATAAATGGAAGCATGTTGTAGACTTTCTTTAAAATACAGAACACACCCTACCGAGGCTGGCATCCAAAAATTGCCTGAGGGTCCTCGAGTAAAAATGACAGGAAATACCTGCAGCGGAAGAATTTCTGGGAGGAACCAGGTATTTTCTTCTTGGATCTAAAGCCCACCAACGTCCCCACCCAGCCACAATGTCACCGCCCCTCCAGCCCTGCCACGGCCACTGCCGCGGAGCACACCGCATCTCGCTAACCCCGGTGGGGGCTGGAGGGCAGAGGAGCGGAGTGGGCTGCTGGTTTTGCCTCCAAGGTGGAAAGAGGTTGAGAGCTGGCCTCGGACCCCTGATCGCCCCTCCAGGGAGATTGAGGGGAGCTGCCTGCAGGGCTGCACTTGGTGGCCAGGCTTGCATGGTTGTAGGGAAGTTCTGTCTCTTTTGCTTCAGTCATTCCCTGAAGGCTGGACTTTCAGGGACCCTACCTCCAGACACACCTTGGTTTTGGCCAGCAGGCCCAAGTGACCAGCTCCTGGGTTCATCTTTGAAAATACGCTCCAGGGAGGTGAAGAAGGATGCAAAGTGGAAAAAGTGCCCAGACAAAAGCCAAGAAGAGTAAACCACATGGACACCGGCATAGCAACGTTTTGTTCTTCACTCCAAACTGCCACCTATGGCCCAGGGCCTCAGGGCCCTTGCTGGCCCCACAGGACCCCTCGACAGCACAAGGCTGAGTTCCCGTGGCACCCGGAGTTGGACTGCGAAGCCATTGTAGATTAAAATGTGTCCATGCACAAGTTCAAAACACCCAGCTAGCATAAAGAGGGAGCAGAGCTTCACTCGGTACCTTCCCAGCCTCTGCCAGGGCTCACCTCCCTCCTCACCCACCTCCCAGCTGCCCTCACCCACCCTTGCCTTGCAACGTCAGCTCTCCCGGCAGGGTCGTGCATCCATCCCAAGCAGCCCTCCCCATGCCAGGCGCCCGAACGGGGCAGTCCCTGCCCTAATGGAGTTTGCAGGTTAGTTGCAGAGCAAAGCTGCAGATGAACACGCAACTGTACAGCCTGCTGAGTGCCACGAAGGAGAAGAGAGGACTAATTTTGAGGCTTGATGTGTATTCACCCCCCTGAGAAAGGGTTGGTGAAGCCAAGGCTGGAGGGACAAAGAGGTCCAGGCTTGTGGAAACTGTAGAAGGGCAGCCTGGCATTGCAGAGGCCATCCATGGAGGCTGGGGTGGGGAGAGGGGGCCGGGGGGCAGGGGAGGACCTAGTTGGGTGGGCTGGAAGGCAGCAGAGCCAGGGTTACGTGGGACCCTGAGGCTTAAAGAATTTGGCTTTATACTGAGCATAGGGGGAGCAGGAGCACGGGGAGGCCACGAGCTGCAGCAGCGCGAGCCGTCAGCCCACGCCCTGGGCCCGGGGGATTGGGCTGTCCCAGTGGCCGTCTGTGGGCTGTTAGCTTAGGTCCATCTGTGGCCTTGGCTCTTGGCTTACAGGTGAGTCCCCCCTGGCTGCCCACCCTGGAGGGCCTCCCCCTCCACTGTCCGCCCCAGCACCTTCGAAAAATGACAAACTGTTAATAGCCGTTCTAAGAAAGAGGGCTCTGTGTCCCCTAGAAAATGACAAAACCCATCTGAAACGAATTTAGGCAAAAGGAGCAAAAACAGGCAGCGGGTAATACGCTGGTGTGTGTGGCCAGGGAAGCCCCAGGAGGAGCTGGGCTTGGGGACATGAGCAACGGTGGGCTTCTCTCTCTTCTCCCCAGCTTTCAGCTCTGCGGCTACCTGGTGCTTTACCGTTTTCTGGTGTTCTTTCAGGCGGTCGGGGGATGGAGGGGGGCGATGGAGGGTTGGAGAGTGTCTCAGAGACGGCAGCCTGCACCCACCTGGGTTGTGGCCCCCGGAGAGACAGACGGATGGAGGGACGGAGAGACAGCGAGACGGAGAGATGGAGGCACGGAGAGACGGAGGGACGGAGAGACGCAGGGACGGAGAGATGGAGAGCGTTCCCGACCCGGGCGGACACATGAGGCCCCGGGCCGGACCTCAGCGGCCGGGCTTGGGTTTCGTGCCCCCAGCCGGTCCCTCCACCGGGGTCAGGCTGTCTGGGTCTTATGATTTGCCAGGAGTTTGTTCCCAGCCCTGCTCCTGGGTCCTGGGGCCCACTCGTGACAGGCCACTCTTCCAGGGTGGGGCAGACAGCGAAGGGGACGGTCACCGGGGAGGGGGCGTGATGACAGAAGTGGAGACGGGTGCCGGTTCACCTGGGGCGTGGCCTGGCCCGGGGTTCTCACATCCTGGGAGACGCGACCACGCAGCCAGAACCGAGCGTCCCTGGGCCGGCGAGGGGCTGGGCGCCACTTCCCGAGATCCATCCCCTGGCCACAGCCCCTGCCCCAGACACATTCATGGCGCTGAGACGACTCCGACAGCCCTTTCCAGCCTCGCTCCCTTCGTCTCCCCTCCTGCTCCCGCACAGGTGGAGGGTGGCCGGTCTCCAACAGACGTCTGCAAAGCACGGGGGGTTTCCGACGTGGGGTCATCACACCCCTTCAGCCCAGGGCAGCGCCGTCGGGTGGTTTCCACGAGAACAGAAGGGTTCGTCCGCTCCACCCAACCTGGCAGCCACGCCCTTGCTGAGCGCTTGGGATGTGCCGAGGAAGACCGAGTTTTTAACGGCATTTCAGTTTACTTAATGTAGACTTAAGCCGTCTCACGGGCCGAGTGGCCGCTTTTCTGAGTAGGGCAGATGGAGTGTTTCATTCAATGCGTTTCTATCAACATTCTGCCCAAACTTCCAGGACCCTTTCTGTGTGGCCCTGAGGGTCTCCTGACGCCCCCACTGACAGTCTTTCCGTGCATCGCTGCACACACTGCTGGACCCGGTGCTGCGTTCATCTTCACTGGCCCCGACTGCTCTGCTCTCTGACCCTCTCCCCCGGTATTAGAAAGTCCTTGAGAAAGGGACTGATCAGAGGTTTGTGCTTAATAAAACTCAATAAGCATTTGCTGAATAAATGTGTATGAGATGACACCAAGCACAAATGTCTGCACAAGTTTCTGCATTGCACAGATGCAAAGGCACACGTATCACCAGGCAGCAAACACTCACACGCAGAATCCAGTGCTCAAGGGGCGCCTGCTAACTGGGAAGACACCAGTGCAGGCCGAGCTGGGACACTGGGCCGGTAGACGTGGTGGGCAGGAGACAAACTCGCAAAGTGGCTGCAGGGTGCGAGCCTACTTTCTGTGGCCCAGAGGCAACAATAACTGTGGCGATTAGAAGCACTAACGGCTTTTATTAAAGTGAGTAAGGGGAGCAGCCTCACGGAGACCCTCAAATGGACACTGTATGGGAAAGCCTTGGATCACTCCGGGTGAGACGGTTATAAATTTGTTCTGACTCACGCTTTTTTCCAGAATCGGTTTGTAAAATGCTGCACACTCTCCCTTCCTAAGTTCCCGCTGGTGCTGCTGTTGCCGGGGAAAAGCGCTGCTGGACAGATGTCCGCCCCCGAGACCGGAGATGCCCAAGCCAGGTCCAAACACCTCTGCAAGGGGAAGACGGAGCGCAAACACTTTCTGATAAAAGAAAAGCCCTTTTAAAAAATTTGCCCCACCCCCACCCCGAATTACGGGCAAAGGTCAGGGCATGACGCGTCATCTGTGAACGCGAGGACGGGGCCAGGCCTGGAGACCCTGGGCCACGGGAGCCGCTGGAGCTGCAGCGTCAGCATCTGGGCCGGCAGCAGGTGCACACTGGGGGGCTCCAGCCTGTCATCCCGGGTCGTTTCGTCACTTTCCATCGGTGTCAGTGTGGGTGACATTTGTCAGCTATTTGCTTTCAACTGAAGATGGGACGCGCTGGCGTGCCCCTAACGGGATTGTTTCCTCATTTCCCTCAGTCCTGTTCCCGCTTCTCCCTCCCCTCCCTCCCCCCCTTCCTTTCCTTTCCTCACGGTTTTTGGCTTTGCTTTTATTCCTGCTATTTTGAAAGCTCCCAATTTCCCCTGCTTATATTCTTCCTGCCTTTTGCTGGTTTGGGGTTTGCCATCTTCACAGTAAACTCAAAGTGCAGAGTAGACGCGTCCTCACAGCTTCAGGAAACTCTCAGGGCCCCGCGTCTTCTTTAGGAGAACCTCGTTCTCCTGACTTCGCTGCGTGGCCTCGGCCCCCTGCTCTCCCCCCCTCCTTTGCTGACGGGGTCCCCGTAGCCCCACACTTGTCCTCATGCTGCCACTTTCCTTCTCTCTCTGGGTGGGAGTGGGGGGTACTGTATCTTACTTTAAAATCTACTTAAACTTTTCTTGCCCCCCACCCCAAAACCTTTTCATGAAATGCAAAACCGAAAACTGTTTTTTATTTTATATTAGAGAAATAACACACTCCTTAGCACGGACAAGATGATTGCCTATTTCCATGGATGAACCAGGCATCGATGGCTTTTTAGTACATGAGCACAGTTTCTATTTCTAAGCCCGTTCTCACTTCTGTGCAGTTTCTCAGCCTTGACTGACTCTAAGGGCACTTGGGGTGATTCTCTGCTGTGGGGGTGTCCTGGGCGGGTGGGAGGTCGGGCCCCTTCCCTGGCCTCGCTCACCAAATGCCAGTGCCCCTCCCCCTGCCCACTTGTTGGAGCAACGAAAGGTGACTCCTGACCTTGCCAAAGGTCCACTGGGGGCATCCACCAGCCCCATCAGCTGACACAGACCCTGCCCCCCTCTTCTGTGGGCCGGGGCCACGTTCCAGGGCAGGACCGAGGGGCCCACCTGCCTGCCCTGCAGCCCTGAGCCCGGGTCCGGGAGCCATCCGGCCCTGCTTGTGCCATCCGGCCCTGCTCGGGGCTGCCTGGGGCTGGGGTGGGCGGGGGGTGGGCGAGGGGACCCTCTGGCTCAGGCTCCCCGGGAAGCCGGGCCTTGCCCTCTGCACTCCCGCAGTCCCGGCCGGCTGCAGGCGGCTCTTTATCTAGGTCTCCACACACAAGCTTTATGGCCCCAAAGTGACGGGCTTCATGGTTATGCTTCCGACACCAAATGCCTTCTCTCCGCTTTCCTGCGGCGTCTCCTCCCCTCCCCGGAGGCAGTGAACTCTGTGAATGAATGGCTGGGGGAAAGGGAGACCAGAAAATGAGAGGAAGCGTTTCGATGAAATTCCAATTTATAGAAAAATCTTCAGTTGTTCATTCTGGTGCTGCACTTCTGTAGGAATTTCTGTAGGAACTCTCATCCCTGTGTAGCCGTAGCCATAGCGATAGCTGGAAAACCAGGTGAAGAGCCAGAGACGGTTGGTCCTCACCCTCCCCACGGGCAGCTAGGGAGCCGGGAGCCCGGGAACAGGTGGGGGTGGGTGGGGGTAATAACGTCGACACTGTAGGGTTCAAGGGCAGCAGGACCCCCGCTGCGGTGATCAGGAGGCCAACAGTCCTTTAAAATTGCTCTTAGTCTTCAGTGGGAGGCGCAAAACCAGGTCAGAGCCTGAGACGGGAACAAAACTGGGCTGCGCCCACGTGAGCTATTATTGTGTTTCTTCTGTTATGTTATTGTCCTGATGTTCTTTCCTAACTAGCTAATTTAAGATATGATCCAAACTGATTTATGTACAGATGTGGTTACCAACATTGAACTTATTTTAAATTAATTATGGAAAGGGCTTCTCTAACAAGGGCTGATTTTTACACCCTTAATCTGGAAAAAAATAAAGCATTTTTCAGAGCACCGGAGCAGAGAATTTATGATGCAAGGCACAATGCCATTGGGAATGCTACTAAGTAACCTTGTTTAGAAGGAGATACGTTGTTGCTTCACCATCAGAGGGGTGACGTGGGAGAAAAGAAACGGCAAATGACCAATGCGAAGCGCTGCAGACTTTACTTGCATGGTTTTCTTCTTCTTCTTCCCTGTGTCTGAAACACCAGGAACTTATCAGCGCTGGCTGTCCGGAGTCCCCTTTAGGGGTTGTCAGGCAGACTTGCCCAGGGGTTCTGTGGTGCCGAGGACCCCGGATAAAGCAACCGCCCCCTTGCAGACCTCACCACCACCTGCAATGCCCACGCAGACGTCCTCTATCCCACCAGCCACAGGGGACCGCCATGGATGAGGCATGATGATGGTGAAAACCAAGACTTTCTGACAACCAGAGCAGGATATCCAGATGGCCAGGGTGTGTGGCTCTGCCAACTGTGCTCATGAGCAAGTTGACCGGCCTCTTCATCTGTGTCCTCCTGGTACGGAAGACGGATGAGGGGACGACACCTGGGCCATGGGGTAAACCCTCAAGCAGCTGTGCACCCTGGCTGTGAGCGCTGTTCATTTTCTGTTGTGTACCCCAATGTTTGGATTTATCTTTGACATTATGAATATTTCCTGGACAGATATGCCAACCCAGAAAATGCTAGTGGCCGAGAACTCTTTAGATACCATCCTTTCAATTTTATGGATGAAAAAAAATCAACTCCAAAAAAAACCCAAAACAAAAAACCCAAACCCAATTAGGAGAGAAGTAATTTATCCAAGGTTAAACAAGTAGGAGATTGAGTTCAATTCCTCAGGAAAAATAACAGGTTTTTAATCTTAATCTGCATCCCTGAGGTGTGAACCCTTGTAAATAGGTCCTCTTGAAGATGTTATTTTTAGTTAGGGCCCAGCTGCGTGAGGAGGGTCTTAGGCTGCACTACTGGAGGCCTGAGAGAGAGAACCTGGAAGTCACAGAAGTGAGGAGGGAGAGGATGTCACCATGTGACGGAGGCAGAGATGTGAGCAGGGGACCCGAGGATGGCGGCAGCTGGCACTAGAAGGCTACAGCGTGTGTGTGTGTGTGTGTGTGTGTGTGTGCGCGCGCGCGCGCGCGCGCGTGTGTGAGCCTCCTGGACTCCCAGGCCCTGGAACCATCCCCTCCCACTGTTTAACCCACCCTGTGGTTCGTGGACAGCACTGGCAGCCTGAGACACAAACCCTAGAGAAAACCACAATCTTGGACTTGGAGATGTATGCAGGTTTACATGGCAGGTTTACAGGGCCTCAATGTTTGCAGGTTTACAGGGCCTCAATGTTTGCAGGTTTACATGGCAGGTTTACAGGGCCTCAATAATTGGGTGCTGTAATGAAAAATAAGGGCTGTCTGTTTCAGTTCCAGCCAGGCCACCTTCCTGGGACCACTCACCTGGTCGCTATCTGTGTAGCGTGTTTTAGCGGCCACCCCTGCTTTCTCTGGAGTGTGCTGTCCTGCTGCAGCAGACCCGGCCATAGAATGCCCTCCTCCCACCCCCTTGGGTGGGGCTCAGTGGATGGGTCCAGACACGGGTGCCCCCAGGGAAGCCCTGGCTTTGGGGTCAGGATTCCTAGAGGATAAGCCATGAAACCTGGCAGCTGCCCGCAGCCATGATTCCTGCCATGCATTTCCAGAGACACAGAGAGGGGGTTTGGAGAGAGAGGAAAAGAGGGGGGTGGGTGTGCGGGGGGAGCAGGGAGCAGGCTGCTGCACAGGGGGGTCAGCAGCCCATGCAGAGCTGGGGACCAGCTGTTTAGTTCTCTGCAGTAGTGAGATGATTAGGTTCATGCGCCAACTTGGCCAGGTGATGGTACCCAGGTGTCTGGTCAAGCAAGCACTGGGCTAACTGTTACTGCAAGGACACTTGTGGCTAGTTAATGAACCAGGAGGCTGGTTTATTAAATCATCAGTCAATTGGCTGCAGCTGTCACTGATTACATCCACGAAGGGCATGTCTTCCACAGTGAGAGAATGTCATCAACTGGATTTAATCCAATCAGTTGCAGGCTTTTAAGTGAGACAGACAGAGGACCTTCACTTCTTCAGCTGCCCAGCGAAGCGTTTCCTGAGAAGTTCATCGAACATGTTCATCAGAGTTGCCAGTTCACTGCCTGAGGAGTCATCAAACGTCTTCTTTGGAGTGGCCAGTTTGCTGCCTGCCCTATGGCATTTGGACCGTGCATACCCACAGTTGCGTGAGACACTTTTATAAGTCTTATATTTATAGATATCTCTTGTTGATTCTGTTTCCCCAGAGAACCCTAACTAATAAAAGCAGTTTATTCTTTCCCTTTGGATTCCACATTGACTGGCCATATGGCTTCAGGAGAGTCATTTCAACCAGAGCCACTGCCCTGAATCTGGGTGAGGGTCAGTAGTCCCCACTCGGTAAGGTTTTGCCAGAGCAGAAATAAGATATTTGTGTAAGGTGTACCCTAGACGGCAGCTGTTGGAACCTCAGATTTGTAGGTTTGGAGAAGGCTGGAGGTGAAAGGCTCTCATTAGAGACCCAGTGTTCTGTGGGTTCCAGGAGACCCTTGCAGTCCCAGGTGGAAAGGCAGTGGGGGTGGGGCCGGCGACACTGGGATAGAAGGGGGCCCTGAGCCTCAACTCCCAAGTGAAACCTGGTTTTCTCTGTCATGTTTTGGGCTTCCTAGTTAAAACAAATAATATGAGGAAATAGTTTTGCAGAAAGAAAAAGCTTGAAAAAAGTCTGGTGCAGCCTCCTGATTTAATAAGTGAAGCAATGGAGGCACAGAGAGGAGGGGGCCATTGCGTATGGCCATTCCAACCACAGCAATGCAGGCCAGTGGCAGCCCGTCCAGGCAGCCTGGTGGGGGAGGCAGAGGGCTCAGGAATGGACGCCTCGGAAGATGGTCTAAGGAAGAACTTCGGCGTTGGAACTTGTTTTCTCAGTTGTTTATGAGAGTTGCTTCAGAATGCCCGCTTCCAGAAAAAATAATTTATAATTCTGTTATTATCCTCAGCAGTTTAGATGAAATCATTGCTACATGTTTGTTTCCCTTATTAGACTTGATATTTTTGAGTGAAATCAGTGTCTCTTGCACGATGGGAATAATACTGGGTAACCAATAACAGTTTTAAAACAACTGTGTGATTTTAGTTGAGGGGGGCTATTAGCTAAAGCATCTGCCCTGGCAGCCTCCCGCTTCCACCGCACAGACACGGACACCTCTGGCGGAAATCGGTGAACCACTCAGCCTGGGGCTTCCTCCTTCTCCCCTCCCAGGCCCTTTCCTTGCCCTTCTGCAAGACTCCCAGCTGCTCCCCAGGCTGCAGCAGCCCAAGGCACCAGGCAGGTGGAGGGTGCAGGGGCCAGGTCGGGCTGTTTCCCCACTGGCTGCCTCCCTCCTGGGGGCGCAGCTCTGGCAACCGGGAGACCCTGCCCGCAGCCCAGCGCCTTTACCCGCAGCACCCCCACCCCGCCGCAGCCCCTCCCCCGCCATAGCCCCGCCCCCTGCCCACAGCCCCACCCCTTACCCTCAGCTCCCCCCCCCCGCCGCAGCCCCTCCCCTCCCCCTGCCGCAGCCCCGCCCCTTACCCTCAACCCCTCCCCCTGCCCACAGCCCCTCCCCTCCCCCCACAGCCCCTCCCCCTGCCCACAGCCCCGCCCCTTACCCGCAGCCCCTCCTCCGGGCTCTTGCCCTGCTGACGCCCATCTCACCTGCCTCCTCAGGTTCAGGTCCTGGTGGAGAGAGTCAGGACATGGAAATTTCTGGCAAAGAGAGAATGAGCCGAGGCCGGTTGTAATTCTGCGGTGCAAGCTCGGCCGCGGACAGACCTACTTGTGACTGTCAACCCCACCGCCCGGCAGCCGTGAGACGCGGGGCGAGTCCTCTGAGCCCCCCGGCACCCCAGGGCCTCTCTGAGAGAGGGGCTCAGACGGGCCCGCGAGCCCTCGCCGCCCCGGAGGCCCAGAGCGCTCGGAACCAGAGGCTGCGCGGGCGCCGGCACCGAGCCCCCCGCGTCACACCGGACGGACCCGCCGCGCTTCCCTCCGGGGTCCGCAGCAGCTGTGTCAGGTGCCGCCGGCGCCGCGTGAAGGAAGGCACGTGGTCTGCACCTGCCTAGAGGTGACGCTCTCGGTCCCGCCTGCCCTGACGCTGCGGGTTTGGGATAACGGCTGTGACCCCGAACAGCTGGTACCGGGAGGATGCGTGGGGGCGCTGCGGAGCTGGCCCCCAGCCCGCGTGCAGGTGGGCTTCCCGGGCCCTGACTGGGTGCAGCCTCCCGTTGCAGGGCTGGCCGGGGCGTGTTTGCCAGTGCCCCTTCTGCAGAGGCAATGGGCGTGTTTAAGTCCTTCCAGAAAACCATGTGAAACTGAACACCAGGTGTGCCGGTTTGAGTGTATTGTGTCCCCCAAATGCCATTATCTTTGTGGTCTTGTGGGGGCAGAAGTTTTGGTGCTGGTTGGATTTGCTTGGAATGTGCCCCACTCAGCTGTGGGAGATGACTCTGATGAGATGTTCCCATGGAGGCATGGCCCGGCCTATTCGGGGTGGGCCTTGATCGGTGGAGCTATATAAATGAGCTGACTCGGGGGGGAGGAAACTGAGTGCAGCTGGGAGTGATGTTTTGAAGAGAAGCAAGCTTGCTAGAGAGGAACGTCCTCGGAGAAAGCCGTTTTGAGGCTGGAGCTTTGGAGCAGAAGCCAGCTGCCTTCCTAGCTAGCAGAGGTTTTCCGGACACCATTGGCCATCCTCCGGTGAAGGTACCCGATTGCTGAGGTGTTACCTTGGACACTTTGTGGCCTTAAGACTGTAACTGTGTAGTGAAATAAACCCCCGTTTTATAAAAGCCTATCCATCTCTGGTGTTTTGCATTCTGCAGCATTAGCAAACTAGGACACCAGGAGAGGAAGGGAGGCCGGAATCCAGCCTGGCTGCTCTGAGCTACCAGGCGCCCGCTGGGCTTCCAGGGCGAGGCCACTGGGCTGGGATGCACTGGCCCCACTGCCCGCCAGTGTGGCTGCCACTTCCGAGGAGCTGCACCCCCACTGAGGAAGCGGGGACTTCCGCGACCCGGCAGCCTGCATGGGGGGTGGGGGGCTGGCCCCTTCCTGTCACCTCATCACCTGGCACAGCAGACGTGGCCGTGAACGCCACTGCAATCAGCATCATCTTCCTCACCTTCAAAATGGACAGGGCTAATTTCTACCATGAAAAGCTCTGATCCTGTAGGTGGACACTGGCATGCTCTGAGGTTATTACTTCATGCCCTGCTGTCAGTTGAGCAATGATCACCTCGAGATGATCTCTCTGATCAGGAATTTTAGAGGGAAGTAAATACAGGCACCGACAGGCTCTTCTTTCTGCTGTGTCCAAGCAGCTGCCCAGGGAATCCTGCCTGCTGGTCCCACCCGGCACCTGCCCCTCCCCGTGTCACCCCGTCCCCTCCCCGCAGCTCCCGTTGCATGGTGAACGTGCTCCTCCCGGGGATATTTCCAATTCTTGCTCCTTTGACATTGCGTCTGCCCTGCCCCGTTGCTGAGAGGAGTAAGGGAGATGCGGACAAGCATCAAAATATGAAGCTACAAAAATGAAAATCGTTAGCTAAATTAATGCTCTCATCTTCCCCAGATGTGTCTTCAAAATGTATCTTCCCAACAGCAAAAAATACAAGCCGGGAACACTTAGTTCCAGTGTCGAGGATTTGAAACAGACTCATTTTCCAATGTGTGGGAATGCTTGGGTGTGCACGGTGCAGGGATATGTGAATGGATATTAGCAGCCCTGGGACAAGCCAGCCGCCCCAGCTGGAAGCAACGGCAGCTGCAGCACCAGAACAGATCCACACTGGAGCCTGACCCAGAGGATCCGCTCTGCCCTCCACTCACCCAGCTGCTCTAGGGGTTTAAAGCCACTTCCACCGTGCCCATTTGTGTCCGAATGTGTGTTTTAGCTGCCTTATGATGCAGCAGTGCAGGAGGGCTCCCAACTCAGGAAAGCATGTTGCTGGGCATGTCTGTTTGTTGGCTTGAGTGTTCCTGAGAGTACCAATTGGCATCTGCACCTTGAACCCACTCTCCTTCCTTTATAAGTTAGTGACACCCTTTCAACAGTGGATGGCCCACGTATGTGAAAGGAGACTTGTCAGAGTTCCCACATGCCCAGGGGAGCACGGTGGGATTGGGGCTGTCGGTGACCACAGGTAGTTGCTGGGGTGGAGTACAGTGGTGATTTGAGTCCTGTTGTTTCAAGGTAGTTTTGCCATAAAATAGTGGGTGGGAAAGGAGTTGCCCACGATCCCCTCTGCTGCCAACATGTCTCAACATGGTGCGATCCTGCTGGAGGCAAGCTGGGTGGGAGCAGGTGAGCTGTCACTATAGTTCCCTGGCTGCTAAAACAAATGCTGTGCGATGGCTTCACTTAAACAACGGGAATTGATTGGCTCATGGTTTTGAGGCTGGGGGGTGGGGTGTCCAAAATCAAGGTGTCATCAAGGTGATGCTTTCTCCCAGAGGGCTGTGGCGTTCCGGGGCTGCTGCCCGGGACTGGGCTGTTGGCTTCTCTGTCACTCGGCCGTGCACACGGCGGCCGCTCCCGGCCCCTCCCTTCTCCTCTGGGTTCCGTCGGTTTCCAGTTCTGGCTGCTCCCGCTGCATCTGAATTTCATTCTGCTTATGAAGGCCTCCAGGAAGAGGATTAAGACCCACCCTTGGCCACAGTTTAACTGACATGGCCTCATCGATAGGTCCTGTTTACAGTGGGTTCACACCCACAGGAACGGACTGGGCTTAAGAACGTGTTTTTCTGGGGTGCACGGCTCCAAGTCCTCCATGCAGTTCTGCTTTAGGGGGGACCCTACACGTCGTGGAGCGCTCTGGCTGACGGGTCAGCCCAGGTGCCAGGAGGTGCGTCCTGGGTGCAACGCACCCGCAGGCAGACGTGTTCCGAGCACCGGGCTGTCGCGGTGCAGGAATGCGGAGCAGATTCTGCGGGGACAAGTGAAGTGTGGGTGGGCAGCTGCCTGAAGACGGCCACTCCTTCAAGTCCAAGTCCACTCAGCTCTCAGCCCAGAACCAGCTGCACCACTGCTCAGGAGGAAGATGTGCTCGGTGTTCCCTGAGCAGATGGCAGGACTGGAGGGGCAGAGGGGCCGCGGTTCCCCGTCTGCGTGGACATGGGCAGTCGGGGCTGATGCCAGCTGAGCGGATTCTCAAAACTAAGCAGGAGTTCTCGGGGCAGGGGGGTTGGGTCAGCGAGGGCTACGCCTGGAAGCTGTGTTTACCACGGCTGCTCTGAGGCCTTTTGGAAGAACTTAAGATTAGTCCACCTGATTCCTGGCAATCATTTTTTGCTTGGACACAGTTAATTTAGTAGCTCCTGAAAAATAAGGCTAAACAAAAAAAAACAAAACAGAAAATGGTGTGTTCCCGTTAGTCTAAATAGATGCATTATCGAATCTCTCAATGTCCAGGCCACCCTTGCGCATGTTCAGAAGGGGCCCCAGGGCTGACACCACCGAGCCGCCAATTGGGGGTTATTTGTATAAGAGGATGTAATACTCTGACGAAAGGACAGGTGCTTGTGCCATTGCACAGCTGCGCCACCTCTCCCAGTCCTGGGCTGTTGCTGGTTTCTCAGCTGACTCGTGAACCTGTTGCTGGGTCTTGCTGGGTCCCAGGTTTCAGCTGGGACTGCCTGTGTGAAATGCCCCAGCAGGGGTTTCTGGTCGGCAGCCTGCGTAGCTCCGCGCCTCAGACACGAAAGGAGCTGCGGTTCACACACTGGGTCTTCACCTACGGAAGCAGCAAGCTCTTCTTGTCCAGGAAAGAGCAGGGAATCTCCTGTTAGGGTTCAGAAGGCCCAGCTCAGGCTCAGAAGCAATACCAGGGAGCCACTCGCAAAGGCGCAGAGAGGAGAGTGGGGAGTCTGCACAACAAGGACCATATCGGGAAGGTTCCTGGGCCAAGGCGCATCACCAGTTGATGAAGAACCTTTTGTGACAGTTTTCGAAGGACTGTTTGCAAAAATTATTGAATGTACATTGTGCTGTCTAGCAATTTGGCATTTATTTAACATTATTACTCTGCTTTAGGTATTGCATTAGCATTCAACAATGCAAAAGAGGAAAGAGACGCAGTTGTTTTCCTGATCAGAGGCCACGCATGTTCAGCCAAGCTGCCCCTGTCATCACACGTGAGCCATGCAAAAAACAAAACACAGATGCGAATCACTTTTCCTGTAATTCTGGCCCATTCCATGTCTGGAACCAGCTTGGGTGAGTCGTCAGGCATGAGATGGGAACCGAGGGGCCGGACTTGGGGGACACGGAAGAGGCATGGTCTGGCATGGTTTCAGGGGTCCCTCCTGCCACAGGGCAGGAGTGACAGCAGCGCCCCACGCGAGGCTACGGCGAAGGCAGGTGTGGAGTATCAGGGGCCGGACCAGGCTGGCGGCCGTCGGTGTGGTGAAAAGGTTTCAGGTTCTGGATGTATTTTTTTTTTTTTGTAACCGGACAGCCTTCTCAGCAAACAAAGACCCTCTCATCACCAGCGTTCGCCATCTGCAGAGGACACCAGTAGTTTTTATTTCTGAAATGCATACCTTCTCTCATCCAGCTCTCCCCCAAATCAACATGAGACAGGTATTATTCCCTTTTTACAGTGAGGAAACTGAGGCTTATTGAGGTTGAGTAACTTGCCTAATGTAATAAGTGGCTGAACCGGTAACACACTCGGGCGCCAAGCTCCAAGGTTCATATCCTTTCCCCGGACCCAGGCGGCCTCACAGAGGGGCAGTTTAAATAGCCCATGTCCAGAGTGATGTCCTCTGGTGCATCCGGGGGCACACAACATGGAATTGATAGATATAGATATAGATATAGATATAGATATAGATATAGATGTAGATATAGATACAGATATATAGTGTCCAGTTCATGAGCATGTGGGATGTCCCTTGCATCATTCAGGGCTTCTATGGTATTTGGACTTAAAGCCCCTTTTCTCGGATATGTCAGAAAGTTCAATGGGATGACTTAGCTATCCACATTCATATTATTTTGTATTAATCAAGTACAAAGGTAGCTGAGGTACATGTCCCAATTTGATCTGCACAACCCCCTATGAGACTGGGATGGTGGTGAAGTGCTTTTTTCTGCCCCATTGTGAATTCCCTCCTTGGGGAATTCTAGCATAAAGTGTTTTTCTTTTTCTCTAGTTTGCATTGATTGTATTTTTACCCCCAATGCCACCCCATTTTTAATGCCTTGCAAGGCTGACATTCGTTCTCCCTCATGTAAAAACATATTTGTACATTTTATCACAATTGTTGAGCACTCTAAGTTTCACTGAGTTATGCAGCCCCAGTCTTTATCTTTCCTCTTTCCTTCTGGTGTCCCACATGCTCCTAACCTTCCTGTTTCACCCATACTCACAGTCATCTTTGTTCAGTGTACTTACATTGCTGTGCTAACATCACCCAAATCTGTGTTCCAAGCTTCTCCCTCCTGTCTTTTCTTTTCTGTCTGCAGTGCTCCCTTTAGTATTTCCTGTAAAGCAGGTATCTTGTTCACAAACTCGCATTGTTTGTCAGAATATTTTAAACTCTCCGTTCTATTTGAAGGACAGTTTTGCCAGACATAGGATTCTTGGTTGGTGGTTTTTCTCTTTCAGTATCTTAAATATATCACACCACTTCCTTCTTGCCTCCATGGTTTCTACTGAGAAATCAAGCTTCCTTTGTATGTAATGGATCACTTTTCTCTTGCTGTTTTCAGGATTCTCTGTTTGTCTTTTTGCGGTCGCAGTTGACTTGTCTGGGGGGGGAGGTGGCGGCCGGTTGCCAAATCCTAGGCTCTCAGGATTGCTTGGAGGGTACCGGCGGCGGGGGCTCTTTCCCGGAGGCGAGGGCGAGGCGGGGGACTGGGCCCGGTCCCCGGCGTAGGCGTGCAAAGTATGGAGGGCGGCGAGAAAGGAACAGGCGGGACACGGTTCTTTTAGGGTGAAGAAGCCAAGAGAGTTTATTAGGGGAGAGTACAAGCTTATATCGGGCGTTTAGAGGGCGGGGTAGCTGTAGAGGTTAAAGGCTTGGATTGGTTCTGAGAGGGCGCGGAGGTTGATTGAAAAGGGGCGAGAGTTGCTCCGGTAACGGTGTCTGGCAACAATGTATGCGCACCGGTGGTGATGGGAGTTGCACTGGCAACGGGGAGTGTCCGGGCAAGATAAGGGGGTGGGGAAAAGGCGGTTCCCTCCGGCAAGCCTCCCCTAACAGTGGTATTTTGGGTGAGGAAATGGGGCCTGCCTCCGGCCTCACTTTCCCAGGCCCGGGGGGCTGCGGAGGGCGCTGTCGCCCGTGCCCACCACCCTCCCCAGGGGCTGATCAGGTCCCCCAGCCCAGGCCCGCCAAGTTGAAGCACGTAATCAGTGTCCCGCATCTTTTGACATTTGATAATCTGATTATTAAGTGTCTTGGCATAGGTCGATTCAGATCTATTCTGTTTAGGGTACGCTGCACTTCTTGGATCTGTGATTTTATGTCCTTCATAAGAGACAGGAAATTTTCATTGATTATTTCCTCTATTATTGCTTCTGCCCCTTTTCCCTTCTCTTCTCCTTCTGGGACACCAATGACACATACATTCATGTGCTTCATGTTGTCATTCAATTCCCTGAGATGTTGCTCATATTTTTTCCATTCTTTTCTCTATCTGTTATTTTGTGTGTAGGATTTCAGGTGTCTTGTTCTCCAGTTCCTTAGTGTTTTCTTCTGCCTCTTGAGATCTGCTGTTGTATGTCTCCATTGTGTTTTTATTGTGTTGTGCCTTTCATTTCCATAGATTCTGCCAGTAATTGTGTCAAACTTGCAATTTCTACCTTATGTTCATTCAGTGTTTTCTTTATATCCTTCATCTCTTTTGCCATATATTCCCTGAACTTGTTGATTTGGTTTTTGATTTGATTTAGTATATTTCTTTGAAAATCTTTAATTGATTGTTTCATTAAAGTGAAACATATCTCAACTATATCCTAACTGAGGTGTAAGTTGTTCCTTTGACTGGTCCATATCTTCGTTTTTCCTAGTATAGATTGTAGTTTTCTGTTGTCTAGGCATCTGGTTTCCTTGGTTACTCCAATCAGATTTTCCCAGACCAGAAAGGTTCAGATCTCAGAATGGGGTTAAATTCACTTCTCTCTGCGAGTGTGTCTTAGAGATTGACACAGTTTCCTGTGAGGTCTCTAGCTGCTGTGCTTTTCCTAACCTGCCCAGCGGGTGGTACCCATCAGCCTGTTGCTCCTGACTGGCGTAAGGAGATGTGGCCCCTTTAGTTTCTCTTTTGGCTGTTTTCCCCCAGGCTGTTGGGTCTGAGTTCTGAAGGGAAGGCTAGTACTAGAGCTGGGCCCCACCTCCTTCCTCTTAGGGAAGATACACCCCCTAGGGAGTTATCATCTGCATTTGAATTGTTGTTTCTCTGACTGTGTTATCTCCACCCCTGTCTGGGTCAGAGTGCTGCAAACTGAAAATGACTGAGCCTCTCTCCACTGAGCCACTCAGGTTGAGAGAAAGAGAGAAAAAGGGAAAGAAAACCCTTCAGAGCTAATCCACAGCCCCCTAGTTTCACCCATCAGTCAGAGAGAGTACCTGGTCTTTCTGGCTCTTTAAAGTCAGTCATCTCTAAAAGCCTCTCTCTGCTTATTAGGGGTTCTATGTTTGTAGCTTGTATTCAGCAGTCCACATTTGTTAATTAAAACCCCAGTTGCAGCTGGGCTGAGCTATATTCACTTGCTGAGAGAGTGCTGCTTTCTCCTACAGTGTGGTCTTGTAGTTCAGCCTGCTGTGGAAGAAGGGGACTCCCAGCACAGTTCTGCAGTTTTTACTTACAGACTTTATGCTGCGATATCAGCCATTCCACCCAATCCAGGCTGGTGTACAATGTGTGGACAGTCACAGTTGTCCCCAGCAGTTTTCCAGATTATTTACCAGTTGTTCCTGGTTGTTTATTAGTTGCTTCAGGGACTAACTAAATTCCATCCCTCCCTATGCCACTGTCTTGTTCCTCTTCTCCTCTGGACGTATTTTGAAGGTATAGAAAATGGACTGGATGAGGTTGAGATGGGAAGGGAGGATTCAAAGACAAAACCAGGTCTTGGGGCTCTGAAAGGGGAGACTGGCGTTGTTGTCACTTAGCTGGAAAGAGATGGCAGAGTGGGCAGCTGTGATGACCAATAGCTGGTGCAACATCCCAGGTACGTCCAAGGTGAGGTGACGAGGCGGTGTCCAAGAGGGGGTGACGAGGGGGCAGCCAAGGGGGGGTGAGAGGGGCTGTCAAAAGGGGAAGTGATGATGGGGCAGCCAAGGAGGGTTGACAAGGGGTCATCCAAGGGAGGTGATGAGGGGCAGCAGCCTGGGGCAGGAAGGCTTTGCTGGCAACAGAAGTGTGCAGCCAATGGCACACTGTTTGTGTTTAGAGCCATGGGATAGAAGATCACCGAGGGCCAGGAGAAGTTGGTGAGATGAGAACCCCAAGGACCAAATTTCATATACATAATTGAAGTGCATAACGATGTCACCTGACTATAAGTCAATGAAATCACAGACAATTAAAAGATACAATGAGCAAGCTGTGAAGTAAAGCAGTTATTGATTCCACGGCTCTGTGATTGAACCACGAGAACCCACTGGCCTTTTACTGAGTGATGGCTTTGGAAAACATGCTTCTTTTGAGAATGCCTAAAACAGGCTCGGCAAGTCATCCATAGCAAATTATTCAGCTTTCTCAGTGGATGAGTTTACGATTTCATTAAGAAAACTGGTTGGCCTAACTACTGTTGTTGCTGTACAAAGAAAAATAAGGAAAGTATGTCCTCAACCACTTCTTTCTTTAAAATTTGTCTTTATAATTTGTATGATCAGATGATTTTGTTGGGGATTTTGTGTAATGATAAAACCGATACATATATAATTTTGCAGCTGTGGGCTAATCCTAGAGTCTTTTTGTTTAACTCATAATTCTGTCACTGCAGAGCCCAGATTGTGTTATGCTAACTCAGCTGGAAGTTTTGAAGTTGAAAAGGGCAAACTCCTTTACGAACTGTGTGGGAGTATCTCACATTGATAGGGAGGGGGTGGCTAGTCATGACAGAGCCAGCAGAATTTAAACCATTTATAACTTGTAACATGTTTTCTGCCCATAAGGAATACATTTTGACAGGGATATTGTGTATATTATTTTAGAAACCAGTTGCCACGTTGTCAGCTGGACACTTGGAATAAGTCTTAGAAGGAAAACACTGTTCTGGAGAAGTGATTAAGCAGGAACTTTTGAATTCTTTTAGTTTTCTTCTGAGAGTAGCCTGGAGTTTCTTGAGCCCTTTGCAAATCTCTTTGGCCTGCATAAGTGAAAGTCCTGTACTCATTTATGAAAATCAATAACCAAATGCTAGACTTCTTCAATATTTATTCATTTAACTTGGTTATATTGCAGGAATCTCAAGCGTAATGTCACTGTTGCATGTCTTCATTTAGAGGAAAAAAGATCAGGCTGAGCAGGTGGTGCAGATGCCACACCTGTCCCAGGATGGGGAGGCCTGGAGTTACCTGCCTGCTCTTCTCAGGCTCCGTGGCCCCCCGCAGTCATGCAGCGGCCTTCTCACGGAGCCTCACAGCCACAGGGCTGCGCTCAGCCTCGGGGAGACGAGCAGGACCCACATCTGGTGCACGTTCTTGGGGCTCAGCGTGGAAACCCTGCATCGACTTGGGGTGAAGGAAGTGATAATGACATTCACCCAGAAAACCCAACCCAGATTTTCTCAAGAAGGTTTATTCCTCTCCTGTCTTACTGCTCTCCCAGCCCAAAGCAGATAAGAACTTCAGATAGTCTGATGTGTTTTTAAGTTATGTCTGCTTTGTCTGCCATTTTAAGTTCTTTGCCATGGCAGCCCGGGATATGTTTTCAATATTAAACACATTGCTATGTTTTGGGGGGCATTGTCACTTAAAAAAAAATACCTTCTCAAAAATCGCAGGCCCTTGGAACTACAGGAGGGTCTCTGTACAACTCTGGGAAAGGTCCATCCGTTGTCGGCCGATCGGGGGCGCTCGGGGCGCCGCCCGCCGCAGGCTGTGAAGGCTGGAGGGGCGCAGGGCGGAGCGCGGGCTCTCGGGGCCGTTCTGGGGCCTGCCTGGGACCTGCCGCGTGTCGCTCGCAGGGAGCACCAAGGCACTAAACCGACGGCTCGGCCTGGTTTACCGGCCTGGCTCTCCCGGGGCTGCCGCGACGGAGAACTTAAAGTGGCATTTATTCTCTCCGGCGTGAGGCTGCAGGCGGGGTCAGGGCCCGGGCAGGGCGCAAACTGGACGGGCCGGTCCTGCCTCGTCCACCCAGCCCCCACCCCATTCTCCACCTCCAGACCCCGCCTCCCCCAGCCCCACCCCAACTCTGCCCCCAACCCCCACCCCAGAGCCCGCCTCCCCCAACTCCACCTCCAGCCCCGCCTCCCCCGGCCCCTCCCCTGCCCTGACTCCTCCTCCAGACCCCGCCCCCAGGCTCCACCCCCAGCCCCCATCCCGGAGCCTCCTCAACTCCGCCCCCAGCCCCCCTTGACTCCACCTCCAGGCTCCACCTCCACCCTGACTCTGCCCCCAGCCACCCCCCCACCCCAGACTCCACCTCCAGACCCTGCCTCCCCTAGTCCCTGCCCCTGACTCTGCCCCCAGCCCCCACCCCAGAGCCCACCTCTCCCAACTCCACCTCCAGTCCCGCCTCCCACAGGCTCCACCTCCAGACCCCGCCTCCACCCCAGCCTCGGTTATACCCCCAACCACCGACTTCGCATTGCCACCCCTCATGTCTGAGTCACAATCCCCCTCCTCAAAGGGCACGAGTCCTAGTGGGTTAAGGGCCAACTCCTCCTAACTCATCTCATTTGAAATGACCCAATTTCCAAATAAGATCACCCTGGAGGACGGTGGCTTAGGCCTGGCTCAAGCCTTTTGCAGTTCAGCCCTTAACATGCAGGAAATAAAGACCTGCCTCTTCACATGTCCGCCTGCATTCCCATGGCCCAGAAATTCCTTGCGGGCAGGGAAACAGGTCCAGGAAGTGCCCCTGGGGCTCATCCCCCTGCATCTGCCCCCGGAGGGTCACCGAGGATGGCCACGCCTGTTTCTTGGCTTCCAGGGCTCATGGCCTAGTCGTGAGAGGCTCAGCTATAAAGTGAGGCCGCCGGGCCACGTGAATTCCCAAGTCCCTCGGAAGGGTGCAGTCTGCAGGTTTCCGTTCGGGGTTGGTGTTACCCGGGGCTGGCCCCTCCCAGGTCTGGGCACCTGTTCCCTCCCACGGCCCCTCCGGCGGCCCTGTAGCTGACCCCTGCTCAGCGCCCGTGAACCACCCAGGACCACCCACAGCATCCACGAACAGACGGGGTGCTCGCGGGGAGCTGGAAGAACGCGAAGGCGCCAAGTCTGCAGCGCTCCCTCACTCCCGACTCTGTGACTCTTATTTTCCTTTCTTCCCACTTACCTTCATGTCCTGCGTGCTGGAACTCTCGGAATTCATGACGGGAAGTCTTCTGTTTTAATAAAAAATCCGAAAAGCAGGTCCCGTCCACCCTGGATGTCGCGTTCCTGGCAAATGGGCGCCTCTCAAGACGTCGGGACAGAGGCAGTGGGGCGCTGGGCTGTGGGCTCCAGGCAGCCTGGCGGCTGCAGCCTCTGCGCCCCACTTCTGGAGGGGGCCCAGGTCCGGGCAGCCGCTGCCCACAGGGAAGTCGGGTTCCTTGTTCCGTGGCCCTCCGCACTGGGCTGGGAAGCTGTCCTGCTGAGCGAGCCCCGTCTTGTGCTCCTGCCGATCGCACGTGGTGGGGAGAGCCAGAGAGTCCAGGGGTTTTCAGCAAAGTAGGGGAAGTGGGGTGACCCTGCTGGCCCGCTGCGCGGCTGGGGAGGTGCTGACCGGGAGATGCCGTGTCCCAGGGTGTGAGGTCACGGGCAAGTGGGCAGCCCCCACACCACCCAGCCCCCCACGCCCCAGCAGCCCCCAAACCACCCAGCCCCCCACGCCCCAGCAGCCCCCACACCACCCAGCCCCCCACGCCCCAGCAGCCCCCACACCACCCAGCCCCCCACGCCCCAGCAGCCCCCACACCACCCAGCCCCGCACGCCCCAGCAGCCCCCCACACCACCCAGCCCCCCACGCCCCAGCAGCCCCCCACGCCCCAGCAGCCCCCCGCACCACCGCAGCCCCCCGCACCACCGCAGCCTGCTGCTGCAAGGTTTCCAGCAACTGTAAATCGCTGCGATTTCTCAGCATTGAGGTAACTGTAGAGTTTCCCGTAAAAGGACATGTTCACCCTAAAATCCTGCTCATCTGGCCACCGTTCGTGACTGTAGGCCAGATTTGCAGTTTGTGTTTTTTCTTGATACAAAAGACATCCTTCACTTCTCTGTATTGCTTTACTACAATGGAAATTAAAAAGGAGGAAAGCAATGTCCCGCTTAGTCTTTCCAGGACATCCGTTCACCCCCCGCACCCCACAAGGATCCGTGAAGCCTGCCCCCACCCGGGCACTGTTCCAGGCGCGGGGGACCCAGCGCCGGGCAGGAGGGGGCGTCCCAGCAGGGCCCGTGCGGCTGGCGGATCGCGCCGAGTTCTGTGATCACGTCGGTGCTTGTGTATCTGTAAACACACCGACCGGCGAGGACAGGACCGCCGTGATTATTCAGACAGTAACGCTGCTGCACAGAATGGCATTAGTGATGACCTCCCCGTGGTGTGTGTGTGCGCGGCTGAGTGTGCGTAAGAAGATCTGAATTATGTGGTGAGTGTAGTCAACAATATTCACAAGACTATGTGTTTAAGTGAAGATTTTTTACTGCCATAAAATGTTAACAAATTCCAGTATGATAAATTCCTCTTAGAAATACACATGATACTTATGTTTCTCTATATCTGTACCTCTATCTATATCTAATCTCTATCTCTATCTCTATATATACATCAGAGCCACTAGGAATTATATGGATAATGGAATTAGGTGAGAAAAATGATGACCTGTAAATAATTAGAAAAGATTTCAGCTGGCAAGGATGCCAAAACAGAAGCTTTGTCTCTTTGGTTTGGATTTTTGTGGAAAACCATGAACTCACTTCTGCATGAGGTTTTCCTTCACAAATTCATTAGAAATCTGCTGAAGTCATTTGTGTACTTCATGCTCCCAGAGCAAATAGATTTATCAGATGGTAAAGTTGTATTCAGACACGAAGCTGATTTCTTCAAATTTGAGAGAAAAAGAAGTAACTCCCAGCCTAATGAAGAGAAAACGCCTTGGCTGCTTTTATTTCTGAAGGAATCTGAAGTGGGCTCAGACTATAAAGAGCCACTGAAGTTGATGGTTCAGCAAACGTGCCCATATAGATTTGTGTTAAAAGCTTCTCTGTTAAACAGAAGCACTGAATGGATCACATTTATTCATGAATTTTAGCACTAACTACTGATTGCTGCATTGACTTGCTTGTGTGCAGTAAAAATGTGCAAAGCAAAACAGAGAGGGGAGGGAGGGGCTTCTGGTTTTATGTGCATCTAGAACGGCTGTTTTTAAGGGGACACGTTCAAACAGAGAGCTCTTCTGGGTGAAAGGGGCGAGTTCGAGGAACTTCTCTCCTCCCGTCCTCCGGGGAGGACGCTGCTCTTTCTGGGGAGGGGCGAGGGCTGCGGCCACGGCGCTGTCACCCCTTGCACGTGGTGGAGCCCCGTTCTCACTGGACCTGGGTGCCGCAGCGGAGCCTCCAGTTGGGCCCCGCCCTTCCGAACCCGGAGCCTGGGAATGGAGACTATGGGTGTGGGTGCCAAGCTCTCCGCCTGTGCCCCTCTGGCGAGGAGAACAGGCTGGGCGGGTTCAGTGAGGGCAGGAGGAAGTTCCAGAAGCCGCGAGGACCATCCCGTGGTGCCCTTTGAGGACTGGGGTGGCAGCACCAGCAAAATCAAAACCCAAAATGAAAGCTGTGGCCCATCCCACGTTACACTGACACCGTCCGTTGTCCCCAGGGACGGAACCACGCGGGTCACGGGAAACACACACCTCTGCTGACTCCCAAGTGTGTCCCCTCCTTCCACCTCTGTTCCATCCCCGCACCTTAGCTCATTGCAGCAGAGAAAGAGCAGGTTTCTTTGGAACATAAGAGCCTGTTTCCGGGCTTGTTTAAAGTCCGTGAAATAAGGAGCCTACCAGGATTTACGGAGGAGGCGAAGGGCCTGGAGAAGTGAGAGGCTGGGAAGGTTGGTGCAAACCATGGGGAAATCGGGCCCTGCCCCCGGGTGCGGACGTGGGGCCTTTGGCTGCCACATGCCCTGCTGTGCGCTGGGTGCGGATGGGTATGGGCTCAGAGCTCAGTGCCCCTTCCCTCAAGGATGATGGCACCAGCTCAGATTACAGCATCTCAGAAGGAGCCGTATTTTCCCCAAGTCCTGAATTAATTAATTCAAAGGCTATTTTTGAGGAAGTGTACCTCGGCTTGTGCCAGGAGCTGTTCTGCTCCTTCCCACTCAGAGCACAGTGATGGAGGCACCCAAAGCCAACTAACAGGTGGATCAGGGAGGTACATACAGGGAGTAATCAGCAAGGTCCATGAAAGGTGGTAGTTGTGTATGTATGTGGAGGGTGTGGGGGCAAGAGAAGAAAGCCTTGTGAGGAGCTGGGGCCGAGGAAGATGAGAAGGTCAGACGCAGCCACTGATTGACGCCCCAGCAGGACGCCCTGCCCCAGAGACAGGTCCACAGGAGACCAGCATTCTCCAGGGTGTTCATGGAGAGTCTCTGTAGGGTCCCCTGACCCCCTGCTCCACACACATACGTACTTATTTTTATAAATTTTAATTATTTTTTTCTTCTATTTCTCATTTATTTTTTTCATTCTGGGATTGTTTTAGTGATAGATCTGGTTTCTCTCCAGCCTCCCATCCTCCCTCTCGCCCACATACTCATCATCCGTATGTGCTGTTGCAGGATGACGTTGTGTTTCCCGCCTGGGGTCCCGCATCTACGTCCTCTGCCTGGAACCTCATCGTACTGGCTTGGAGCTCGCACCCCGGAAAAGACACTTTCTTAATCTTAATCCACTCCTGTGGTCGCAGCCCGCTGAAATAGGGCCTCTCGATGAGGCTGGCTCAGTCAGGAGGCTCCTCGTCCTCTTCCTGGAGGCCTTGGGGAGCCAGCAGAGCTGAGCATCAAAGGAACCGGGAGTGAAGGGAGAGGCCAGGAGAAGCCGCCACGTGCGTTTCCAGGTGACACAAAAGCCAAGAGGTCATGGGAGCCAGTCTTCTGGGAGAAAACATCGCCTTGGAGGGGCCTCGGATTTGGACTTCTCCCAGCTCAAAACTGTGAGCCAAACAATCCCTGCTGTTTAAGCCAACCCACTGCACGGTTTTTGCTTTTGGCAGCCAGGAAACCAGAACACTCACCTTCCAAGGGGACCCCTCTTCTGTGCAACCTTCCCTGATGGGTGCAAATAAAAGGCGGCACCTGCCAGCTGGGCCCACACAGATCTCGGTAAATGTCTTGTTATACAGCTCCATGATCGGTTGAAATTAACTGCTTCCATGCCTGTTTCTCTGATGGGAGTGCAACCTTTTTCAGGGTACAGTACATAAATGTAGGTTTTTAATAAATATGAGTTATCTACTGACTAAAATTCAAATTCTCACCAAATAAAAGAATGAATGAATGTAAGAAGGACTGATTGGATGAGAGCTCCAGGGTTACTGCTGATTAACCTAATTATATGAACTCAGCTGGAATGAGGGATAGTCATGAGAAACCAAGAACAGATTTTTCAATATAATCTGCTTAGAAAATTTGAGGGAAAAAAGATGCATATTGATTCTTGAGAAGAGACAGGAGGCTAAACGGTCTTGATCAAATGTATGTCAACCTGAGTCAGAAGAAAAATTATAAAGTTGAGGAGCCTATAGAAGAGGCCTTAGAAAACACTTAACCAAATTATGGAGAGAATGCAAATTAGTGTCCCCAAGGACCGACACATGGCTGTTGTCCGGAAACAAATTCCCAGCCACCGAACCCCCAATCCCGGGCAGTTTTCACTGTTTCCACTGCTGGGGAAATGCCCTTCCACACGCACCCAGCTCGGACGCAGACCCTACGTGTGCCCCTCCCATTTCTCTCTGCCGCCTGAGGGGCGCCCCTGCCGAGGACACCGGGAAAGAGCAGAGAGTGGCCGGCACCTTCACTCCACCTTCAGTCAGGCACCTGCTGATGTGACGGGAACAGGTCAACGTGGCGGAGTCAGCTGCGGCAATCAAACAACCTCTGCATGATTCTGACTCAGCTTCCTCGAAGGCCAGTGCTTCTCAAGGTCCGTGAGCGCCATGGTGCAAGCTCCCCAGGGCATTCAGCTTGCGGGCAATCACCCCCCTTGTTCTGACACCTGCTCTGCGCTTTGTGGCTGTCAGCTACGAGCCCCGGGACCGAAGTCCATCCCCAGCTGTTGGAAGACTGCTTCCATCTGGTGTTTACATTTTATGGCTGAAACAGAACACCCAGAAAGCAATAGCAGGAGAAAGACATCCTTTTCAGTAGGAGGTTTGAAGCAGGTGTGGGAACCCCTGCTTTGCCACCCAGTGTCCCCTGTGTGACTCAGGCCTCAGTAGGGTATTCGGGGTCTTTACTGTCACTGAGCCCATCCTATCGTCCTGCGTCTGACAGAGGAACCCAAGCTCGCCGGTAACCAGTCTTCAGAGATGGTGTCGTCCTGTTAATGCCTTAATTTGGTCATTTTTCATGGCCTAGGAGCTGTAAATTGTGTTAATTGTAAAAGCCAACCCATTTCTGGTATAGTGCCTTTCGTCAGCTTTAGCAAACTAAAACCAGGGATAATAACATCCACTTTAAAGCCGTTGTAAAGCTTAAATGGATGAATGCATAAGCAGTTGGCACATCATAAATCCTCTGTAAATCTTAAATTTGTTGTTCATAAGACCTATAAGAATTTCTTGGTACATATTTACTTATTTTAAAAATTAACCTTAGCCTGCTGATGTATATCTCTAAGCTCAAGTTACCTATTTTGGATTAATTCAGTACATAAAAAGGCTTAGTTATATGTTCCAGAGCATTTATTTGTTTAATTGAGCAATGTTACCCATTTTAATTGCATGACGCTCTTCTTAGAGCCATTGGGGCCTCTATTCTATTCAAGCTTTGCCAAATTCCACCGTAATATCTCACTGCAGAAATGAGACTGTTCCATGACGAAAATCCAGAGACTGTTTTGAACGTTAAGTAAAGCACTCCTAAGAGGTTGTTGCCCCCTGCACTGAGACGGTCTAGGTAAAGTTACATTCAGTAAGGCAATCCTGAAAGAAGAATTCATTTCCTGATAATGCCAAGAAAATGCATCATGACTATGATATCAGTGTGGGATCAGGGGAAGAAAAAAAAAGAAAGAAAGAAAGCATTGGATGGTGAGTTTGTGAGCTTTTAGTAAGGAAAGCTCACTAAAAATTTGATAAGAAAACACAGGACATTTTAGACAATGTCACAAGTCTGATTCAATACAATCATTTCATTAATTGAAAAATATAAATATGATTTAGAACTCTATGGTCTATAAAAGAAGATTCATTCCAGTCAATGTTTGGTTTTTAATAAGTAAGAGATAGTGACTTTTTTCAGGTTCAATTGAAACATAAATGAAAATAAAATTTCATTTACATGTAAATGAAATTATTTGCAGTTACAGATCAATTGCCACATGAAATGGGAAAATAAAATCTTTCAAAGGCTTGGGGAAAGGAGGGTTTTGAGGACCTCCTTGGAGTTAAAACCCAGGGACGCGGCTGAGGCGTCGGCTGCCTTGTCGTGGCCGCGGTGGGGGGCGGCTCTCCTCGCGCTGGCCCTCGGGGCTCCGAGCGGGGGGTTCCCACATGGTCTGTGGACAGCGGCATTTTCAGAGGAACTCTCGGCGTCCTGTGGGTCCAGTTCCAGTCCTGGGATCCCAGGGAATTCCTGGTCACGTCTGCTGGGATGGACTCGGGTTCCTGGTGCTGCTGTAGGAGTTTATGGGGGAACAGTAGACAAATGTGTAACCCTTCGACACTTACAGGGCACCCTTGTATGGGAGTACAGGGGGACACCTAGAAAACGGGCAATGCATCACCACTTACAGGGCACCCACAAAGGCTGAGTCTCATGCTAGTCACCCAAGAAGCAGATTTGCTGCAAAGGGGACTAACCATTTCAAAGGTGTGTGTTGAGATTAGCTCACCTGAAAACAGTGATGTCACTCACAAGTGGTTGTGTGTTTCAGTGGCAGGAGAAGGTCCTGGAATCTCTCGTTGTTGCCAGGCCCCTTATTCTGTACCTCAGAGTGGGGTTGTGCAGTCCTTTATTTTCTACCGTAATTGGTTTGAAGGTTTTACCTACTCATCCTAGTTCTTGAAAACAAACCCACAAACAGACAACACTATGATTTGTAGGTAAGGTTTCCTTGGGCCTCTGAGTAAGAAATTTGACCTATTTTTAGGTGCCAAAAAGGAAAAGGATGAATATATAATGAACTCTGTGGCTTCTTGTGAGTTCTGTGTTGTTTGGAATGGATTAGAAAAGATTTTAAGTAGGCTGTTACTACTTAGCTGGTTAAATGAAGCAATCTAATGTTCAGTTTTATAAAGTTGAAGAAGAAAGGATGTTCATTACCTGCTGATACCCTCTAGAAAGTTTAGCCCAGTCCACTGGTTAATTTCCTTTTCCAAAGCTCCTGGGAACCATACATACATTTCTCATCATCCTGTCCTTAAGCTTGCACTTTGGTAAGCATAGATACAGAGGAGATGAGTAAGCAAGAGGCAGACATGCAGGCTGGACAGCTGGGGACAAGTGGAGAATCCAGACGCCCGGGCCTCGGCGTTTGTGGTGGCTGGGAGCTTTGTGCCCAGTAAAACGCGTTCTTCAAGTTCATCCACCCCTGTGGGTGTGAACCCACTGTAAGTAGGACTTTTGGATGAGTTTAGGTGTGGCCCAGGATGGGTCCTGATCCTATTACTGAAGAGAAGAAACCACAGAGGGAGCCGCCGGAAGCTGAGAGTCAACAGAGAAGGGAGAGTCCAGGAGAGCTGCCATGTGCATTGCTGTGTGACAGAGAAGCCCAGGACCAAGGATCATGGAGATACTTTCTTCTTCAGGAAGGAGGTATCATCCTGATGATGCCTTGGTTTGGACTTCTCCTAGCCTCAATACCATGAGCCAATAAATTCCCATTGTTTAAGCCAACCCATTCCACAGTGTTTGTTTTGGCAGCCAGAAAACTAAAATAGTATTCTTAGTGAAACTCTAGAGGTGATAGCCATCCAAATGCAATGCATCTCTTAAAGTTTATTACAAATAAGAATGTAAGGAGACGTCTATGTTGTCCTGTTTTCTTGAGCAGTACTGTATTGGACTAGGCTAGCCAACAGATATTTTAATAATCATAAAACCTCTACAGTACTTTGAACTTGCAATAAAAATAAGTTAAAAAGTGCCTATACCATTTTAACCAAAAAAGAAAGAATTTAATAGAAGTGGCTTTTTATTTACCTTGATTTATAAACCTGTTCACACTAATTCAGTTTGGATTGAAAACTCAGTCTTTAAATTTTTCTTTTATTTATTTAGCTTTTTTATGTTTTGCCTAAGAGCAACTTCCTCTTTTCCCCACGATGCTCCTGGTTTAGGAGCAGAGTTTGAATCAGGTGACCTGACTTGATGGGGCTGCTTAGTTTGGGTCTGTAGGTGGGCGTCAGGGTGCGGAGGTGGGGGGCTGCGGAGACAACCAGGACAGACTGCTAAGCAACTAGAGGAGAGTGAAACCATCTAATGGAAGTGATGGCCGTTCCAACCAGAGTCCCAGTGGGAAATTTTTGTTTTCTTATTTGGTCTTACTAAAGTGATCCGGGATCAGGAAAAGGGAGACAGGGAAGATAGCCAAGACATTTAAAAAAGAAAGCCAGGTTTTGTGCTGTCAGATAATAAAGCATATTATAAAGTTATAATGAAGACTGTGACACTGACCCAAGAATAGACAGAACCATGGAAGAGAAGAGAAAACTTAGAAACAGACCCCAGTGTTTATAAAATATTAGTGTGTGATAAATACAATCTGCTAAACAATTAGAAAATGGCAAATCATTAATACATGACACTTGAATAATTAACCATTTGGAAAACAATAGAGCTCAAAAACCTCATGTCATATATCAAAATAAATTCCAGCGGAGAAATTATATGAAAAGGTAAATCATAAGCAAATGAGAAGAAGGTTAGTTGGATATTTTTGGTGAGGAAGTTCTCTATGCATAAACCCCTCTGCTCTTCTCCAAAAAGACAAAAAAACAAAACAAAACAAAAAATGATCTCCTCCCCAAACTTCTGTAAAACAATCACTACTACACAAACTTAAAAACACAAATGACAAATTAGTAAAAATGTTATTGACATGACAAAAGATTAATAGCTATAAAGAGATTTTGTAAACTTATAAGACAATGAATATAATTTTCCATGAAGGCAGAAACTATCAAACCATATTCTATTTATTTTTCTGTCTCCTCAATCAAGTTCACTGAGTGACACATTGTGGATACTCAGTAAAAATTTGTTGAATGAACAAGTGAGTGATTGAAAAAGATAACTATCCCAATAAAAAATAGGCAAAGAATTTGAAGAGGCAAGTACAAAAGAAGAATATATTATGTATATAATTTGTAAATATACATAATAATTTTTAATAACACTAGTAATCAAACAAATGCAAATTTAAATGCAATAAGATTAAGTTGTCTGCCTTTCAAGTTAGCCAACATTGACAAAGCTAATATTCAGTGTTTGAAGAGAATGGTGAGACAGATGTGAGATTATAAATTGTTATAAGCTTTCTAGAGGTTAATTTAGTTACATACATCAAAAATTTTATTTTTACCTTTTATCTTTATCTTTTCTTCAAGAAAGCATCTTTATCTTTTCACCAAGAAATATATCTTAATCAGAAATATTCAAGAATATTTGTGGTTAAAATTTTACATTGCTTTATATTTTATTTATAAATTGGGCTTGGCCTGTAAGTCCATAATATATTATTTAAATTAATTATACATGCATAACATGAAATAATAAGCAGCCATTAAAATTATGCTTTAGAGATTATTGGATGACGTGAGGAAAAGATTTGGAAATATAATGTGGAAATGGCAAGGTAAAAAGAAATTCTAACTCTTGAGTGTTAATTTCAAGGGTGTTCATTTTATTATAATATTATATTTATAATTTAATTCAGTTCTCTGCACCTGAGATTCAAAGAGGTGAAGAAGCAATATGTACAATCTGGCCCTATTTTTAAAAACACTGTGTTTCACGGAGAAAAGACTGTTGGGAAATGCATCTAAATAGTGACAGTACTATGCTGGTTTGAAGCTGTTATGGAACCCAGAAGAGCCATGATCTTTTAAACCAGTCTTGGGTGGTGGGGCCTTTTGATTGTTTCGATGAAGATGTGACCCACCCAACTGCAGGTGAGACATTTTGATTAGATCATTTCCATGGAGGTGTGGCCCCACACATCCAGGGTAGGTCTTTTAAGACAGCTGAGAGCCCACACAGACCCCGATGCTTGGAGACACTTGGAGATGCAGACAGAAGGATGTTTGGAGATGCCAACCTAAGAGATAAAGCCCGGAGTTTCCCCGGAGAAGCTAAGAGAGGATCTCCTGATGCTTAGAGAGAAACACCCCCCAGGAGAACCACCAGAGAGCTGAGGGAAGCTAAGAGAGACAGGAGCCCAGAGACATTTTGGAGAAAGCCATTTTGAAAGAAGAATATGGGAACAAAGGCCCCGCAGACACCAGCCATGTGCCTTCCCAGCTGACAGAGGTGTTCCAGACACCATCGACCATTCTTCAGTGAAGGTGTCCTCTTGTTGATGCCTTAGTTTGGACACTTTTATGGCCACAGAACTGTAAATTTCTAACCTAATCTTTATAAAAGCCAATCCATTTCTGGTATTTTGCATAATGTCAGCTTTAGCAAACCAGAACAGATTTTGGTACCAGAGGAGTGGGGTGCTGCTGAGTTTGCAAATACCAAACATGTTGTAAAAGCTTTTTACATGGACAAGGGGAAGATTCTGGAAGAATTGTGAGGGGCTTGATAGAAAAGTCCTAGACTGCTTTGAAGAGACTGTTGGTAGAAATATGGACTCTAAAGATACTTCTGTTGTGGCCTTAAACAAAAATAATGAATGTGTCATTGCCAACTGGAAGAAAGAAGATCCTTGTTTTAAAGTGGCAGAGAATTTGGCAAAATTGAGTGCTGGTGTCAGATGGAAGGCAGAATTTCAAAGTGACAAGCTGGGATACTAGGCAGAAGAGATCTCTAAACTGAATATGGAAAATGAAGTCTGGCTTCTCCTTGCAGCATATAGTAAAACGCAAGAGGAAAGAGATAAGCTGAGAACTGAACTCCTGGGTACAAAGAAACCAGAAATTGATGGTCTGGAAAAATTTGGGCTTCTAGAAAGTGAGACCCTAGAAGATGGTGCCTCATGTGAGGATTTAATGAAACCTGGAACCAGTTAGCCATTTCAGTACAAGCCAGGATTGGAGATGGAGGTATCCAGAAAGGATTTGTAGAAAGTCCTATTTTCTGACAGTTATGACCCCGGTATGCCACATGAAAAGCGTGTGTGTGTGAGAGATCTGTGTAAATGGAACCACTGCCAGTCTGGACTGGAGGGGACAGAGAAGGGACAAATTGAGGGAAGGATTACTTCAAGGGCAAAACCATGGAAGCTGTTCCAGTTTGCTAATGCTGCCATTAAGCAAAATACCAGAAATGGATTGGCTTTTATTAAGGGGATTTATTTGGATACAAAGTTATAGTCTTAAGTCCATAAAGTGTCCAAGATAAGGGGGCACCTTCACTGAAGGATGGCCAGTGGCATCCGGAAAACCTCTGTTAGCTGGGAAGGCACATGGCTGGCATCTGCTCCAGAGTTCTGGTTTCAAAATGGCTTTCTCCCAGGATGCTCCTCTCTAGGCTGCAGCTCCTCAAAAATGTCACTCTCAGTTGCTCTTGGGGCATTTGTCCTCTCTTAACTTCTCCAGAGCAAAATTCTGCTTTCAAAGGCCATCTATGTAAGCTGAAGCTCCTCTCTCAGCCCCTGTGCATTCTTCAAAGTGTCCCTCTTGGCTGTAGCAAGTTCACTCCTTCTGTCTGAGCTTATATAGTGCCCTAGTGAACTAATCAAGGCCCATGCTGAATGGGTAGGGCCACACCTCCATGGAAATTGTCTAATCAGAGTTATCACCTACAGTTGGTGGGTCGCATCTCCATGGAAATGCTCAATCAAAGAATTAAAATCTAATCAACACTAATACATCTGCCTACACAAGATTGCTTCAAAGATAATGGCGTTTTGGGGGAAATAGTACATTCAAACTGGCACAGAAGCTAAGGTCTGGAGTCAAGAAACCTTGGGCCAGTAGAGTGGACCCATCAAAGCACATGGACGGGGTGAGTTTAAGAGTTCTGCCACCTAAGGTTCTCAGATGCCTGGGGAATTGGCAGAGCTTGGCTGCACCATTGTTCACAAAGAGTGCTGCCACCCCAGGCCTCAGAGAGGGTGGAACACATTTCCTGGGGATTGGGGAGAGCCTGGCCACCACCCCCTCTTCAGAGAGGGAAGATCATTTGCCCCAGAGATGCAGAGTCTGGGTGGCTCCCCGATGCTTGAAGAGGGTGGGGCTGAGAAGGTGGTCTCCCCAATGTGTGGATATGTTGGAGTAGTCACCCCAGCATTTGGAGAAAACAAGGCCATGCCGTAAGCCTTTGGAAAGGGTGGGACAGCCACTCTCTCAAGCCCTGCGGATAAAACATTATTCTATGAGTGACTCTCAGACTTTGAAATCTAATAAAGTTTGCACTGCAGTTTTTCAGAACTGTTTAGGTCCGGTGACCCCCATTTTCCTTCCAATTTCTCCCTGTGGCAATGAGGAAGTTTATCCTATGACTGTCCCTCCTTTGTATATTGGAAGCAGATAACTTCTGAGTTTCACAGGTCCACAGCCAGAGGAGAATTTTGCCTTAGGACAGACCATGCTTGTAGCTGGTTTTGATGAGATTTTGTACTGTTTTTGATTTGGTATTGTATTTGTATTGTTACTGAAATGATTTAAGGCTTTTTTGATATTGTGATGGAATGAATTTTGCATTTGGAAAGAGCATGTCTTCCTGGGGTGCAGAGGGTGGAATATGCCAGTTTGAAGCTGCAATGGACCCCAGAAGAGCTGTGATTTTTTAATCCAATCTTGTGGGGTGGGACCTTTTCATTAAAAATATTTCCATGGAGATGTGACCCACACATCTCCCTGGAGATGTGAGACATTTTGATTAGGTAAGACATTTTGATGAGATTATTTCCATGGAGTGTGACCCCACTCATAAGTGATTACATCACTGGAGTCCTTTAAGAGAGCTCATGGAGAGAAGGAGCTCAGAGAAGCTGAGAGAGAGAGTTTGGAGAGAAGCTAAGATATGTAATTCAGAGTTTGTCCCCAGGAAAAGCTAAGAGCTGACACAGGCCCAGATGCTTGGAGATGCTGGGAGATGCTAAGCTAAGAGAAGAAACCCAGAATTTCCCCCAGACAATCTAAGAGAGTATCCCCTGATGCTTAGAGAGAAACGCCCTGGGAGAAAGAAGCAAGGCCCCACAGGAGCTGAGAAAGAGAAGCTAGGAAAGTCAGAAGCCCAGAGACATTTTGGAGAAAGCCATTTTGAAACACAGCCCAGGAGCAAGGGGCCAGTAGATGCCAGCCACGTGCCTTCCCAGCTGACAGGGGTGTTCCGGACACCACCGGCCATCCTTCAGTAAAGGTGTCACCTGTGGATGCCTTAGTTTGGACACTGTTATGGCCTCAGAACTGTAAATGTGTAACCTAATAAATCCCCTTTATAAAAGCCAATCCATTTGTGGTATTTTGCATAATGGCAGCTTTGGCAAATAAGAACAAATGAGTATCTCTCTACTATGGGGTGCAATCAGTGATGATTTTTATCTTTTTAGTACTTTGATATATTTTTTAAAAATCATCTTAAGTTGTATTACCCTTATAATCAGGAAAAAATGTGTATTATAAGCAAAGCATTGTGTTCCCGTTTCTGTGCACGTGAGTGGAAGGCAGCAGAGCCTCCTAGCAGGGGTCAGGAAGATGAAGGGGCCTGGGGGGTGGAGATCCTCTCCCAGGGGGCAGAAGGCAGAGGGTCCCGTAGCTTGTCTGCTGTGTGGAGAGAAAGCCAGAAGTCGGGCAGGTGGGGGAGCTCTGGCAGGACCAGGGGGCTGTGGCTGCAGGAGACAGAGATGTGGGGGAACAGGGAGACACTAGATGTCCCCTCAGCAGCCCAGACTGGCCGGCAGTGGTGCCTGTCCCGGGCGGATGGGGAGGGCAGGGAGCAGGCCCAGGAGAGGATCCCCAGCTCTGGGCCCAGTGGAGCTCTGCCACCCCGTGCTTCCTGTGCAGCCATCTTCCCCTCCATCCTAAGTCGTGAGTCTTCAGTTAAGTGCTGTGGTGGGTCATCTCCTAATAAGGAGGAAATGCTCCCTCCTCACGTGGATTTGAGAAACTGTCATTACGGACTCTCAAACCAGGCCCTGGGCAGATGTCGTCAGCCCTCAAGGGTTTCGGCACTAGGAGCTCTGGGTCTCCTGCTGGTTTTGGTGGAGTGTTGGTGCTTGGTGGGAGCCTCCCTAGGGATAAATCTCCCGCATATCAGCTGTCGAAGAAGCATCAGTTTCTGAGGGGTTTTTGTCTTTAGAAAAGTGGGCCTGAAATGTGAGTTTTCAGATGGGCTGGCCTCTTCTGAGGCTCTCTGACAAGCCCCCTGCTGACGTGAGGAGACGCCTTCCCACCCAGTCTTTCATAATTTAGGGAGAAGGGTAGCTGTGGAGGAATCCCGCTTCCCTGAGATCATTGTGACCATTTCTCCCAGGTAAATTCCCAAACCAGACCTGATGTCTACTTTGGCTGATGAGCAATCCAGGCACTCAGATTTTGGAAAATTCTGATGTCCAAATTTAAGGATTCATCACCATTTTCATTTTTTACATCTCAGTAATGAAGTGGGTTGTGGTATAACAGGAGCACCACGGAGCTGGGGTGCGGTGCCCATGGTGGTCAGCGAGGCTGGACCAGTCCTGCTGCTCGTGGGGTTTATGGCTGTGCTAGAGCCCAATGAAGGATGCAGAGAAGCAGTGGCCTCTGATTTAGTTACTAGACGTAAGCACAAAGCACCAGAAGCTTCCAGGACATCGAGGAGAGTCGGCAGGCTGCTTGCTGTGCAAACACGGCAAGGGGGCCTCATAAACAACGCCAGAAGCACAGGTTGGGCGTGGACAGAGGGAATGCATTGATGGCAGTGGCCGGGGGATGGCTTCAGTGCTGGGGCCGGTTTACCCAGAGCAAATGAACAGACTCAGCAGGTTTTGGAGCCGGTGCAATCCTGCCCCTTTCCCCAAGCCTCTGGGCTGAAGATAGATCCTCATGAGGATGCACTTTGCTTGCCTCCTCCTGAATTTTATCTTCTTGCAAGATGCAGTGTTGTTCCTTTTATTTTGTTAACAGGGATGGGATGTGTTTTCTCTTCTTGCAGTTATCTTCTACCAGCGACAGAAATGGATTGTCAGCCTGCACAGGGATGCCGAGTGTGATTATCCTCAGGCTGACTATCTGCACAGCGGTGGTAGCCTAAACCCACTGCTCAACCTGTGCAACATAGTGAGTGTTGCTCACACTCAGCCCGCAGCCCTGAGAAGGAAAAGGAGAGAGGTTACTCTGCAGACAGGATCCTGGGTCCACGTCGGAGAAGAGACGGAGTTTCCCCAGGACTGCACAAGACGAGGATGATTCATTCCCAGAATCGGACAGTGGCTCCCCAGGATGGGCGTGTCCTCATCCCAGCACCTGTGAATCTATGACCCGGTGAGGAGGCAGTAGGGCTGCAGGTGGAAGGAGGGTTGTTACTTGGCTGATCTTGAGGTGGGAGCTGGTCCTGAATCAGTGAGGGTCCCTGTGCAATCACAAGCGTCCTTGTAGGTGAACCAGGGAGGCAAGAGAGTCAGTGATGTGAGAAAGGCCTGACCAGCCATTCCTGGCTTTGAAGATGGAGGAAGGGGCCATGAGCCAAGGAATGTGGTAGCCTCCAGAAGCTTGAGAAGGCAAGGAAACAGATTCTTCCCTGGCTCGAGAAGGAACATAGCCCTGCTGACAGCTCAGTTTAAGCTCAGTAGGATGCAGACAGACTTCTTACCTACAGAAATGTAAGATAATAAATGTGTGTTCTGTTAAAACATTAGGTTTGTGTTAAATTGTTACAGGAGCAAGAAGAAACTAATACAGGCAATAATAATTCATATCAATGCCTCTGTAACAAAGTGATCAGGCTTATTCATTCAGATATGTAAAGAAAATATTCCTGACTTCTGGTCGACCAAGAGGGTGGCGCAAGACACTCCAGGGTTCTGGTCCCTACAGGATCTTCAAACAACTTCAAAAACTGGCAGAGTCATCTTCCTCAGAACCCCAGAAAACAGTTAAAGGGTTGATGACTGGGCAAGTGCTGAATCAAGAAAACACACCTTTGAAACTGGTAGGAGAAGCTTGTGGTGCCCTTGGTGGCTCCTCCGTCATCCCCTCCATGGTGCAGAATGGAGCCAGCCCATGCTCCCATTGTGGCTTCCTGGCCCTCTTCCCGAGGGAGAAGATTAAACCATGCGCAGATGCTGGGGTGCCTGACGTCGGTGCCAGTCTGTGCAGATGCTGGGGTGCCTGACGTCGGTGCCAGTCTGTGCAGATGCTGGGGTGCCTGATGTCGGTGTCAGTCTGTGCAGATGCTGGGGTGCCTGACGTCGGTGCCAGTGTGGCAGGTTAACGCCTGAAAGACTGAACTAGGAAATCCACCCAGGGTTGTCCTGCTGGCAGAAGCAACTTGCTGAGGGGTAACTGTAAGACATACCTAAGTCAAAGCAGCCAGGAGCATAGGAAAATCTACTTTTAGACATACAACAGAGCTCACAGGAGTGGGGGAAATTTTATTTTACAGGAAGTGGAGGGGGCATTCAGTTTCCTGTAAACAGGGGAATTGCTAAAGCTGTGAGCCAACACGAGCCCAGGACAAGACAGTCTGAAAGATTTTTTTTTTTTGGCATTTGTTTTTGTTAGATCCTGAAACTTAAGGAAATCTTTATCACATCACTACCTACATACAAACATAAGGTACAGTCAGCTCAGGGACTAAATCCCAGAGTTAATACATTAATATTTTAAAATGTACAGTGTGCAACAAAAGATTATGTCATACAAAGAAAGAGGAAATTATCCCATCCAAAGGAATAAGAAAAACTCAGAAGCCATCAATGAAGAAAACCAGTCTTTGGGTATACTGGACAAAGACCTTAAAATAATGGTCTTCAATATGCATAAGGAGATAAAGGAAAACACAGAAAAAGAACAAAAGTATATTAGGAAAATGAATGAACAAAATGAGAATCTCAATGAAGAATGGGAAAAAATAGTTAAAAATCATGTCCTAAAATGGTTTAATATCCAGATTATATACATTAATTCTAAAACGCAACCATAAAAAAAAAACAACCCAGTTAAAAGATGTGCAAAAGATTTGAAAAGAAATTTCTCCAGAGGAGATATACAAAGTCCAACAAGCACAGGAAAAGATGCAAATGAAAACCACAGTGAGATACCATCCCACACTCACTAGAATGGCTCCTATTAAGAAACGGGAAAGAGCGAGTCTTGGAGAGGATGTGGAGAAATAAGAACATTTGTTCATCATTGGCGGCTACATGAAATGGTGCAGCCACTGTGGAAAACAGTTTGTTGGTTCCCCAGAAAGTTAAGCACAGAATTACCATATTACTGACCAATCCTACTTCTGGGATATACCTCAAAGAATTGAATGCAGGGACTCAAACAGGTATTTGCAAACTGATGGTCATGGTAGCATTCTGGCATTCACAGTTGCCACAAGATGGAAGCAACCCAAGTGTCCATCAACAGACGAAGGCATAAACATGGTATATGCATGCAACAGAATAGTACGCAGCTATAGAAGGGAATGAAGTTTTGATACATGTGACAATATGGATGAACCTTGAAGACATCATTTTGAAAAAATAAGACAGATGCAAAAGGACAAATATTGTATGGTCTCACTGATATGAAATAATTAGAATAAGCAAACTCATACACTATGAGTCTAGTTTTAGACTACAATATAGGTTACCAGGGGCTGGGGTGGGGATAGGGAATGAGGAATTAGTGCTTGATTTGTACAGAGGTTGTGCTTGGGTTGATGGGAGAGTTTTGGTAACGCATGGTGATGTGATAGAAAACTCCCTGAATTATACATTTGAGTATGGTTAAAAGGGGAAATTCCAGGTTGTATATATTCCTGGAATAAAAAGTTTAAAAATTAAAATAGTTTTTGAAAAATACAGAAAATAATATATCATCATTTGTGTTGTAGGTACGACACTAATGCAAAGTGTTAATAATAGGGAAAACTGTGAGGGGTGGTATATGGGAACTCTGTATTTTCTGTATGATTTTCCTGTAAACCTACAATTTCTCTAATAAAATAAATGAATAAAAAGAAGAAAACATTTACTGAATAAGCACTACATTTTAGGATGAAAAGAAAGCAATTCCTATTTAAATGACTCAATGAAAATACAAAGAAATAATTTTAATTTTGAATGGTTATATTTTAAATTACAATGTATTAAATATTAGTTTTACTCTTTTTCACATATCCCTTTACATTTATTACTGACAATGAGAGGGTTTTTAAAGTTTTGCCGACTTGTTAGGGTCACAGAACAATTGTACTTTTTACCACCGATTTTTGAGATCACATTGGTTTCAGCTTCTCGGTGATTTTTTCGGTCCTGTCCTTCCCTGCAACGTGAGGGCCACCTGCTTTGGAGGCAGTGCTCCCTCAGTGAGGGGGGTGGAAAGGATCACCTGAGCAAAATTCTTGTGCTGGTGGAAAATTGCCTGGAAAGCAGTAAAGGTTCTGCATAAATGAACAGTAAATTCTTCTATCCTTGGGATGCTTTTGACCCAACACTTGGTCACCACGAAACAGCATCTCCAAACTTCACGCATCTGGATTGCTCAGAACCAGGGCTTCCCTAAAAAGACCCAGTTCAAGTCTGTATTCTCATTTTCTGGCCCTACGTTTTTCAGAGACAGGAGTGGAAAGAGACTTGCTTTTCCTTCAGCAATTCAAACGAGAGTGTTACTGGACATGAATTATATGCTTGATGTAGAATTTGAATTGTCTAAAATCCCTTACTAAAGGGCACTGGATGTCAGTGTTTATCTGAAATAACCCAGAGAGCATTTTGGTCATTTTATCCAACTTCATGAAGAACACAAAATGTAGGTTTTTGTACGTAGGTGCCAACATTTTTGATATTTATAAACTCCTGATGTTATTGAATTGAAGATAGGCCTAAGCAGTTTGTCTGTCTGTTTCTCATTCCTATCATGTATGCGTAGTAAAATCTGGCTGCAGGTGTGGGAAGGAGTGCCTCACGTTTGAAGCGCTGCTGCACGTCGGCATTCTTTGAATATTCTTTCCCATTCAGGGTCATACAATATTTTCTCTGCCGTCATAAAATTAACCAAGGGTTAGCGCTCATCCTTTGGAGGTTATGCAAATCCCTAGACAAAATCATCTTGGGATGACCTTACTATGCAAAGACAGAGCCACTCCCAATAAATAGAACATTTCACTGGGATCTAAGGTTTCCACTGGAATCTTACGCTTAGGGAAAAAATCCTTATTGCAACCATTGCTGCCCCACGGGCGTAGTCACAGTGAGCAGGTGCCTGTTTTTGGGGTGAAAGCTCTAAGACTTCAAGGGTCTTAGAGGGGCAGCAGCAGCCCCAGAAGTCTCGGCACCAAGAGGGATTTCCCCTAAATGCCTCTGAACGGAGCCGCTGCTCCCGTGTCCTCCCTTAGGAGAGAGGAAGACGGAGCCCGGCTCAGGAGACCCTCGGGGTTGTCACGGTTCAGCCTGTAACGTCAGAGCGAAATTTAGATGTCGGCACGTTCCACCAGGGCTGGGGGCTTCTCGGCTGTGGATACCAGCCCTGTTCACTGGCTTCTGTCTTCTGGACTCTTTTCCTTGGTAAAAGGTCCCCCAAATTCCAACCACACTTTTGCCTCTTAAAAAGTCAGGTAAAAATTGCTGGGACATTCTAAGGCATACAAAACACACCGATCAAGCCTGCAATTGCAAGCAGTTCACAGGCAGGACCCGCCCGCTTCTGCTCGGAACGATGCAATGACGTGTGCATCACCGATTCGGCCGGCGGAGCCCGGAGGGAGGCACGGTGGCCTGGTGGGAGCAGCGTGGGAAAGCAGGCCCCCCGGTTGTTCTCTTCTGGAGCGTGTGTTGCTACAACCCGTGTAAACGTCAATGTAGCGAATTCATTGAGAGTAAAATTGAGGGCCCTGTGGCCATCCATTCCACTCCTCGGACGTGAGGCCCCACCTTGGGCGTGTGTCCAGGATGCTGCGACATCACTTACAACAGCAAACAAGCGAAGGATGTTGAAAATGAAAGTCCTGCTGGGTGCAGATGAGGTGAGCTTCCGATACCAACCCGGCTAAGGCACATCTCCACGCCGGGCTTTACAGAGGGAATGCCGGGGGCTGGGGTGAGGGTCTTGGGCCTGTCAGCCCAGGCCATGGACGCAAGGAGGGGTCAGAGGTCAAGCGTGGATTGGAAGGGCGTTGTTGGGTGTGGGTAGAGGATGCTCAGAGGACACTTTGTGGGGCCAGGCGGGGACCCCTCAGCAGCCGCCCGGGGCTTGCCATCCTTCCCAGATTGAGAGCAGGAAGGCAGGGAGTGTCCCTGGGTGGACATGGCCTCCTGGAGAGTGGGTGTAGAGCGAGTGTAGAAGGTGACCGTCACCCAGGACCCTGTGCCCCGACCCCCACACCTGTGAATATGTTGTTGGGTGGCAGGGGGCTTAGGCCGTGATGGGCTGCAGCTTGGCTGGGATGATCACAAGGGCCTGGGACAGTCAGGGTTGGGTGATGGGACGTGGCAAGGACTCGGCTGGCCGCTGGTGGCCTTGCAGACAAGGAGGGGCTGTGAGCCAGGAACAGGGACCTCTGACCTCTGGCTGAACGGTGATGGGTCTGTGCTCTTTTCAGCCGAGTCTGTGGTCAGCTGTGACAGCAGTGATGGGAAGGAGCACGTGGTCTTCATGGGTCTGATGACGTGGACACTTAGGGGTGTGGGGGGACCTGGGAGCGCGAAAGAAGGGCGGGGGGGCAGCTGTGCCAGACGTGCACCTACAGGTTTCTGACCACCACTCTCCCAGGGAAAGCCCCAGGACAGTCAGCTCCGTCTGTCGGCTCCTCCCGCGCTGGGGCTGCCGAAACCCCAGCATGCAGCGGGCACCCCAAGCCCACACCTTGGCAGGGGGCCCACCTGAGTGGAGAGCAAGCGTTTGAGTAGCATCTCGGACAGGGCACTCCAACCTCTGTGTTGAGATGCAAGTGGCTGCAGGAGTACAAAGCCTGGACGTCTAAGTTCTCCAGGGGATGAGGCCCGGCTACCTTCATGGAATAAATGTGATAGGAGCAGGGCCCCTGCGAGTCCTGCGTTAGCCTCACCACGCGGGGTGCATGTCCGAGGCCGGGTGGCTGAGGGAGCGCGGGGCTGCGGGAACTGCATCCGGGACACAGTGGGAAGACGGAGAAAGGGAGCCATGCAGGGTGTGTGCATGTGCAAGGAGCGCAGCAGGGTGTGTGCGTGCACAAGGAGCACAGCAGGGTGTGTGCGTGTGCAAGGAGCACAGCAGGGTGTGTGCGTGCACAAGGAGCGCAGGAGGGTGTGTGCGTGCGCAAGGAGCGCAGGAGGGTGTGTGTGTGTGCAAGGAGTGCAGGAGGGTGTGTGCATGTGCAAGGAGTGCAGGAGAGTGCGTGCGTGTGCAAGGAGCGCATTGCACAGGTGTCCCCAGCCGGGGCGAGGGGCTGCGCCAGGGAGCAGGGGTGCCGAGCGACGGGGCGTGAGGCCTGGAAGTTATCCTGACACGGACCTTGGAGTACCTACCGTGTGCCCATATAACCTATCTGAAGTTTGTTAAAACAGCAGCGGCAGGAGATAAGAGTATTCTGAAAACCAGAACTCACACAGAATGAAACCTAGATGGGGAGAAGTGGAGCTCTGCCCACCGGCTGGCTCACAGACGAGAGGGGGTCTCGAGGGCCGAGCACAGGGCCCCCCAGTGATGAGAAGGGGAGACCCCCCACTGGGCGAGGAGACAAGGGCCTGCGATGGCGTGGGAGGGGGACGGGGCAGCCGGCGGGTGTCACAGAGCGCCTTCCACCCACGGGGCTGCAGGGGGTCAGTGTCCACGTCTGTGTACACGTACAGGCTGAGCGTGCATGTGGATGAACCTGCAAGCACGTGATGTCTGCACTTGTGTTCAATGTATGTGTGCATGGAGGTATATTATACATGTGTGTTTTTCTTATGTGTCAATTTGCCAAACGTCTACATATACCACCAGCATCTAACCTCGTTCTGGAAATGCTCTTTCCTCCCTGCAGCCACAGCCTTAGGAGGGGGCGGCCCGAGGAGCAGACATAGCGGCCTGCCTGGCTGAGGGGACGGGCTCCTCGAGGGGGACCCTGAGCTCCTGCAGGGAGAGCAGCATTCAGCCTGGAGTGGGCAGCAGTTCGGGGTCTCTGTCAGAGGGAGCGTTGCATCGGGGTCTGCCTGGCTGTGGGCCCTGGTACAGAGCCTGGGAAGGGCAGGGAGGGACTGTCCCCCTGCAGCTGGCTCCTGGGGAGAGCCAGGCCATCCCTGGCATCTGTGGCTGACTCGGGAGCAGGGGGTGGTGGCCTGGTCCTGTCCCCCCAGCTCAGGCCGGGCAGCAGGGTCTCGGGGAGGGCACACGGGGCCGTGGCACCAGCCAGGGGCAGGAGTGAGAGAGAAGGGAGGACAGAGCAGGGTGGCACGGCGAGGGGCCAGGGGACTTGTTCACCCACAACTGGGCGACCTTGGGGCAAAGCCCTGGTGGGTCTAGGGGATCAGGGGCTGAGGAGGGCAGGGGCTGGCTTCTGGAAGTCTGCTGGAGGGGACTGAGCCAGATAAACGGCCACTTTCCAGAACAGCAGTTGTGACCACTCTGCAGCTCTCATTTGGTGCAACCTGGAAAAATGCGGGTTGTCACAGAAGATGCCACCCGGGCTGTGGAAATTCACTCTCGATCAGGAGGGGGATCTTCACCGTCAGGGGGATCACTGCGTTAGGAAACAGTTGAGCACATTTGGATGAGGAGATGACTTGAACATATTTCTCTCATATTGAGGAATTATATATCAATTTTTAAAAATGTCTTTCTTTTTCTTTTTTAAGTTTCCTAAGAGAAAAAAAGGTTGATTCTGGCATAGTGTGATTTCAATGCAAGAAGGAGGTTGTTTTTAGATCACAAAGAGTTAATGTTAGATGCACCAAGAGCGTATAATGTTATTTTCATTCCTTTGAGTAGAGGATGTTTGCTCAAGTCTCAACATTTCTTTATGAATGTGATGGACAAATATGACTTTGAAGATAGCATGATGTGGCCACTCTCAAGCTCAGCTCTGTCCTTTTCAACTCTTTAATTGATAACTTGAATGATGACAAAGACAACCATTTATCCAATTTTTGAATGATACAAAGATAGGATTCTGAAAAAACATTCTCAACAGTATAAAATGATGAGTCAAAACTCAACAAGATGCAACAGAAATGAGTATAAATGGCTGCATCTGTGCTTAGACATTAAATGCAAAGCTGCAGGTTGAGGATGTCACTGCAATGACAACGGGCACAGGGCTGTAGGTGGCTGCTGGGCGTGAGTGGAGGGCGTGATGCAGGAGCTTGTGGGCACTTGCTTTGAGTGATGGAAGGGTAGTGCCCAGATGAGGAAATGGAAAGCCCCCCCTTGTCTTGGCTGAGCAGATCACATCTGAAATATTAGGCTCCGTTTTGTCAGATTTTAGCAGACGTATTAGAGCACACTTGCTGAAGGATGACCAGACTCAGAGCGAATGAGAAGCGTTTAGTCTGGAAGTCAGAGAGGGCAGGTCATACGCAAGAGCGGAACTCAAATCTTTAGAGATGGTCTCTAGGAGGAAACATTAGATTTGTCATCTGAATTTTCAGTGGCAAAATCACAACGTGGTGGTGAGCAGGTTGCCGGGACCTGAGGTGGTGAGAGAAGCTGGGGCGGCCGGGCCCGGGGATGGACCGTTTCCAGGGGACAGTGGGAGGACACGAAGGGTTGTCAGCAGCGGACGAGTGGGGCCAACGCTGACCTCCGTGAGGATCTCCTGGGCTGCCATCCAAAGAGGACACTGTGATGAGGTTCTCAGGGGACGGCATCGGGGCTGGTGGCCTCCAAGACTCCGGGGACGCCGCTACAAACGCGAGTTGGAAGAAAAGCAAACTGCTGCTTAATTGGTTTTCAGATTATCCTGTGGTCACAGTTGTTCTTATAATTAACAGGAAAAGCAAGGCTTATTTTCCTTGAGAAAACTTCAAAATTCCAGTGCAGAAATGGTTCACAGGGAAATACAGGGGATGAGAAGAAACACTATTATAAATTATAAACTGGAATCTGATTAGCAGAGAAAGCTGAGCATGCAACCATTCAAACGCCTCAAGATGGGCTTTGGTTTCAAAGCTCTAGAAAATAAGCTGACTCATACATAGAGAAAAGTTTGGGGTTTAGACATTGTTACCACCATCATCACCCTCAGCAAAAATGCACAACCTCCACGAGGGGTTCCAACAGATTTACATTCTTTCAAGTGGATGACAGCACCCGTGGAAGGGATGGTGTTGAGATCAGCTGGCATCGTGACTTGGGGAAGGACGGGGCTGCTCCTCACGTGCTGTGGAGTGGAGTGAATGGCAAAGCTCTGCCCTTCCTTCTCCACCAGAATCCCCCATGTGCTTGAACTAATCTTGCTTTCTTTATTAGTTTCGTCAGTGATACCAGCGAATGCCTGACTGTGTTTGATTATTCCAAGCCTTCCGTTTGGGTCAGCCAGTATCTGCCTGCCCCTTGTTTGTGGGGCCGGAGGAGCACGCAGAGGATGGGTTTGCAGCTGCGGCCCGGATGGCGCGGTGGGAAGGCCCCGGCGCTCTGCAGGCTGCGCGCTCAGCCCTCGATCCTGCGGGTGATGATGCTGTGGGGCTCCGTGTGAACTGTGCAATCTGTCTGTGTGACCTTCTTTTCCATCAAATGAACTATTATGCACCTCGTGGGACTGTTAAAAGGATAAATAAGTTGAAACGAGTGCATCTTATGGCTGTGCCGGCTCCTGGGAGGCAGTGAGGTGACGTGTGCTGTGTGCGCCGGCCCGGCTCCCTCACGGCAGCTGCTGCACCCCTGAAGTGGGGGTGGCACAGGTGCCGGCGACCGTCCTTCTGGGATCCTGAGTCACGGCAGCCCTCACTTCTTCCATCATTACCTTCATTTGAAAATACAGGTGGACTCTGATTGTGTACAAGGAATTTTGCCTTGGAATAATGGATTATGTGGATGTTTTTGGCCTTAAAGAGCCTATGGAATATAAAGGAGGTAAGACGCAGAGTTATACCCCGAGGCAAGGCTGTGGACGGCAAACTCCTGCCCTCCATACTGTGGCTAAGGATTGGAGAGGGCCTTTTGTGGGCAGAGGGAATGCAAAGAGAAAGACATGAAGCTAGAGAAGGAGAGAAAGTGTTTGGGGTGGGCACACCCCACTCTAACTGGGGAGGAGGCTCCTGTTGCAAGAGCAGATGGCCTGGAAGGGAACCTCGGGCCGTGTTGCGTGGACTGAGCTGCTGTGTGAGGTGTAATCATAGCCCAAGGCAGTGTTTACACTCTGTTCTCATCTTGTTTGATTTTGAAATGGTTTCTCCCCTTCCCTTCTGAATCATGACTCTCTCCTTCCTGTTTGAAATTGCTCCTTTGCTGGGTTCTCCTCTGCCAATGGCTTGGTGTTTGGGTTCTCTGGGACGCTGCTCCTGGGATGTTTTCCTCCAACTGGGTTGTGCCTGGGAAGCTCGCTGCTCTCTTGGTGTCAGCAGTCACCTACGCTGATGGCCCCACGTCTGACCCCCACGTCCTCTACCCAGCTCAGCCTCCCTCTTGGGAAGTCAAGACTCACATGCCTCGGCCGTCCACCACCGAGCTGTGCCTCAGACACTTCACGGTGCATCCGAAACTGACCTCGTCCTCTTCCGCTAATCCACAGATCCCTCTGCATCCCTCGCTTCAAAAACTCACCACGCTGTTTGTCTTAGTTTGCCAGGGCTGCTACGACAAACATCACAAAATGAGTTGGCTGAAATAATGGGAGTTTACTGTCACAGTTTCGAAGCTGTGAAGTCCAAATTCCAGATGCTGGCAAGGCCCACAGAAGCCGAGCCTGAGACCTGAGCTAGTCTTTATCCCCAGCGCTGTTCAGGCCACAAAGCCAAGTGTTACCCTAGGCTGGCACCAGACGTCAGCAATCCCTGTCAACGGCACCGTCCCCAATCCCCATTTCTCCAGGCTTGTCTCTGCCGTGTCCCCAGACACGTGTCATCTACAGCTCCACGCCCCCCTGCAGCACCATCTCACAGCTGCCACCATGCGTTTCCCAATGGGAAGTTCGATGACACTCCGTACGCATCCGTTTTCATCTCACGGTGCAATCAGGGCCTCTTCCTGTCCTGCAGTCGGTCCCAACCACCCTCGAGGGCAGGTAACAGCACCTCCCTGTCCATTTTCTGCTCCCTCTGCTGGAAACTACTGCTCCCCCCACTCCCACCCCGTACGCACTCCCTGTCCTGCAATCGTGGGCCCGTCAGCCCAACAACTGTGCAGACAACTGTGCGGCAGAACCACCACGAGCACTCCGAGCAGGCATCAGAAGCAAAGCTTTTATGTCCCTTATATATGAACATAAAATTATGCATTCTTAAACTCTGTTAGAATTGCAATAATAGTTCCACGTCTTTCATCCCAATTTGGCCCAGTGAAACATTTTGGCAATTGAAATAAATTTAGAAAGACTATTTTCAACAACAATAAAATATTATTTGTTATGTACAGTGGGTTTTAGAAACCACTGGGAAGAGCGTCCTCAGCCATATACACATGTGCACCGTCGCTTCCGACGGCAATTTGCCACTTCCAGTTTGTTCCCAGTTCTCAGGATCAGCCTGGGCACTTTCTTTTCATTATTTTGAAATTAAAGAAATGCAGAATGTGTGTTGATTGCTTGGGCAATGGTTGCTAAAGTAGCCAAATTGGCATTGCATAACTTTATTCTAAACAATTTGGCAGAAAATTTGATTGGAGGAAATGTTAAAGATAATGCCTTCCCCATCTTTCTTTTCTCTTCATTTATTTATGGACATACTTTTTATTTTCTCAGAAACACTTTAAGAATAAATATTTAGCACTTCTCAACACAGTTTAAGATCTTCATTTCAAAAGCAGTAACATATACTGGAAGGAAAATTTGGTTTAAGTAATTGTGCTGGTTTGAATGTACTATGTCCCCCAAAATGCCATTATCTTTGATGTAACCTTGTGTGGGCAGAGATATCAGTGTTGATTAGACTGTAATTCTTTGAGTGTTTCTGTGGAGATGCGCCCCACCCAACTGTGGGTGATGACTCTGATTGGATAATTTCCATGGAGGTGTTACCCACCCATTCAGGGTGAGTCTACATTAAATCACTGGAGCCATATAAATGAGCTGACAAACAGAAGGAGCTCAGTGCAGCTGAGAGTGACATTTTGAAAAGGAGCTACAGCCAAGAGGGACACTTAAAAGAGTGCACTGGAACTGAGAGAAGAGCTTCAGCTTACAGAGACATTTTGAAGACGGCCATTGAAAGCAGGCTCTTGCTCTGGAGAAGCTGAGAGAGGACAAATGCCCCAAGTGCAACTAAGAGTGACATTTTTGAGGAACTGCAGCCTAGAGAGGAAGGTCCTGGGAGAAAGCCCTTTTGAAACCGGAACTTCGGAGCAGACGCCATCCACGTGCCTCCCCAACTAACAGAGGTTTTCCAGACACCGTTGGCCATCCTCCAGTGAAGATATCCGATTGCTGATGAGTTACCCTGGACACTTTATGGCCTTAAGACTGTAACTGTGTAACCAAATAAACCCCATTTTATAAAAGCCCGTCCATCTCTGGTGTTTTGCATTCCGGCAGCATTAGCAAACTACAACAGTGATCATACACATGTATTTGTTAAAGGTTTTCCTTCTGTTGACACCTGGATGAAGCATAAAGGCAAATCTGAAAGGGGAAAGTCTTTAGGGGCGCTTGTGGCAGATGCGACACCCTTGTCACCAGAGACCAGGTCATCGGAAACAAACTGCAGAGACGCCCGATCAGCCAGGAGAGGACGGGCCACTCTGAGGTTAGATGTGAAGACAGATGTGCTCTCCTGGTGGCTGCTCCTCCTCCCGCCGTGAATTACATTAAAGCTCCTTCTGTAACCAGGGGGAGAGGAGGCTCGGTGGGGGGCGCGGTGGGGAGCAGGGAGCAGGGAGCAGGCCCGTCTCCTGGTTGCCTGAGGAGGGTCTTCGCCTGCGCTTTGCTCGTCTGCAGTTGTGTGAGGCTTTCAGGGATTTAGGGGCTGCTGGTTGGAAACCGTCCCGCCACCCTGGCTTAGCTGTCAAGTCAACGTGCAGCGGTGATTGTCGCTGAAGCTACGGAGGAGAAGGAGGTGGACTTGGGAGCTGGACTTGGAGGCAGGGGGTGAGCAGAGAAGGAAGGGGAAGAAGAGTGTGCGGCTACTTGTCTTGACCTGCGTTGGTTTCCCACAGGCGCAGCCACGGAGCCCGCAGGGCGTTTCTGAAATGAGCAAACTGCTGATTTCCCAGGGCAGGCCACGCTGCCCCTCATGAGCCACAAAATTCTATGACAAGAATGCAGAAAAGTCCCGAAGTTAAATGTTTCCCTGCAGCAGTGTTTTGTTTCTCAGACAGACCCTCTTTTTACCAATTACCATATTCCTCCAGGTGGCATAATATTTTCAAAACACTCCCCCGAAAAAGAAATTGTCCATGCTTGGGAAAGCGAGGCCAGGGCCTTGATGGGGAGCACCTGGCGAAGCACAGTGACCTTTCCCCAGGTGACCCCTTCTGAAGGACAGTGACATCACCCACCCCCGGCCTGAGGACCGTCCGGGAGAGTGTGTGACCACGGGGCAGCCGCAAACGCTTTGTGTCTGGAAGGACTTGAGGAAAGGAGAAAAATGGGAGGGGGGGGTTAAAACCTCAAACTCATGGTCCAGTCCTCAAGCCGTGTGCACATTTGCACCTTCAATTAGTGGGGGGAGTGAAGACAATTAAAATTTTAGGGAAATAGAATTAATTCTCACCAAGTTCATCTAGCACCAGACAGCAGAACTAAGTGCTTTGCACACCTTCTCTCATTTCGTGCGGGCAGGCGTGTCCCACGTCCTTTCCAGGGGCAGGAGCAGCCTCAGGGAGACGCTCAGCCGAGGGGCCCGGCCAGTCCCCCATGCAACTGGGACCAAGCTCGGCGGGTGGCCACCTCAGTTCCTACCCGACCCCACCGCGAGCAATGAGACCGCAGGAAACAAGCCTCCGCATGATTATAAAAGCAAAGGTGACAGTTTGAGGTCTAACAGCTAGACTGATAACTCGTATTCATAGATCATTTCATGGTTTCTAAAGCCTTTTCATAGGCCTTGGATTGTTTGACCTTTGCAATATTCCACTCGACACAGGAACAAACTGGAACTTGGAGAGTAAGTGGTTAATCTGTGGCTCCATGACCCACAAACTGAGATTTGGATGCAGGACTTGGGATTCCCGGGCCTGGGTCCCTCCCCGCTTTCTGGGCTCTCAGGTGAGGAGTGCAGGCAGGTAGATTCACCTGCAGATTTGAGTTTTACTCCGATCGCCCTAAGTAGCACTGCTAAGGTAGGTAGCGTCTCCAGGGCCTGCGTCGGTATGTTTGGCTCATGTTTCCATTAAGGCTTAGCCAATTGAATTGTCTTCAAAGCCCACATTTCAGCCTCTGTATCAAGACAATTTCCAGTGACTGAAATTATTACAAATAATGAACTAATAATTATTACCCATAATTGCTGACATCCAGGAAGCGTCACCTGGAAAGTGTGGATGCTTCATCTCCAGCACATGTGTTCGCTCAAGAATCCCTCTGACATTCCTGGATGCCGCAGTGTCACCCAGCCACCCTGATTCCAAAGGAAACTTCTCCACCGAGAGCAAACGGCTTTCTCAGCGCAAGGGCTGGTAAAATCCACCCACCCGGCATGTCACAGATGCGCGACTGGCTGCTGAGCACATTAATGAGTGGATGATGAAGTAACCTGATCCGTCGAAGCCGCTTCCTATACCACCCTTGGGAGTTTTGCTGCTTTCTAAGAAAGTCGTTTTCGCCGTTTTTCATCTGGTTGGAAGTCAGCACACTGATGAATTTGCATGTGTGTGAGTGTGCACAGAGTATGTTAGCGAAGTGAATGCAAGATGTAAATCATTCTGTTATTGTGACAGTGCCGGATACGTGTACAATGAACTACCAAAGCATATGACAACCTAAACAATTTGAGAAAAAATTATCTAGGAATTCCTTTGCCTAAAATAGATAGGATAATGAAAAGGCACAGAAGCATTCTTAGGTGAACGTTTACAGTGATGCCACAGCACTGTTTTTTGTTTTTGTCCCATCATCCTAAGGAATGAGAGTGAAGCTAACTGGTGACACTGGCAAACCGACGTGCGTGAAGAAGGGAGGGCGGGAACGGGCTGCCGGGTGATCTGAGCTGATGCCACACGCGGAGTCGCCCGACTGTGTTTCATTGTACTCGAAATATTCAAGCACCAAGGGAACGTCTTGCTTCTTCGAGTTCTGGCCTAGGATAGTCTGTCATAATTTTGTGACAACTAAAGATGTTTAGTTAACTGTCATGGATTTTGAAATATTCGAGTACATGTTACATATTTGGATAAACTGCTCTTGAGTCATTAGTAGTGGGAAATGAGGCAAAGAACGTGGAGGGAGTAAAGCCCACTCGGATGGATTTCCAGTCCCATTGCAGGACTTTGACTCAGTTCCTGTACTTGTAAAGCGGGGGTAGCTCCCACCTCGTGTGGTTCCTGAGAACATTTGATGAGGAAACAGCGCCTCTGGCCCAGCACCGGCCACGTGGTACCTGCTCAGTGCCGAGCTCAGTGAGGACTTGCTCTTGCCCTCAGCTCCGTCACTTGCCCACAGTTAAATTTTCGTAACCCTGACTTGGCGGGCAATTTCCATTTTACGTTTCTGCAGCGGGTTCTCCTTTACCGCCCCGGACTGGGGTTCCTGCCCAGGGCTTGCTGTGGGGGCAAGAGCCCAGCAGGAAGCAGTTCAGCCCCCGGAGTCGGACCACGGCCCAGGGGTGAGCTGTGGAGGTCGTTACTGCCCTCCCGCTCCCACTCGCTTTTCCTTCTCACATGCTCAGTCTGACAACAAGCAGGCTCTCAGGCCGAGAGGCACCTCTTACACTGAGCAGTTTTTGCATATGAGGCTCATGCTATTTGTTGTTTTTATTTAAACGATTTTATTCACACACCACACAATCCATCCTCAGTGTACAATCAATGGCTCTTGGTATAATCACACATAGTTTTGCCTTCACCACCGCAGTCAATCTGAGAATATTCTCATTTCTTCCAAAAAAAAAAAAAAAATCCCTTACCACTCCTTTATGTCTCCCTATTATTGACCTTTACCTTTGGTATATTGCCTTTGTTACACTTAATGAAGGAATATTACAATGTTATTTTTAACTATAGACCTTAGTTTGCATTAATTGTATTTTTTTTCCTGTATACAACCTGTGCCGGTTTGGATGTATTTTGTCCCCTAAAATGCTATGTTCTTTGATGCAGTCTTGTGGGGGCAGGTTTATTAGTGTTAATTGGTTGGAATCCTTTGAGTGTTTCCATGGAGATGCAACTCAATCAACTGTGAGCGAGACTTTTGATTGGATAGTTTCCATGGAGGTGTTACCCCACCCATTCAGGGTGGGTCTGAGTTAAATTACTGGAGCTGTATAAAAGAGCTGACAAACAGAAGGAACTCAGAGCTGCAGCTGAGGGACTCATTGTGAAGACAGTCTTTGAAAGTAGACTTTTGCTACAACAGAGTTTGCTCCCGAGAAACTAAGAGAACACCCGCAAACACCTAGAGAGAAAAGTCCTGGGCGAAAGCCATTTTGAAACACAACCTGGGAGCCAAGGAAGAAGATGCCAGCCACGTGCCTTCCCGGACAGCAAAGGTGTTCCAGACACCATTGGCCATTCTTCTGTGAAGGTACCCTATTGTTGATGCCTTAACTTGGATACTTTATGGCCTTAAGACTGTAACTTTGTAACCAAGTAAACCCCCTTTATAAAAGCCAATCCACTTCTGTTATTTTGCATTCTGCAGCATTAGCAAACCAGAACACCACTCTGTTAACACCTTGTAATAGTGACATAAGTTTGTTCTAGTTCATGTAAGAACTTCCTTGTATTTGTAAAATTAACCACTGTCATTGTCCACTCTAGGTTTTGCTAAGTTAGGCAGTCCCAGTTTTTGTCCTGTCTTTCCTTCCGGTGTCATACATGCCCCTGGCCTTCCTCTTTTGACCTTTTTCGCACTTAGCTTTGTTCATTATACTTATAATATTGTGCTACCATCACTCAGTATTGTGCTATCCATTTCCGAACCTTTGCAATCAACCCTATTGACATTCTGAACTCCCTAAGCATCAGTTGCCCAATCTCTACCCTCTTTCTAGCTCCTGATAACCTGGGCTCTCGAATTTAACTCTCAGAGTTTGCTCATTATAGTTAGTTCATATTAGTGAGACCAGACAGTATTTGTCCTTTTGTTTCTGACTTATTTCGCTCATTATGCTATTCGGACCCATTTCAGTGTTGAGTCATTTATTTCTGCCCAGCCATTTGGTACATGGGTGAACTCCACTGAGCTAGGCCTTATTTTTGAGGAGAAGAACAGATTTCCATTCCTTTGCTGACCATTAGAAGGAAATACACATCAGACTCAGCTTCTCAGAATTTTGTTCCAAATCCCTGCTCGACATGTTACTTTTTAATGGAACTTGTTCCTGGGTTCTTCCCTGGAACCCCTGTCTACGCCTCAATCTCAAACGGAGGCCACTGGAAAATGTGTCCCTATTGTGTCAACAAACGACCTGTTTGGACTTCTGTTACTGTCAGAATTGTGCTTTTGTGCTTGCCTATCCAGTTTCCCACTTCTCTCCCCTTCCTGAACGGGCTGTCACTGTCCGACGGGCAGCATGCAAAGGCCTGGCGCACCCCTGCGTGGTTGGGATGTGAGGGGTCGTGGGCTCCCCGGTGCCCCTCGCTCCTCGTCTGCATCACCGCGGAGGAATGCTAATGAAACCGTCTCCTTCCAACACTCTGCCTGGACAGTTCCAGCAGGACCGTCCGAGGCCGCCTCAGCCGGGGCTGACGGAGCCTGCAGACCCCCCGGGGGTGGGCTCCCCTCTCAGGCCGGACTCGGGGGGCTGTGGGGCCCCTTCTCTCGGCGCCTTGGGGTAAACTAGGAATTCAGTTTTGGGCACTGTCAAGACTTGGCTTCCAGAGTACAGAGGAGAAAATAAAATTCTCATTTCTGATATTTTTATTACTAAGTGTAATAACTGTCTCAAGATTGTTCTAGGTGCTGAGCTGATAAAGGAAACAACCGGTTACGCACTGTTTATAGAAACCTAAGCCTATTACAGCCAACCTCTGAGTTTCTGTATTTCAAAATGACCTCTTCTCAGTACTTTGATTTGAATCTTATTCTCCTGGGGCTGAAAACAATATTCTTGCTCTCATTTTGCTGTGTAAGGAATTTCTTTCTTTCCAGCACATCACTTTTGTAACCAGCTTGGCACCGTGGCTTTCCAGGTCAAACCAAACCCTTCCTTTGTATCAACCGGAGGCCGTGGCTTTGGGCATGAAATTCCCGATGGTGACGTGTTTGTTAACTTCATCCTTGTAAACCAGGCCCACCTGGGCTTCGCTGACCCTCAGACGACCAAGAAAGCCCCCGTTTCGGGGTGGCCGCAGCAATTCCCAGCCAGGCTGCACGTGCCCAGGGAGTTCTGATTGAGCCAAACTGACGACTCATCTTACGATAAGTTCCAAACACGCGGTTGGGAAAGGAAAGGCTGTGTCTGAGGGCGGGGAGCTGGGGAGGCGGGAGGGCCCCCTGTTGTGGGCCTGTCCCCGGCCACTGCCCGGCCTCCAATCCCGGGCGGCTCACCCACTGCTGCTGCGGCCTCCTGGGGCGCTGCCCAGAGACAGGAGCCTGTGAGCCTCAGCCAAGGTGACACTCCAGGGCAGGGCGTGGGTAGCGGTGACTGGCACCACGGCAGGGTCCGGAAGGGCAAGCCCAGAAGCTGGTGCAACCTGGAGGGAAGCTGGGGGGCTCTGGCCGGGGGCACCCAGGGTCTTGGGGACGCTAAAGTGAAGGTGCCGCTTGCGGTGCTCGGGACTGCCCTGCCCCTCTCCTGGATGAGCCACGGGGCTGGGCACCCACTGTGCACGGGATGGGGAGCACACCCAGGAGAGCTTGGCACCCGACACCCTCACCCTCCTGCCCTTTGGCCCCGGGGTTTGGAGGACTGATCTGAAGCCTGTCCCTGCGTACTAGGATCTCAGGACCCCGGTCACCACGACACATGCCTGGAAAAGCTCAAGAGCACTCAGGGTAGGGACAGGCCCGGCCGGCAGTCAGGGGGCTGCAAGATGGGAAAAAGCCAGCCAGGATCCCACTGAGCCCCGGCTGAGCCCCCGCTGAGCCCCGCTGAGCCCCCACTTAGGCTTCCTCACCCCTCCCCGCCCCTCCCTCAACCTTGTCCCTTGTGGGGAGGGGGTATGAGGCCCAAGACACAAGAAAACCATTATCCCCACATCTGCATTTTCCGTATCTTTAAGAAATACTGACAAGTGTGAGGGTAAGACAATGCATTTGACAGTATATTTTTCAGGATCTTTGTATTCAGAAGAGAGAAGAATTAAGGTGAAAATTAATTGGTTCTGATTTGCTTTGAATTTTTTAGAACACCGGTGTTTCTGTGCAATGCCAGTGGCAAGGCTGATTTTGTACAAGATGGTCCAACCTCAATACTGGGGCTGCAAAAGGATCTTAAATCCTGGAATGCTGGCAGAAAACGACATCATATAGTGATACGGGTCCTCCTTCCCTGCATCCTTGCCCCCCATGCATGCTCAGGGATGCACTGATGGAGCTCTCCCTCCGTCTCTCCCTCCCTCTCTCCCGGCAGTGACACCATCTCTCTGTCTGGGGCACAGTGTATGCAGGTGACGGCGTGGCAGCATTCACGGAGTTTAAACAGCTTCCCGTGCCTGGTGGGCTCTCACAAGACATGCTGCCAACGTCCACGTGACAGAGGGGACCCAGGCATGGCCAGGGCAGGTGACTTGTCCCGGTGACAGGGTCCCCTGGGGCAGAGCCGGGCCCTGCGCTGTCTGTCTGAGTCCCAGGTCCTGCCCTGCGGTGACTAAGGCGGCTGTCAGGCAGAACCCTCCACCCCGGCCCATGGGGGCTAAGCCCCTGGCCCAGGTGCTGCGTCTCATGGGGAGTCTGGTTTCCGGTGACCCTGCCAGGAGTCATGTGCACCTGAGAACGTCATTTCATCACACTGGGCACGGGGGAGGCACCAGGGGCACCCCCGGGAGCAGCCCCTGGAGGGGACTCGGGAAGGTGCTGCGGTGGGCTGGGAGGCGGGGTGCGGGGCCTCGGTGGAGCGGGGAGTGATGGCCTGCTGCGGCCGGGCTCCGCTGCCCTGCGCCCTCCAAGGCGACTCTGCACCGCCCCTGGCTGAGGGGAGAGCTCTGATGCCCTTCGGGACTTCCCGGGGGCGGCCCTGGGCCCTGGGGCAGCCGGTCGGAGGCCTCCTCCAGACGAGCGCACGGCACTGTGTGCCTCCACCAAGCTCTACAATGAAAACTGCCTGAACTACTTTTATTTTAGAGAAAAATGTATTTTTTTTGCGCACTTCAACAGAATTATCAGAATCTTTCTTTCGGTAGCGCAGCCCCTGGGCAGACCAGTCTCTTACCGGTGCAGAGAGAAGTAAATTGTTGTGAAGCCAAGGCCCATGGACCTTGATCTTGGCTCTCACAGCAAAGCAACTTTATAAAAACATGATTACAAATGACTGAAAATGTTCTTAAAGCCAGAAATGTGGAAATAAAGGCCACCCATAACCCCCCTCCCAGAGAGTGAGATTGCCGCCATGTGTGCACATCTTAAACGACCGGTAAAAGGGAAATTAGAACATAAATAATGTTTGTTTGTTTATATGCTTATTTATTTATAACCTGTTTTTAATCAAGAAGCACTTACTGGGAGCTGTAACTGCGTTTACTTAAATCCCATTTGAAATTTCAAAAGAGGACACAGTGATGTCGGCCCATCAGCATAAAAGCTAGCAGTTCGGGGGCCAATCATCATGGAGCTGTATCATCCTTACTCATTTGCACACCCACAAGCGTGCCAGGCTGTTGTGAGTCAGATAGCAGATGAGCCTGGCAGGTGACTCGTGTGGGAGACTTGCCCAGCAGGTGTAAGTCGGGCGGCGTGCGTGTTGCTTCTCACCCAGGGGCTCTCCCTCCTACAGACCCAGCTGCGAAGGAGCGGACGTGTCCAGTCGATCCCCGGGGCCCTCACTGCTTCCCCGGCCATGCAGGGCCCCCTGTGGGCAGGTCTTGGCAAGGGAGTGGGGGCAGTTCTGCTCGGGCCTCAGGTGTCCCTGTCCACACCTGGGACTGCAATACCATCCGCCTCTTGGGCTGAGAGTGAGTGCAGAAGGGCCCATGTCTTCAAAAACGGCCGTTTCTGCACGAGAGGATACAGACGTGGTGCTGAAGATGCCCTGGCGGAGTATCGCCCTGGCCCAGGCGGGCAGGTGTTCCGACGTGCGAGCCTCTCCATGGGTGCACCGTGTTTGCTCGTGGATCTGCAGCGGCGTAATGAAGTTCTTCCCGTTGTGTGGAGGTGGGCAGGAAATCAGATCCCGCAGACTGTCCAGTTTCTCCCCAGATCAGCTGGGTCATCTTGGGAAAGCCACTGGTCTTTCCAGGCCCTTCATTTCTTATTTGTTAGTCCTAAGATTGGGCTCGGCCCAGGCAGCGCCTGGGGCTGTGGGGAGAGCCTCTGCTAGCACCCGGGAAGGAAGCCCCTGACCTGCAGGGGAAGTCGTAGAGACAGCGCCTCGCTGTAAGGTGCAGGGAGCCCTGGGGCGCTCGCTGGCCGGAGGGACCCGGTGGCCGTCCCTCAGCTCCAGGGCGTCTTAGCCCTCGTGCCCCAGATAACTGGGAACACCAAGTATGTTGTTCTGTGCTGCGTAAAATTGTGTTTTGGCTTTGGTTTTCCAGTGGAGAGAACAGCAGGAGAGGGCAGGAGTGAGAAAGTAGTAGATCACTTAGAGGAGAAGGCAGAGGAGCTAGAGGGAGTCTCTGTGGAGAGAATATAGAGCCAGAAATAAGCAAGAAGGCAAATTCTGTTGCAAGAGAAATGAGGAACAAATCAATACAAGCAAAGTAGCTGCTAAATCTTAAAGGGTAGAAGCAGAAACTTTTTTTGGACTTGTCAGAACAACTCGTCATGGTGCTTGCTGGGCGAGGTCTTATGTGTCGATACATTTATTTATGTTTTCGCCTCCAGTCACTAGAACATTTCGGACAAGTGCAGCTGAGGTGACATCCTGCTCGCTGTATCGAGCATCACACCTGGCCGCTGTGTGCTCACCTGGGCGACCCCAGCACAGGTTACCTCCAAGTTCATACCGAAGACCTTTATGGGGGGGTTTGATTGGCACTCGGGGGACTCAGCCGGCCTTGGACTCGACCTCTTCCTGCTTTCCTTCCATTGGGCAGCCTCCGAGTTACCCACCACCCAGGAGTGGGGGCATCGCAAGGACCCCTGGAGGCGACTCCCAAGGTCTCCTCACGCCATGACCGGGACCCGCCGTGACCTGGGGAGTCCGTCTTTTGAAGTCCTACCTCTGATTATGCCATGGAAGGAAACTTCAACATCTCAATAAAACAGAGCTTTCGAGCTAGATATGACGTTACAGAATTGTCAAGGCCACAAACTTGTTTCACAAGGATTCGTGATCAGCCTCCCTGCCCAGTGTCCTCCGCTCTGAGGAGGCAGAATTATGATGTACACTGATGGGCTCCTGGGATGGGTTCTTCCAGGCTGACAGCACCGCTGCCTGCAAATGGTAAGAGTTTTCCAACACGTATGGTGCATACACGGCAGTTTATATTATAATCGAGAGAACGTTCTTACAAATAACCGCCTTTTCACCTTGTTCTTTTCCACCTCAGTTGAAACATTATTTTTCTTGCCTCCAAACACTGGGAGACTCCATGTATAGACTCGCAGTGGTCAGCACACTTCATGTCAAATGCACTTGCTTCCAGGGTGATCAGGAACACCCAGTCTCCCTTCCCGAAGGTGCACAGCAGAACCCTCCCGGGAGGAGGGAACCCTCAAGCCTTACTCCTCTTTGTTCAGGGCGTCTCCCCTCTCAGGGGCCGAGAGGCGGCACCGAGGCCTGGGGGTTTGTGTCCAGCCCCCTGCAGTCTGAGGCTCTGTGTGAAGGGCCAGTCATTGAGCTTCAAAAAGACAAGCTCTACTTTCTGAACAAATCATTCATCCTTAATCAAACCAGTATGCAAGGAATGTTGATTTTCTACATGGAGAATAGGCCTTCTCTTGAACAGATTTTCACACTCCATCTGTTTGGGGGGCACGAAAGGTTCTATCTCATCCATACAATCCCTAAGTTACCTGCTTATCACTCAAAAACACTGAATGAAGCATAACTTTAAGAAATCTTGATTTTCCATCACCTTTAGTGTCTGATTAAGGAAAATCACCTCAAGTCCGACTCATTTAATTCATCTTTCAATATGGAATTCCACCCATACATGTTGTCATGATATCTGCCAAGACATCACCAGAGCCCTGGTTTCAGAAGATGCGTCCCTGGCTTAACAAAGAAGAGGAAAGTAATCTGTGCTTAGGTATTGGAATCTATTTTCATGGGGCATTTGCTTCAAAGATTTTTAAATGGAAACAGAGGACTTTGTAAAATAATTTTCAAAATATCTTTAAATATGTTTGGCCATAGGAAATGGAAATGGGGGAAAAGTCTGGCCTGGAGCACTGAGGAGCAGAGTGGGGGTGTAAAGGTGGGGGCCGAGGGAGGGCGGCTGTGCGTGTCCATCAGTGCCGAGTGACCCCCGAGCGTCTCCCGGGCTCTGGAGAACGAGTGGGCTTTGAGTGTGAACACAACTTCTAGACGATCCCCAGCCCGTCTCCCAATCGCTTTGCTGACCCTCCGCCACACTGCGTAGAATTCTGGAAGCTGGCCCCATGTGGCCCCACAGAGCCTACAGATAATAGACAAAGCTTCAAAGAAGCTGTGCTCCAAGCTTCCTCACTTCTCTGTGCTGTTATGGAGTCGTGATAAATCTCTAACTCGAGCAGTTTGCAAGGAGATCCTATTAATTGTGACGACATTATCAATAGCACTGGCTAAATGTTACTCAAGCACTTGCTGTATTAGGTGCATGAAGCACTTAACTATAGGGCAAACCCTATTAAGTACTTTTTTGTGCATTTTGCACTTGATTCTCATGGCAACGCTGTGTGAAGCAGATGCAATTATTTTTTCCATCTCAGTAGTTGAGGAAATGGGCTCTCAGAGAGAACCACTGCCCTGCTGCAGGGACACGGGAGGCGGTGGAGCTCCTGGCACAGGCTGTCCTGTCGGAGGCCCCCCAGCTCGTGACCACAGTGCCCGGGGCCAGACGGAGGAGACGGGGGTGTCCGGAGGGTCTGCCCGGAGGAGGCGTGGCGTGGCCGGCGCCAGGAGTGGGCCTGTGCAGGGCAGGGATGTGTTCCTTGTCTCCTGGGGTGTGGGCTGGTGACAGGCGTGACCCTGGGGGGCAAGCGCACTCGGTGTCAGACAAAATAACTGCCTCGCGTCTCCAGCCTCCCTGCAGCTCTAGGTGAGGACAGGGGCACCCAGCTTGGTGTGCACAGACGCCCCGTCAGCCCCACGGAGGGGACCCCATCGTCCCTGGGGGCTGGGGGGTGGGCACCAGGAGCCTGCAGTGTCCAGGGTCCAGTGTGGTGCAGCCGCAGGCCATGGTGTGGGTCAGAGCTGCACACTCGCCTCGCTGGCCCCAGGAGAAGGCACAGAAACAGAGGCGGGCAAGGCGGGGACAGCGCGGCGCCCCTGCTCCGAGTCGGTGTGTCTGACCCCTGTGGTCACAGGGTGCGGGCAGGAGCCAGGCCTCCGGCTAAGAGACGCGCGAGCCAGGGAAGCGCAGAGGGCTGGCTGTGCTGACAGCTTCTGCCAGAAGATAACTGATCGTTCCAGCATCCAGAGGAGAGCCGAATCCACTTGGCAACTGGAGTTCTATGGGTGTTTGGTCTCTTGGTAATATACTGTTAATGTGATTAAAATTTAGACTTATTTAGATGTAAGTGGCTGTCAGAATAAATTAGGGACCTCAAGCTTGGCAGAGTTTGGGATTTGAAGAAGTCTGTTCTGTCAGCTGTCCCTGAAATCTAATCACTCCAATATCAAGAGAGTTTTTTCATGATGTGAAATTTGTCAGTGAGCAAAATCAACAGGGCCACAGCTTTGCAGAGGAGCCTGCCGCCTTTTGGCAGAAGACTGCTGCAGCTTCTGAGGGCAAAAAATGCTGCTTTGAAAGGACATGAGAGAAAACAGCCACTAATTATTTAAGCCTCTGCAGTGGGGTGGAAGGGATTTCTGTGTGTAAGTGTGTGTGTGCACATGATTACTCATACACATTCTCTGCTGCCAATTTGATGAAACAGTTTTGATGCAATCTGCTGTTTTTAAACACATCTCCATTGGTCTTTCAAAAATAAGCAGCAGCAGAAATTCAAATAGCAGAAAAACACCTTAAACGTCCACATGGCACACATACACATATGTAGACAGAAGGTGTACAAACAGTGAGAACGCAAGAGGTACATATTTGTTCATACACGCACACGCACGCAGGGAGGTTTTGGTTGCCTGGGTGGCAAGTGGGGATTGTTAGCACACAGTCAGCCACTTCCTGGGGATCTGACACGGCTCAGGCAGTCTGTGCAAGCTCAGAGCAGAATCTTTGAAGAGGACACATGTGAATGTTTCTTTGTGATAGCATTTATAGCTCAGACTTCTGCTCTTCCCTTGGTTTGCCTCCATATCGTCAGACGTCTACGTCCAAAGGGAAGGGGCTGATGGAAAACAGAGGCTGGCTTATTGGCCTATGAATTAATAAGACTTTCTGGACTAGCTATGTTCACACAGAGAACAAATCTTTTCCCCAAACACACAAACGCAGAGTCGCCAGCTGTGCCGTGTGTGCATCTACCAGACTGGAAAAGACACTCATTCATGCTCTGGGCGTTTTAAAGATTCCCCTGCAGATTATCCACACCGAAGCTTTGGAAAAAATTACATAAATGGCCATGTTCAAATCACCTTTTGAATGACACTCTTGCTAGCATGAAAATAAGCTCTCCCCCATGCCTGGGGCAGTACCAAAAAAGAATCAGGAGTGAGTGGCCGGGATGAAAGTCCAGCGCTGGGACCGGGAGAAGTCTAATGTTTGCTGTCATTTCACTGAGGTTGCAACTCCACCCTCAAGAAGGTTTAGAAGACAGTTTCAGGGTGGAAAGGACCACGCTGAGGTGTCCGCTGGGAGGAGCTCTGATGCGGCCTGTGCTGCTGCCCACGACAGCTCAGCTAGGCTTTCTGCGCGACCCTGTGGGCGCGGACGGGTGCGGGGCCTGGAGACCCCTCTCTCTCCTTTGGGGATTTTGCTCAGTCTTCATCACACTCGACAAATCCCTTCTCCTCCTCCCTGATCTGTAGAACTTGGAGGACCATAACACCCCAACATCCATTCCACCGTGGCTGAGGAGAGCACGGAAGTTTCTTAGATGTCGGAGTGTTTCAAAATCAACAAGGTGCTTTACAAACCTCAGCAGTGATGTGCGTGTCACTGAGGAAATCCAGCGCACGTGCGTGGAAAACGCAGCACTTGCTTCCTCCCCGTGAGGAGGGGTCAGTGCCAAAGGGGGTCCTGCAACGCCAGCAGGTGAGAGAGGGCGGAGGGTGTCTTTCCAGCTGTGCCCCAGCGCCCCTGGGCTCCGGAGCCTCGGGGCCAATCGCGTGGAATTTCCAGGCCGCGGACGTGCGTGGGGAAACCGGCTTTCCCCCGTGAGTCAGCCGAGACGCTTTCACCGACAGAGTCTGAGTTCTGATCTTCCCCCGTTGAGTGCTGGGGCCACAGGACAGGATGACTTCGTCGTGACGGAGCCCTGGCCGTTCTCCCGCTGCAGCTCTGGGTCTGGCTGCGGCGTCCGCCCCGGGGCCGGCCAGGGTGGCGCTCGGGGTGGGGGGCCGGCCGGCCGGGGAGGGGCCGACTGGGGTTGAGGCCGCGACACAGGCCGGACGCCGCAGGAGCTCGCGCTGCCCGGGGTTGGGGGGAGCCCCGAGCTTTCCCGACACCCGCGTCGTCCCGCCTGGCTGGTCCTCGGCTCGGGGTCCCCTGGGGATGTGTCCGCAGGACGGGCTCCAGGCTCCCGGCAGCTTCGTGCTCCGCCCCCGCGTCAGACATTGCACAGAAGCGGGGACCACAAGGCAGGGATTCTCTCCCTACGCTCCCCGTGTGGTCCCAGCGCACCTTCATCCCCAGGCCCCAAGGGTCAAAATGTTTCACAATTTGGTTAAAACTATTAAAAGGAAATGACAGCTCTAGGGAAATGATAGAGCCTAAGTGTGTGTGTCTAAGGCATGTGCAGACCTGTGCGTGTGTAAGCGCGTGTGTGTCTGTGTGCACAAACACTAACTACATGTGCAGGAACATCCAGTAAGGGGTGAGGAGCTGAGGCCACCTCGGGGAGTCCCTTCTCCTGCATTTTCCTAATCGGGACACAGGCCACGTGCACGGGACGCGTGTGCTGGGAGCAAGCGGGAAGTCACTCGCCGTGATCTTAAACACGGTGGCTGTCGTTGAGAGCTGGGGCCACGCACTCGAGGGGTCCGTGGGGCTCTCAGCTCCCTGGGCCGCCCGACGGGCTCCCGCAGCAGAGCACCGCCGGTTTGCGGCTCTGGGGGCTGGAAGTCCGAACGCCAGGGTCGGTAGGGCCACCGCTCTCCGGGGGTCTCCCTCCTGCCTCTGCCCACCCGGCTTCTGGAGGTGACAGCCCATGGCGGCCCCTGGCTGTGGCAGCGCTCGGTCTCCACCTCACGCTCGCTCTCTCACTCTCTCTCGTTCTTTTTCTCTGTCTCTCTTGCTCTCTCCCTCTCGTTCTGTCTCCCAGTCTCTCTCTCTCTGTGTCTTAATCTCCTCCGCTTGCAAGGGCACTGGTCACGCTTGATCAGGGCTCTCCCCTGTCCAATTTACTCATCGTAACTGATGGCATCTTCATAGATGGAGTTGGGGACACAATTGAGCCCCCGGCACAGGGCTCTCTAGGGGGCACTGGGCCTCGGGACCCACCGATGTGGCTGTGGCTCCCCACATGGGGCCACCTCCAGGGTTCACGCTTGGACCATCCTGCGCACAGGAGCCGGCACTGGACTCCCCTCAGCGGGCCGGTCTCCACCTCTCCACCTGCGGCCAGGTGCCCGTCCAGCCCGGTGGCGGTACTGATGTGCTGGGGGTGGCTGTCGAGCACACAGGTGGCACATGCCTGGCACACCCGGTGACACTCCTGTTCACACTCAGTGATATAACTGCCCATATCTGGGGCCACCTGTTCACACCTGGCAACATGCCGCTATGCACAAGAAGGTGAACTCACTTTGTTCACATACAAACCAGGACCAGGGACCTCCGTTCACCTCCCGCGGCCACCACAGCGTGGGAACGATCGGCGGCTCGGCGAGGTCAGGGGCAGGATGTGGTGGAAGAGCTGTCACCCGAGCAGTGCAAGCGGGTCGCCGAGGCAGAGATCTGGAAAGTGCAGGGCTGAGGGTGACGACAGCGGGAGTAACTCCTGTACCTTCTGTCCGTCATGCAGCAGTGCCTGTCGGGGACCGTGCCGGGCGCCGGGGACCATGCCGGGTGTTGGGCCTGACGGGCAGAGGTCCCGTCCTCCATGGAGCTCTGCATTCCTGCAGTTTCCAGAAGGGCCACAGCAGTGGATGCGCCGGCTGAGTCCGTCAGATGATGGCGATGACCGGGAGAAATGGAGCCGGGGAGGGTGGGGGGCTCTGGGGGCCAGCAAGGAGGGGGCGTCAGAGTCAGGACTCGCAGCCTGTGAAGGATCCTGGCGGGCAGCTGCGGGCAGAGCCCTGGGACCAGGAAGCAGCTCCTGAGGGCCGGTGCGGGCCAGGGCGTCCTCCCCTCCCCAGCACAGCCTCGGCCCCGGGCCGGGCATGACAGTGGCCCTGCTTTACCGCCGAGCGAGGCAGTGCTCCCCCAGGACACAGTGGGCTCCAAGTGGCCCCCGCCGGGCCCGGGACATGATGCTCTCTAAAGCAGGGGCCTGCAGGACTGCAGGGCTGGGGTCTGTGAGGCTGCCAAGGTGAGGGCCTGGGGGGGCTGCGGGGGCTGCGGGGGCTGCAAGCACCGGCCCCCCTTGGAGGGTGCAGAGCCAGGAGGGGCAGGCACACAAGTGAGGCTGTGGGTGGCAGATCCAGGGTAACCGTGACTTTTCAGCTCTGTGAACACAACTGGGCTCTCCCCACTGACCACATTCTTTCCACAGATGCAGGTATGGGACCTCAAGGGTCAGCTCACCTGACATTCCATTTTTCTCACATGTAAATCAAATCTTATAAGCAAAATCAAACATCCCTACGGCATATGGAGACACAGCTGCAAGGGCTCCTCCTCCTGAAGGAGCCACGAGGAAATCGTGACCTGGTGCCAAGTCTGGTGCTTTGGGAGCCAGATATGTGGTCAAGTTCAAGGGCAAATGTCCATTGTCCAGACCAATGGCTCTCACGAGCAGAAGCAACCTGAGTCACAGACACAGCCCTGCACACACCTCACCCATGACAGATGCAGCCCTGCTCACATGTCACTCTGATGGAGTCTCATGTGGGAACAGGACACAGCCTGCTGCCCATCCACTCAGCCCGTCCACTCACCCAGTCCACTCAGCTCCATCCACAGAGCCCTGTCGACACAGCCCATCCACACAGCCCATCCACACAACCCCGTCCACACAGCTCCATCCGCTCAGCCCGTCCACACAGCCTGTCCACACTGCCCATCCACACAGCCTGTCCACACTGCCCTTCCACACTGCTGCCTTCTGCTGAACCCCTCCTGCAGCTCGTCCAGCCTTGGCAGGGTCTTTCCTTCTCCAGGCCTGGGAGCAGGTTGAAAAGGACAGGGAGGAAGCAGCCGGTCACCTGGGCCTTGCCGGGTGCACAGCTCCTTTGGCTCCGGCCTGGGGCAGGTTAGGGGCCGTTTTCCCTCAGCGGGTCGGGCCAACAGGAGTCAAAACAGCTAAGTATCAATGAGGTCATTTTGCCACACTGCGTTTCTCCTTGTTCTTGAGAAAGACCTGAAATGGCTGTTTCCTACCAAGAAAAATGGTCTCATCCCAAGAGCCTCCGGGGCTGGGGGCCCTGCTGGCAAAGCCACGGCCACAGCCTCACAGGGGCAGCTCCAGACTGGGGTCTCCGGGAGGGTGAAGACCCCCTCGCTGTTGACGACAGGGCAGAAAGCACCTGGCCCTCGAGCCGCAGCCTTCGAAGCTCCTTTTCCTTTCTCACAAGGTACGGAACAGCTGTCATGTCTGAAGTCAGCCGCCGACCACGCGAAACCCTTGACTTGTCCTAAAGAATCTGGTTTCACCTCAAGGTCTAGAGAGCACAGTCCACGCTCAAATGTTGCATGCGCCCTCTGCTTTCCCCGCTCCTCTCCCTTATCCTTCGTGCTCTCATCTGTTTCTTCCAGCAGGTTCCCTCATCCAGAGAGCCATGGCTCATTCAAAGCGTCGGTCGCATTCACAGGATGAGCCTGGATTCTAACGTGGACGTTCCCACCTAAGCACAGGTGCAGCCAGTGGTCCGCGTGGAGGGTGTGGCTCAGGGGGCAGTTTTGACCAGGGGCACGGAGGGAAGGGACGGGGACGTGCTGCCCAGGGGTGACCTCCAAGAGGCCACTGTGGGCCCCAGGGCCAAATTGTGACGTCCTCTCCTGTCCCCGGGCTGCACCCCTTCCCAGCCCTCTCCCGGGTGCTGCTCTCTTCGCCGCTTCCCTTCCATTCAGATGAGACATAATGTCCACACTAGCTGCCAGTTGTGAGCCCTTCCTGTGGCTGTTAAACGCCTCCTCTTGCTAATCTTACAACACTCGAGCCTTCGGTGCACAGGACAGACAAGCAGGGGATGGAGAAACTCGCCCGGGGTCCCCCGCTGCTGACTGGTGGAGCTCGGACCAGAGCCCCCAGCAGACCCCACGTCCATCGGCCCCACCGTGTGCCCGCTCTGAGCCAGCGGTGCCCGTGAGTGGCCAGCAAGGGGTGGGCCCCAGCTGAGCTGCAGACATTGGGGCAGACTGGGGAGCTGCCCCTCGGGTCCTGGGGTCTTCCCAGCATCCGTCCCTGAGCGGCCTGACGGGGCGAACTGACTTTGCTCACCTCGGCCCCGGCCCCCTCGGCGTGGGCATCTGCCAAGCCCCGGGAGGCTCCAGGAATGGCCCGGGTGCTGTGAGCTTCCCCCACACCCACCCTTCATTTTCTGGCAAATTCAAGCCAGAACCAAATCTCCAGGACACAGTTCTCTTTCACCAAACACAGCCTCGCCCTGCTCCCAGTCACGTGGTGTCGGGACGGGGACGCTCCGGCGTTTCCCCCACGCCCGGTCCTCTGCAGGTTGAATCCAGGTGGGATCTGCTCGTCCTGGAGGAAGGGGCAAGCAGCTGATGCGTGGCTCTCTGTGTGCCCGGTTCTCAGCCTCTGCTGAGGGCTGAGCACTGTCTTTAAATTACAGCGGTAGAAGCCTGCGTATTTTTAATTTGGCAATGACTCAGCACCCAAAGGGAGGTTTCTCATCCCTGGAGGGTTTCTTCCTTTTTTTCCTTTTAAATTCTAAAATGAGACATACTCAATCCCTTCATCTCCTTATCAGAGATGATTTTTAGACTCTTGGCCTTCTCTGTTTCTTTCCCAGGAGGTGGTTTGCTTGTGCAATGTGGCGTTCCGGGTGAAGATGGTATCTTGGATGTGGGTCCACGAGACAGGGCTTGAGACACTTCCCTTTATCTGAAGACACGTTTGCAGGCTCCAAGGCCCCTGGCCCGGTGCCTCTCCCAGAGGTGGTCTAGACAGAGCCCACCCAGTCCGCCAAAGCCAGTTCTTTTCCATCCTTAAAAGTAAAGTGAATTTAAAGGTATAAATCTTAAAGTCCTCAGAAGGAGACTTTCCATCCATGCTTCTGGAATGTTGTCCTATTCGCATGGAGATCTCCGCTCAGCCCCTCAGACGTTTGGGACTGCAGTGGAGGGAGGAGGTGATGCTACTGGTGAAACAAGGCTGGTCACACAGTGAAATAAACAGTAAAAAATACACATGAACATATTACCCAAGCACTGTCTTCTTGCTATTGCTTAGCTTTAGCATCTTATCTGATAATGCAGCAGAAAATGTCAAAACACATTATGTTGAAACAGTCTGCTGGTTAATAGTCTGGTAAATTTATCAGAATTCCTCAGAAGTCATAATTAAGCCTGAAAAAATTAAAAGAAAAAGAAAATATAAAATAAGCAACATTGCCATTGGTTTTGTTTCCCATCTCAGCGTCCACTGTGTGCACCTGGCAGCACTGCCCTGTGGTTTTGCCCCAGCCGTGGCATCAGCCTTGACTGTTTGTGCATCTTGGGCTCATTTGTTATCAGCAGAACCGAGTGGAAGGGTTGAGAAGCCAGGCAGAGCCGGGGACACCAACCCGAGAGCAGAGGTCAAGGTGTCTGACACAAGGACATGAGTGAAAACACGGGGAGAGAACATCACATTTACCAGACGCCCCTCAGGGAACGGAGACACAAGGTGTCCCGGGTGTCGAGACTCCTCGGCTCGTGTGCTGGGCACAGCCCCTCTCGCCTGCCCCATGGCCGGGGTTGGTCAAGGACAGGCCTGCTTCATGTGGGTGTCCGGAGCGTCTGGGACTGAGAGCCAGGCCTGGGGAGCAGTCAGCCCAGCTCCAGCACCTCCTCCCTGCCCGGTCCCCGGGACACTAACCCCCTTGTTACACCTGGAACAGACACTTCTAAATTATTACTCTGAAGGGGCGACACATTATTAGCATGTCCTCCTGTTCAGGTCAGCCCTGGGTTTCAGGACTTAATCTGCAAAAATTGAAATTACAACCAGAATACAGGGAAGGGGAAGGATGTGTCCACGTAAAAGGTCTGATGCTCAAGGTGGCATTGCCTAATTTGGTCCCAGGAATTATAACTTCCCACGATCACACCCAGATCGTCTTAACTGCTCAATGTCCAGAGGCTTCAGAGGAGAAAACACCCGACTGAGAGGAAGGGGTGTGCTAGCGGAAATGGACCGCGGGGTTCAGGGACAGCGGACACCCCGGAGCGGAGACAGCGCCTCCAGGGACCCGAGCACTTGGAGGCCATGAGGGCCGTGCCACGGTTCTCCGTGAGCTCTGCAGGCTCAGCTGCCCACACAGAGGGCGCCCGACGCGACCGGGCAGCTCTGAATTGGGGGGAGGACATTGGACACAACCACGGGGGCTGGAGATGCTTCCCGAGCTTTTCCGTGTCTCTTCCAGGAGGCAGAACCGGGCAGGACGTGGCCTCGAGAGGCCTCCAGATCTCACTCATCAGCTGCGGGAAATTAAAGTCTCCTCTTGTCAAACGGAAAAGGTGGGCATGTGATGGTAAACGGGGCAAGGACATCTGACAGATAAGGGCCGCGTCTGCACGCCCCACTTCCTCTCATCTCTTGGCAGAGCGTCTGCTGCTTGCGAGGCACTGTTTTAAGCAGAGGGGGATGATGCGGAGATGCACAAGGAGAGCCGCTGCCCTCTGGACGGCGTGCCAGCGCCGGATGTGCGCGGAGGGGCTGCTGGGTGATTGTGTGGGGTAGAAACAGTGTGCTGTGCCTGCTCGGATGGCACGAACCCTGGCGTCCCTGCCTTGCACATGTGGTGGCTCCACAGTCTGGGGTGAGCGAGCCCCGGAGGGAAGGGGGTGGGGTTACATGCTCTCCGGGGGCACCCGGACAGCAGGCTCCGGGCTCAGGGCTTTTTGAGTCTGGGCCCCACCAACGCAGCTGCTTGTTCCTTCTAAGCCTCGTCTCTACGGCCAAATCTAGCCCAACCTCCCCGGCCCCTGGGACAGGACCATCGCTGCGGGCCACGGCAGCTCCTTCCGTGGGGGTGGGGGGGCTTTCCTTCTCCCGGCAATGGCCCCCTCAGCCCCAGGGGCTGTCTAACAAAGGGCCCCTGCCCTGCCACGGTGGTGTCTGCCCCAAATGCAAGCTGCTCTGTCCCCCCTGCAGACACACTTGTGCTTTTCCTCCCGGTGCCAGCCTGGCCATCCCCCGCCCCAAGCCCCTCGTCTGGTCCTTCCTCACTCTGGACCCACAGCTCCCCTTGGCCCTCGGCTGCTTCACGGACCTGCCCCCCATGTTCTTGCCTTGGCCTAAGTGTGGCCTCCTGAGGACATGGCGTTCCCGTGGAAGGGCCAGGCCCCAGCTCTGGCGATGTGGGCAGCAGGTGGCTGAACCCTGAGCTGCCTCGGGCCTTACCTCCTCTCAGCTCAGGGGAAACCCTGGCCCCTTAGGGGCCTGCGACATCAGGTAAACTGCCAACTCTCCTCACGCTCTCCTTCTCCAAGTGCCCAGCTCACCCTCGGAGACACCCACACCCACCACGCCTGGGCACTGCCTGTCCACGTGGACCACCCGGGGCACCCCTGGGGCCCCTCTCGGGGCTTGGCCTCGCAGCTGCGACCCTCCCCTTTCCCCACTTCACCTTTGATCCTGCGGTCCGTCACCGCCAGATCTGCTCCACCCTGGCCTCGCCCCTACCCCTCCTCTGATGACCCGGCACACGCCCCTGCCAGGAGGCCCCCGGCCTGAGCTCCAGATCAGCAGGGGTGTCCGCGCCGCCCTGCGCCCATCTGCCTCTCATCATCCTCCTGTCTCCGCAGCCCACACTCCGCGGCACGCAGCCACTGTCTCCTGTGTTCTCGCCTCCTGTCCTCCCATCTCGTTTCCAGCCAAACCCCAACCTTGGGTGGACCTTGAGGGGCTCCCGGGTTCCCAAGTCTCGCCGCTGATGGAACGTTCTGGTGAGTGTTATACAGCCACTCACATCTCCTGGTCTCCAGCACCCCCGCCCCCAGCCCCATCTTTTCCTGTTGCTCTGAACGCTGAGCCTTGTCTGTGACTCCATGACGGGTCACCCTGCTTCCAGCGAGTCTTTCCTCAGGTCGATGGGGGTTTGGATCCGGCCTCTGTGTGGGCTCGAGGGCCGGGAACTAAGGTGGCCCCGTAGGGTGAATTTGATAACCTGCCGGGATCCACGATGGGCTGTTTGTCGGGCTCTGTGGGTGGCGGACGATCGCGCAGTGCTCATTCCCACGTTCTGTTGTGCTCAGCCCAACGCGCGTCTCTCGAGTCCAGCGGAGGCCACGGCTGCTCCCCCAGGAATGGTGCCGGCCCTGAGTGCGCCTTGGTAATTAATATAATCAACATGAACCGTCGTGCTCATACCGACGAGTGGTTCCAGAGCCCAGGGGAGACAGTGTCAATGCACTTAGCTTCCTGCAGACGCCTGTGCTCCGCGCCTTCTCGCCCGGGCTTCCCTGAGGACCCCGCCCCGGGCTCCTGGGTCTCTGGGGTCCCATCAGCCTTGTCCTCGGGAGAGCCCACCAGGTGTGCTGCGGGACTCGGGCAACGACCTTCTCTTCCTGGGGCTCCACTTCGTCGGTGTCACATGGAATATTTGTCACTGGAGCCCAAGTGTTCACTAAAGTTCCCTGACTCTGGGGTAAAATTTAACCAGAAAGCCACTTTCAGGTTTTACATTTGGAGCCAAATGATGCCTCCCCGATTTTAGTGGGATAAATCCTAGAATCTATGTATCATGTATGATCTTTATATTAGAAACACAAACATAAAGATTAGTATGTTGCTGTTTAGGAAGAACCCCTTTGGGCACAGCTGACAAACTCCCCCGTCCTGTAAGCGCCTGGAAGTGCCTGATGAGGCTGAGGAGGGGGTGCCCGGGCGCCGCGGGGAGGCCGGGGCATGCCCGGCAGGGAGGGGGACGCGGCCCAGCCCTTAGGCCCTTTGCTCTGAGGCGCAGAGGGGAGCCCCGAGGCGCGCCCCCAGCCCCCCGCGGCGGGACGGGCACAGGGTGGGCGCGGGGGCCCGGGGGGCTCCCCCTCCCCGCTCCCGCCGCTCTTCCCCTGTGCAGGCGCCGAAAGCCGGGTGGGGGGCTTGGGCGGACCTCAGCGTGTCCGCCCCAGCAGCTGCCCTAGCGCCCCTCACCTTGGGCCGCATTTCTTTTTCTGAGACGCAGGCCGGCGGCCCCGCGGCCTCTCCCGGCCTCCCGGTCCCCGCGGGCCACCCCTCCTGCCCCTCCTGCCCCTCGGGAGCTCCCCCGGGCCGCGCGTTAACGCGATTCACTGGCTCCTACCCCCTGGGGCGGCCCCGGGGTTCCCAGTGCAGGTGGGTGGGGGTCCTGCGGCTGTCCTCTGCTCCCCAGGACCCCTGCTTTCTCCAGGAGCGCGCACTAGAGCGGGCAGTAACAATAAATGAGGATGATGATAATACACAAACGGCCTCTTTCATTTATCTTGAACACTAAACACCGTACTTCTAGAAAACAATACTTAGTCATCACCTCGCCAAACAGTAACTGAGAATATTTCTGTCTGGGTTCCCTTAGCTTTATAATATTTTATTCAACTTTGTATAGTCTTTGAGGTCATAGGCTATCCTTTGAGAACCTGATAACATTTGAGAATCCTGTTCCTGAAATATTCTCCCCGCCCAACACACACGCACACAGGCACATGCACACACAACACGTGCGCACACACACAGACACATGCACGCACGCACGCGCGCACACACACGTGCAATGCACACGCACACAGGCACATGCACACACACACGTGCACACACACATAGACACACACACACGCGCCCTGCGTGCAATTCAGTGCCCACCTGCAGACTTTCCCTTGAATTCCCTCCAGGAACCCCCAGAGGTTCCATAGAGCCCAGGTGAAGAATTTCTGCTTTAAGAACACTCATTTAACACCAGGGGTAAGGAAACACCCATCCCAGATTATCCTTTGCAGCAAAGACTTTAGGAAATGTTTCTGTGCGTATGCGTCAAGTAAGAATAAATGTCCTTGTTTTCCTAACCTTGGTCTCCATTGTCCCAAACCTGGCCCTGCATCTGCAAACAGCCAGCGGCAGGGTCTAGGAGGCAGGACCTCCAGCCGCCTCCCCAGCCGCCCCCTCCCCTTCTCCCCACGGACCCCTGCCCGGCACAGAGCCCAGCACTGTGTCATTGGAGGGTGGGGGTCCTGGAGGCAATCCTAACTCATCTCCCACCACCAGAGAAAAGCAGAAGCAGCTCACAGTAGCAGCTGGCCCTGCAGATGCAGTAGAGATTTCATGCACATTTGGAAAGCACGCTGATTTTCAGATTTTGTTAGAAATGAGTCATTGGACCTCTTTCTCACTGTCAGAATGACAGGATTCTTAACTGCTGCCACAGAGAGCAGATTAGTTTAAAATCTGGTCCAGTAGAGACGCTCATCCGTGACACTGCCCGGAGGCCCATCGCAGCAGATGACAGTCTCAGGATGGAGACGAGCTGGAGAGGCCTGGAGGGGTTGCGGTGGGCACAGAGGCCTGGGGCGGGGAGCGGGGCCACCATCTGTAGCTGCCCTCGCCTGGGTGTGTGGAGTCTCTGCTGGGGCAGCAGGGTCCTGGAACACGGCGCTGCAGGAGGCCCCAGGTAGAACGTGTGGCTGTTCCTTTAGCAAAGATCGACTGACCCATCTCACAAACCCAAAGTGAAGAGGTTTCGTCAGGGCTCCCGATATGTGGATCCGGAGGTTTTGGCGGTGATGGGGCTCGGCAGGGAGCGTCCGGCCAGCGGGCTGGGCCAGCAGCAGGGGGTCCGGCGAGTGGGCTCCGAAAGCCAAGTCTGGTCGTGCTTTCTCAGCATGTCCCCTGATTTCCTGAAACCCTTTTCAAGAAGAAAGTGCCATTAACACTTGGGCCCAAAAATACCTGACCCCAGGCCACGGGTTGAGTTGTGACCCCAGAAGCCCTGTGCGAGTCCTGACCCCAGCCCCACAATGAGAACTAATATGTAAACAGGATCTTTGAAGACGTCCGTGGTTAAGAGGAAACCGAAGGGCATTAGGGGGGCCCCAATTCCATATGCTGGGGCCCTCAAAAGCAGAGGAAATTAGGGCAGCTAGTAGGATGGAGACGGGGGTCAGAGGGAGATGCCCGGTGATGGGGGCAGAGGTTGAGGCCGCCACTGAGCCAGGCCATGCGGGGCTGCACCTGTCCCCTCAAGCAGCCGAGAAACGCGCGGCCTGTGGCACCACGAGCCGGGACCCCCAGGGCCGTGCGCAACGAGTTTACTTCGTTAAACCCACTCATCCATGGCTCTCGTTACAGCGCCGGGGACTGAGTCCTCGTGATTGAAATGCTCCCGTGGGTGCTCAGAAGGCCTCACAGCTGAGGTGTACACGGGGAGTCTGAATATTCGGTGCGTGGTTTAAAATATTAAAGTTACTTAGGATCTTATTTAAAGCGAGTAGACGGTGTTTCCAAGGGCCTCGTTTTAAATGGGACCATTGTCACAGGGTGCATGGCGGTGAGCTTTAACACGTGTGTCAGGGTAACAGTGGACACCCGGCGTGTTCACTGTCCAGGACAATTGCACAGATGCCGTCTGGTCTTCTCCATCCTCCGGAGACGGCCGTGGACTTGTCTGCAGTCGCCCTGCAGAGCGGAGGGGTCTGCAGATCTGTGCAGGGGGAAGGGCCTGGGCTCCCCGAGGGCCATTCGGAACCCCCACCCAAGACTGGCTGCTGACCGATGCCAGTGGGCTTGGAGAGTATTGCTGCATTTACGTACCTTAAAAGGCCTGAACGCAGCACGGGTTCTGGAGACAGGTGAGAGCCCGTGTCCGCCCCCGTTTTCATGACCCTGCTGTAATCTCAGACCCAGGTGTTCCCGTGGTGGCCTCGGGGGTACAGGCAGCTCTGCCCTCTGCAGAGCCCCTTCGGCTGCTGCTCACTGGGGAGGAGCGCGGCCTCACCTCCAGGCTCTGGCACGTCTGCAGTGCTGCCCGTTCTCTCAACGGGTGGCCTCAGTCCTTTTCCCCACAACCGTGAGTCTCCTGATGAGGTGCCCTTAGGCCGGGGGAGACCAGCTGGCCGGCCTCTGAGCTCCCTGCACCACTCCTTCTCGCTGGTCTTGATGTTTTCATTCGGTTTGTCTACAAGTGGCGCTAATGGCATGAACCACAACCTCACGCTGGGGGCTCTGGAGCCACAGGCAGCACACTCAGTGTTGCTCTGGGGACCCCGTGGCCCCCGTCTTTCTTTTGGGCTTCCGGATACAACCAGCATCACAGCACAGCCGTGAGCCTGCTGTGTGGGTCTGTCGCTTTACCAAGTGTGTAATCTGGGAAGCTTGGTAAGTTGTTTTGCTTCTTTAAGTTTTAGTTTCCTCATCTATAAAATGAAAGTAATCTAAGCAAGGTACTTAATAAAATTCCTAGCTCATAATAAGAAGGGTGAACTTGCGGTCGCAGTTGATTCGTCGGGGGGGGGGGGTGGCGGCCGGTTGCTAAATCCTAGGCTCTCAGGATTGCTTGGAGGGTACCGGCGGCGGGGGCTCTTTCCCGGAGGCGAGGGCGAGGCGGGGGACTTGGCCAGGTCCCCGGCGGGGTGGCGTGCAAAGTATGGAGGGCGGCGAGAAAGGAACAGGCGGGACACGTTTCTTTTTAGGGTGAAGAAACCAAGAGAGTTTATTAGGGGAGAGTACAAGCTTGTATCGGGCGTTTAGAGGGCGGGGTAGCTGTAGAGGTTAAAGGCTTGGATTGGTTCTGAGAGGGCGCTGAGGTTGATTGAAAAGGGGCGAGAGTTGCTCCGGTAACGGTGTCTGGCAACAATGTATGCGCACTGGTGGTAATGGGAGTTGCACTGGCAAGGGGGAGTGTCCGGGCAAGATAAGGGGGTGGGGAAAAGGCGGTTCCCTCCGGCAAGCTTCCCCTAACAGTGTTATTTTGGGTGAGGAAATGGGGCCTGCCTCCGGCCTCACTTTCCCAGGCCCGGGGGGCTGCGGAGGGCGCTGTCGCCCGTGCCCACCACCCTCCCCAGGGGCTGATCAGGTCCCCCAGCCCAGGCCCGCCAAGTTGAAGCACGTAATCAGTGTCCCGCATTTCCCCCTTCTTTTCTAATTAAAGGAAGACGCTTACTGGAGAGGCCCGCTAAGGGATGAGGGAAGGGGGAGGCCGGGGAGGGGAAAAAGGGGTTGACGGTGGCTCAGCGAGGCTGGAGCTCGGCGTTGGTGTGGCGCCCGGGCGCTCGATAGGGGCCTTGCTGCTTGCGGGATGGATGAGGGTGGGGGGTTTAAAGTTGGAGGTTCAGAGAAGCTGGAGCTCGAGGTTGGTGCGATGTTCAGGCGATCGAGAAGGGCCTCGCGGTCGGCGGGTTGACCGGTGGCGGTGAGGTCGCGGAGGGTTGGTTGTCATCTCGGAGTAGGGAGCGTCAGAGGTGGAGAGTCGCTGGTACTGGACTTGCACGAATGAGGAGAAAATAGCATCCGTTTGTTTCCTTACAAGCTGGACAATTCTGCGGATAATGCAGGGCCCTAGGGTGAGAGCTAGAATAATCATTAGTAGGGGGCCGAGGAGAGGGAGGAGGTAAGGGAGGAGGGGGGTAAAGATGTGGGACCAATAGCTGGTGGCTTCACGGTCTCTTTTGCGTTGTTCCAGTCCCTCTCGGACCTTCTTTAGGCTGTCTTCGGCGAGACCCGTGGAATTGGCATATACACAGCACTCTTCTCCTAGGGCGGCGCAAAGGCCTCCTTCTTTGAGGAGGAGAAGGTCGAGACCTCAGCGGTTTTGGAGCACTACCTCAGAGAGGGAATTGACAGAATTTTTAAGATGGGAAATAGCGTTTTGTAGGTGACGAATGTCCTCGTCAACAGCCGCCCGGAGGTGAGTTAGGGCGGAGCCTTGACTGGCTAATGCAGCGATTCCGGTGCCAGCGCCTGCAAGACCTAGGAGGGAGGCAATCGTGAGGACGGTGATGGGCTCTCGCTTTTGCAGTGGGGCAGAAGCTGCAGTTGTTTCCAGGCGGAGGAAGAAGTCTTCCTCGCTATGGTATAGGACCCTAGGGATGAGGACAATTAGGAGACAAGTTTCATTAGTTGTATTGAGGGTTTGCACGTTAAGGCAGGGGGTAAGCCCTGTAGAGGAGCAGAGCCATTGGGAGGAGTTATGAGGAATGAGAAATTTTGCAGAGCTGCTGGGAGATGAGTAGTCGGCACAAGCTGTGAGGTTGGGAGAGTTACTTGAGCGAGGGCGGATGCACTTTCCTGTAAAGGAGACTGAATGAAAGGTTAGGGGGACGGCAGAGGTATTCCAATTGCATTCCGAGGGGCTGTCCTCTGTGTTTTCTGAAAAGGAGAGGTTGGAGGCAACTGGCTCATACAGGGGGGAGGAAGTGGAGAGGCAAAGCCAACAAGAGGAGGTAAGATTGGGGTTGGAGGAATTCACTGAGTTGAAGGCTGCTTGGATAAGACTGAGGAGGGGAGAAGAGTAGCGAGAGGAGTAGCGAGAGGGGGGTAGAGGAGGTCGGGCTGGTGGGGTTGGCGATGCATTGTTTGCAGCTGAGGTGCGGTTTCCGGGTGTGCTGCTTGTACTCGAGGTGCGGCTGGTTGGAGCTGAGGTGCGGCTGGAGAGCTGTGGAAAAAGGGGGTTAATGACTTGGTTGGGACCTATGCCAGAGGGTGTTCTTAATGCAGTATTTTGGCCTGGTTGGTTTACAGCCTCCTTTTTTATAAGAATAAGTGATCCTCGGTCGGCTCCTTTGTCATAGATTCTGAAGCCCCAAGTTTGACCGAGTAACCAGGAGGGATCAGTGGGGAGCTGCACTGTAAGATTAAGATGTGTGCAGGATTCCTCGCTTTTTTGGCCGAGCCAGTTAACTGTAGGGAGTTTGCACCCTGTAGGGGCCCACTTTAAGGTAAGGTAATGATTAGGAACAGGAGGCTTCCAATTAGTGGCTAATGTTTCACACCCCCAGTATGCACAGTAGTACTCATTGGGGGAATTGCAGTACGATTTTCCAGGATTTGAGGACGGGCACATGTAATACTGGGCTTGGGGATTACTTACCTTTCGAGCGCAGGTTTCTTCGACTCTGGAGACAAAGGTGGCGAAAGGCTTACTCGGCTCCTGGAAGAGCTTGGTGAATTTATTAGGCCGACAGGCAGAGCAGTTGGCAAACGCTCGTAAGGCGATGCCTCTGAGGATAGTCCAGAAGGTGGCAGGGACATTAACATAAGCAGACGCATTTAGAAACGCTCCTGTGCCTAGATAGGCTTCGGGATGATGATAGACTTCAGTGGCTGCGTCTTGCTCACTTTGCTTAGCTGCTTCCGCCTGGAAGTGAGCACGCCAATCAACAAACTGGCCGGGGTTAAGGATGGAACGGGCAAGCGAGGCCCAGTCTTGGGGGAGGCAAAAGTCCATGCCGAGATCCTGCAGTATTTGGGAAGCGTATGGGCTACCTAACCCGTCCTCCTTGACGGCCCTGCGAAGCTGCTTGATAGTATCTGAGTCAATGGGATACCAGTCGTACGGTTTCTGTGGTGTGGGGGTAAGGTTAAGAGGAAAGCAGCGAAAAGCACGAGAGAAAGGAGGACGCGCTTGCAGAGGGCTTGGCGCGGGAGTGGGGGTAGGGGGAGCGTTGCCCCAAGGGTTGCCTTGAGGTGTAGAAGGCAGCCAGGGGTTGTTAGTTGGCAGGGTGGGAGGAGCGGCGGCAGCTGCCGGTAGCGGCTCCGAGGGGGAGCTCGCCGGAGGGGGAGGCGGAAGTGGGAGGCCCCAAGCGTCGCAAGACGGCGGCGCGGTGGGAGTGGCTAAGGCATAAGATGGTGGACTAACTTCGCCCTGTGAAAGGGCGGGGTAAAGCGCATGCGGTTTCCGGCCCAGCTTAGGGCTGACGTCATCGCCGGAGCACTTCCTCCCCTCGATGGAAGAAGAAGGAGGAGGAGGAAGTTCGCAATCTTGGCGAGGCTCAGTGTTATTTTGTTTTTTGGGAGTCACTTCGAGCGCGTTGTTAATCTGCTCGACTAAGGACTCTGTGTCCGAATCGTGGTCTACATTAGTATCGCTGTCTGAATCTGTTGACTGGGTTGATAGGGCCTCCTTGGATTTAAAGGGGCCTCGATCAGGGGGGAGGGAGCCTTGAAGGCAGGAGCGGACGGTTATTAAGGTGGGGAGCAAGCCCGGAGGGAAGCGCTTGCTCTCATGTTCCATGGCGTTGGTGACCCGATCAATAAGGCGATCATAAGTAACAGGGTCCCAAAGATGGCAAGTGGTGAGCCATGGGTTAAAGGGCAGCAGGAGGTCCCAGTATACTTGCAGCTGCCGGACAGATACCTTACAGCGATGTGTGTCTAGGAGACCCGCTAGAGCGCGAACTTGGGGTGCTTGGCGTGCAGATAGACGATTACCCATAGCAGAGTGAGAAAAGAAAAAGGGGGGTTGATTATTGAGTAAAGAAAATGAGGTAAACCGTGGTCGCGAGGCCGAAGGAGACGGCGAGAATAGAAGGCAGGAGCCTCTAGTAGCGAGAGCAGTTTGGGGGGGGGGCGGTCGCAAAGAGGCACACCGCGCGAAACAAAGAAACAAAGACACAAAGGACCACAGCAAAGTAATGGAGGGGAAGAGGGAAAGCTACTGGAGGAAGAGTGTTAGGAGGAATGGGGGGACATAGGAAGAGAAGACGAAAGGTAGTCGGGGGTAAGAGTTAGGTTAACGCGGGAAAGGAAGAGCGGCCCGGGCGCGGAGTGGCGTGGGAGAGGCGGCTCCGGACGTGGAGCGGCGAGGGAGAGGCGGCTCCACGGGGCGGCGAGGGAGAGGCGGCCCTTACTTTGCAGGCGAGGAGAAGGGGAGCTGGAGAGGCGTCCGGGCGAGCGGGTGGTTTTACTGGACCGCTGCGTGGAGAGGACTTTTAATTCCAGGGGCCCCACGTTGGGCGCCAGTTGCGGTCGCAGTTGATTCGTCGGGGGGGGGTGGCGGCCGGTTGCTAAATCCTAGGCTCTCAGGATTGCTTGGAGGGTACCGGCGGCGGGGGCTCTTTCCCGGAGGCGAGGGCGAGGCGGGGGACTTGGCCAGGTCCCCGGCGTAGGCGTGCAAAGTATGGAGGGCGGCGAGAAAGGAACAGGCGGGACACGTTTCTTTTTAGGGTGAAGAAACCAAGAGAGTTTATTAGGGGAGAGTACAAGCTTATATCGGGCGTTTAGAGGGCGGGGTAGCTGTAGAGGTTAAAGGCTTGGATTGGTTCTGAGAGGGCGCGGAGGTTGATTGAAAAGGGGCGAGAGTTTCTCCGGTAACGGTGTCTGGCAACAATGTATGCGCACTGGTGGTAATGGGAGTTGCACTGGCAACGGGGAGTGCCCGGGCAAGATAAGGGGGTGGGGAAATTGCGGTTCCCTCCGGCAAGCCTCCCCTAACAGTGGTATTTTGGGTGAGGAAATGGGGCCTGCCTCCGGCCTCACTTTCCCAGGCCCGGGGGGCTGCGGAGGGTGCTGTCGCCCGTGCCCACCACCCTCCCCAGGGGCTGATCAGGTCCCCCAGCCCAGGCCCGCCAAGTTGAAGCACGTAATCAGTGTCCCGCATGAACTAACTATTGTGTATTATTTCTTGGTAATCATAATTTGATCATTCATTAAAAATATTAAAATAGATATTTCTAACCTAATTTTTATCTAGTTGATTGCTTTGAATTAAAAAAAAAAGTCCATAATTTGTTTTATTTTCCTTTGTTGGAAAGGTATTAAGGAAAATATAACACTTTTTAAGAACAAGGGGTAGTTTGCCTGTGGTTCCTAGAACCCTTCAGTCTTCGCTACCACCAGCAAAGCTGCTGTCAGCCCCCTGCACCGCCTTGCTTCCCTTTCGGAAGCCCCTCTTGGAAACCTGCCAGCCCTCTCCCTCTCCCGTCCCGCAGGCCTCCTCTCACTGCCTGAACCCACTTCCTGGAGGGAGAAGTCACGAGTGGACCAAGTCTCCGGGATGGTGATGAGGGGCAGGCGGGAGGCAGGGGTGTCCTCCTGCCAGAGAAGCTTTCGCAACCCGAGCTGAGCCCCGGTGCCTGCGCCTTCCCAGGGCAGCGGCGGAGGATGCGCTGCAGATGCGAGACCTGGGGGCAGGGGTGGGGGCTGTGGGGCTCCCCCCAGCCAGCAGGAGAGCCCGTCTGAAATCTCCCCAACAGAATCCAGAATCCAGAGACCAGGGATTGTCGTAATTAGTCTCAGGTGCAAAGCAGCGGAGGGCCATGTGTGGGGTGTGCGACAGCCTGGCCGGGGCCCTGGAGACCACCCAGCTGGGAGAAGGGCTGGGGAGGTGGGCACTCAGGAAGGCTGGTGGCTCTGGGGACAGCTCCCATCTGGGGGACATTTTGGCTATATCCTTTGAATAAAATATATGGAATGTGTAACACTCATTAATGTTTTCTTGGATGTGTCCAAGTGTTTAAAATGCATAGAAGTTTAAGTTCTGCTTTTCCTGTAATAAAGAAAAGCATGCTCTAAAAGTGACCGAGCTCATAAGCATTGTAAAAATGTTTACAAAATTAGGGCACTGCTGTAAAGCTCCTGTCAGCCTTGGTGGCTTCCTCTCATGTGACTGCGGGCTGAGCTGAGGAGTGGGCCTGCCTGAGGGCTTGTCCCTCTGCGCCTGAGCCAGCCTTGATCTTTCGGAGGCGGAAAGTAAGTCCCGTGGCCCGACCCTGCCTCCTAAGTAGCTGTGTCTACACTGAAATTTCTCGTAACTGTCACCCTTCTTTATTCCCTTTATACATGTGAGGCCGCTTTCTTCCAGGTGAAGCAAAGCCCTGTAGAGCCCCAAGCGAGTACCCGCACACCTCAAACCCCAGCTGGGATCCTCCTGAGGAGAACCTCCCAGGTGAGTCCTGGCTACACTTTCCTGTTCACGTCTTACCTGGTGGAAAAGTGAGGTGGGCACACCTGGCCCCGACCCAACCCCTGGACGGCCGTGGGCAAGTGGATTTGTACTTTGGGTCTGGTCTAAGACACTGAGTAACAACCCCCCTCCGCCCACCTCCCTGCCCTCCTCAGAGAGACAAGGGAAGGGGAGGCTAAAGGCTCGGTCACACCCCGCCCGAGTGTGGTCACAGCCTGGGCGAGGTCTGGGTGCAGGTGGGGAGGACGCGTTTGCTGGGAGTGGGGACCTGAGGCCACCTGAGGTCTGCCTGGGTCGGTGCGGCCCGGAAACCGAATCGACCAGCGGGGGCTTGACCAGGATCCCCAGGAGGGGGTACAGTCTGGAGGGCGTCCCAAGGTCACAATGGGGAACTGAGCCAATCCCACCGCAACCTTCCACGGCAGTGGGACCCCAGGCGTTGAGGGGGTGGGGGGACCCCAGGCGGAGGGACCCCAGGTGGCGGGGGGACCCCAGGCGGTGGCGGGTTATGCTGCAGAGGCCCCGACCAGGTTGACCCACCATCTGGTTTGCGGTGGGGGTGGGGGTGCATCCTGGAGCCCGCCTCCTCCTCAGTGAAGCGGCAACAGTGCTCTGCGTCTGTGGGTGTAATAAACAATCGGTGCCACTGATGGCGGGGAAGCCGGGGAAAGACTGGACGGATGGGACATTGTCAAGGAAGCCCCCACCTACTACCACTGGATTCTAAGGGAAAATGTCTTTTCAAAGGAGAAATTAAGCAAGGACCATCTTACCCAAGTGGCCAAACTCAACAACAACAGTGAGAGGGATAAAGGCTCAGAGATTCTGGGGAGAAACATCCTTATCTGGGGAGACGCACGCTCAGGTGTCAGGATGCACAACCCACTTTAAGATGGATTCATGTGTAGGTGGAGCAAGTCGGAGAGGAGAGAAAGAGGAGGGACAGAGAGAGGGAGAGAGACAGGGAGAGAGAAAGTGAGAAAAGGAGTGAGAGAGACAGAGAGAGTGAGAGACGGAGAGGGAGAGAGAAAGGGAGTGAGAGAGGGAAGGAGGGGGAGAGAGGGAAAGCAGGAGAGAGGGGAGTAAGAGAAGGAAGGAGGGAAAGAGTGAAGAGAGAAAGAGGGAGAGGAGGGGGAGAGAGGAAGAGAGTGGGAGGGAGACAGAGGAGAGAGGGAAAGAGACAATGAATCAAGGAGAGAGGGGGGAAGGAAACAAAGGAGAGGGAGAGGGAAGGAGGGAGAAAAAGAGTGAAAGAAAGAGCAGGGAGCGAGCAGAGCGGGGAACACGGCGGGGGAGAGGGGAAGCAGTGGGGCAGCACGCCCACACCGCGGCCTTGGCCGTGCCCCTCTGTGAGTGCCCGGAGGCGCGGTCGGAGGGCGGCTGTGCCCGGCCCTGGGCCTCCGAGGCTGAGCTTTGCCCCAGGGCTCCCGGGCACCGTGACTTGGCGTCTGCCTGTGAATTTCCGTCCTTCTTCCTTTCTCCCCTTCTCCGTTCACGCCCCCCAATTACGATAAGCCCTTATTATGGTTATTGAACATACCTTGGGTCTAGTTACGTTTCCCTAGAACAATACTTTATAAAATGAAGGTTCTGAAGCCACAGAGAGCACAGAGAGGGCCGCGGGCCGGGAGGGCCGGGCGAGGCGGGGCGGCAGCCGGGCGACCTAAGGGGCCTCCGCGGGGCCGCGTAGCCAAGGTTCTGCAGAATTCAGGGGAAGAAAGCAGTCGTTCAGAAAAAACTCCCAGATATTACAGTTTCCCAACAAATACCAAAAGATAGTAGACATTTATTTCAGAGTGCTGATAATACTGATGCAAAACCCAGAGGTCTTTTCTTAGAGCTGTTTTTTTTCTTTTTTAAGGTCATGGATTCTCAAGCCTGCGGAAGTGAAGAGCATTCATTTGGAAGCTGCCTCAGGGTCCTGAATTTCATCCACAGTTAATAAGACACCATCGAGAGATATTTCTGTCAAACTTGCTGGTCAACTTAAGTAGCGGCCAGTGTCGGGTCTTGATTTTTAGGATGAAGAATCCAGGGTTCTGGAATTTTCCTTTGTGGTGCCTACTTCAGGTCCTAAAGCTGGGAGGGGTCTGGGGAGGACGGAGGACAGCGGGCTCAGTCGCAGTGGCCCTTGGCCACGGGTCTCCCGAATTCCTCTTGGTGATATGGTAAAACGGGTCCTTTTAAATGATTTCCTCGGCGCTCTCCTGGCTGAGGGAAGAGAGGGGCAAGTTACTTGTCAACAAGGAAATTATTTGTCTGAACCGATACCCGGAAACCCGGTAGGTCCGCCAGTCCCCTCCGCCCGACACAGGGCGGGGAGCGCAGCGGCGAGAGCGCAGGGCGCGGGGTGCGGCTGGCCGTGCGCGCCGGGGCGGAGCGAGCGAGTGCGGGAGGCCGCGGCCGCTGCCGCGCGTGAGCTGTGGCTCTGGCTTCCTGCGTTAGGGGCCCCACCGCCCTCACCGTCCTTGTGTTCACAGTGAGGGGAGTCTCCGGGCGCGCGCAGGAGGAAGACCCGCGGTTACTGCCGGGCGCGGCCTCCTCCTGGTCTGCGCGGGGGCGTCAGGAGCCGCGGGGAGCCGAGGCGGGGGCTTCACGGCGTCCCCCGCCCCCCCGCTCCGGGGTGTAAACCTAGGCACGGAGGGGCCGAGACCGGCCCTAGGTTGGAGTGGGGAGGGGGGTCCAGTCCAGCCCCCGGCGCCCGGTTTTGGGTTCGTAACGACCGTGCCGCGCGGCCTCTCTAAATGAGGGCGGAGACGCGTATCCGCGGAGAGCCCTAGTTATGAGCAGATTACATCCCCCGCAGTGTCGACACTGGGAAAGAAACCGCGTGTGCGGAAAGAAAGCAGGGCTGCCTCGCTGGTTCCACCGCGCGCACCCCACGAGCCGCCGTCCACATTCCCCGGGACGTGGGGGACTCGGAGGCATTCTCCACATTCCCACAACCCCCAGCCGGGCGCAAGAGAGGGGAGACTGGGTGACGGGGCGGGGTGAAGAGGCGGGGGTGCTAAGGCTGGGGTGGGGTGACGGGGCGGGGGTGGGGTGACGGGGTGGGGGTGATGGAGTGGGGGCAGGGGTGATGGGGCGGGGATGCTGGGGCATGGGTAATGGAGTGGGGTGCACAGAGTGGGGGTGTGTAGGGTTGCGGTGCACAGGGTGCAGGTGGGGGGGTCATGCCTTGCCCTGAGGCCGCTGGACCCGGATTTGGCCAAGTCCTCCAGCTTCTACGGGTCGGAACTGCCCTGTGAGTCTCTCTAGGAGGAACTGGTTGGGTTGGTTTGACTCCTTGCCCCAAATCCAGCTTAGCCAGAGGTTGTCCATACATGCAATTAAAAAAAAATAATAATAATAAGCAAGGAAAACAACCAGAAAACCCTGGGGTTTCCTCCTGGAAGCGGGCGGTGGGCCGGGCGGTGTCAGCAAGGTGGGATGTGGGTGTGACGGCATCATGGCCTCCACCTGCTGTCCACTGTGCCCAGCTGGGCTGTCCCTCACCGCACCGCGGCCCCTGCAGGGCTCTGCTGCCTGTTCTCACCCTGCGTCAGCCTCTCCCCGGCCTCGCTCCGACTGCCTCGCGCTGACCCTCCTTTGGGATTACAAGGACGTTGCCAGCTGGGACGCTGTCCCCGTGATGTCTGACGTGCTCACCTGTTCGTGGGCTCCCAGGCCCCTCATCTCCACTCCCTGTCCCCGCCTGTGCTGTGTGCGAGGCTCTGTGACAGGCACTCAGGGACCCCGATACTTGGGGACACCAGCGGGACACCGGCGGGGTCTGGCTGCCTCTTCAGGACGAGGCCCTGAGAACCTGCAGTCTCCAGGTTGTGCAAGCACATCAGGGGCGAACCCCGACCAGCCCCCCCCATCAGAGGGGCTCCGGCAGGGGGGCGCTGCCGGCCTCCGACGCCCAGAACCTGACCCCCGCCATTCCGGGGCCCTGACATGAGTGGGCTCGGCTCTTGCCCGCTGGGGCCGTGTGGTCCCACCACCATGCAGGAGGAGGTTTGTGAACTGGGCACAAGCCTAGAATCCAGGGGCAGCCAAAGGCTGTGGCAGTCTGACCTTAGCACAGTCCATGCCAAGCTCCGTCCACGGTGGGCGCATGTGCCGCAGCAGCCTTGGCGAGAGATGGAAGTGAATCAAAGCCGATGGCCTCCCCGGCCTCGGCGAACCAGCAGCAGGCTGAGAGCCACTCTGGCAGGTGGAATCCAGAGGGCCAGCAGGGCGGGACCCCAAGAAGCCCGAGGCCCCAGGGCACCTGGGGAGTGGCCGGGGGCACCAGGTGGCCACGGATGGGGCTGCGATGGCAGGAAGCTGAATCACTACCAGCACGGGCAGGGGGAGCTCAACTGGGGCTGCTTTAGAAGCCCCTCGATGGAAACTCCAGCGAGAAGAGAAGAGCTGAACTACATGAACCCAAATCAGAGGAAACGAGAAGAAACTTGCCTAAGAAATTACGTCTCTAAATTAGGAGGGTTAGCATTAAAATATTCTATCTTCTAAATATGCTAAGCAATTTTAAAAGCTATGAGGTGCATTTGCTAAAATTTCCCAACTATTCTGTGGTTGATTTGAAAAGGGGACAGAGTTTTATTTATAATCACTGTACAAAGAGTAACGAAAATTATAAAAATGTAAAATGCCTTCCCCATGGTGAGACAATGAGTCAGCATGGGTCCAAGTTTTGCATTATAGATCTCTTGGCAGCAGCTCTGAGAAAATGCTTTTAAATTCTAAAATCCCGTGAAAATGGAAAGAGTTATTACCACACAGGCGCCTTCTAAAGTGAGCGCTTGCTCATCCTTTCCCTCCCTCCCTCCTTCCTCCTCCTTTCCTATTTCCTTCTCTCTTTTTCTTGATTTATTTTACTAATCATCCCTTTTCACCTGGATAACACCTGCACGTGGTATAAATTTAAGTTTCCCCATTTTTCTCCCCAGATTTAGCTACTTTTATTGTTTTCTTATGTACCCTTCTAGAGGTAGCATGTGCCAGTGGAATTATATTTTCCACATTCTTCTGCATGTTGGTTTTTTAATTAAACGTCTAGCTTTGAGCTTGTTCTATATGAATTTCTACATAGCTGCCTGTCATCCTTCAAGTCTGTGTAATATTTCATTCCATATATTTGTAAGTTAAAGTATATATAATGATATATATGTTATATATAAAGGTATATATAATGATAACAATGTATTTATATATTGCATATGTAAATGTATATAACAGCCTCCCCTGGTTCACACTTAGATTGTTTTAAAGTTTTTATTATCAACAGGGCTTTAATTAATATCTCTTCAAATACATTTTGTGTAAGTGGCAACACATCAGTGAAATCTGTTCTTAAGACTGGAACCAGCTGGGTCAGACAATAGGAGGCATCTGTCACTTAGACAAATATAGACAAATTGCTATTTATAGTCCCAAAAACAGTTTATGAGAGTGACTGTTTTCCCAAACCCTGGTGAATGAACAGGGTATTTAACTTTCTCTTCATTTCCAGTTTAATTCATGCAAAATATTATGTCAGTGTTTCATTTATCTTACTTTGAATGAGAATGGGTGTCACATCACTTGTTTAACAGTCATTTTTGCTTCTTTCCTTGGTTCATATCTTTGTGGCAGCCGTCACCATCCCCCTCTGCGGGACACTGTTATCGAGTTCTGACTTGGCGGGCCTGGGCCAGGGGAACTGATCAGCCCCTAGGAAAGGTAGTGGGGCACGGGTGGTAGCGCCCTCCACGGCCCCCTGGGCCTGAGAAAGTGGAGCCGAATGCAGGCCCCATTTCCTCACCCCAAAGTAAAAACCATTGGGGAGGGCTTGCCGGAGAAAACCGCCCCCTTTACCTTGCCCACCCACTCCCCGTTGCCAGAGCAACTCCCCCACCGCCAGTGCGCATGCACCGTTGCCAGAGCAACTCCTGCCCGTGACAAACAGCTTCCGCGCCCTCTCAGAACCAATCCAAGCCTTTAACCCTTGCAGCTACCCCGCCCTCTAAATGCCCGATATAAACTTGTACTCTCCCCTAATAAAGCTCTCTCTCTCTTGGTTTTCTTCATCCTAAAAGAAACGTGTCCCGCCTGTTCCTTTCTCGCCGCCCTCCATACTTTGCACGCCTCCCGCCGGGGACCTGGCCAAGTCCCCCGCCTCGCCCTCGCCTCCGGGAAAGAGCCCCCGCCGCCGGTACCCTCGGAGCAATCCTGGGAGCCTAGGATTTAGCAACCGGCCGCCACCCTCCCCCAGACGAATCAACTGCGACCGCACCCCTCGAACCCGCGAAGCCATCTGCGCCTCTTCATTTTTCTCCTCTGGGAGCGGAGGTGTGTGTGGGGTGGGGTGAGGTGGGTGACCGCGGAGCTGGCCTTGGTGCTCACATCCTGCGGGTCTCCTCCAGCCTGATCGGTGAGGGGCAATGTCAGAATAAATCTGGTTACCAACTCTTTTTTCCCTTTGAAAAGGGTTATAAAAGGATTACTGGAGGTTTCATTTGGGATGAGCACTCTTTGCAAATTCTTTAAGTAACTTCATGCTTAAATCTCACGCCCCTTTTCATTGTGGAGGTGACTCTCTATTCTCACGAACAGAGAGGAGACGAGCTGCCTGGAAGCCGGAGGGTCTGAGGTCGCGAGGGGAAGCCCTTTGCCAAAGACGCTTTCACCGTCTTTAACCCAAGAAGGCTGCACGCTGGACATGTGAGCCCTCCTGGGAGCGGCTGAGGCCCCGCTGCCCCCCAGGCCTGCTGGAAGCCCCCGGGCTGTGCAGACGGACATCTCCCTGAACCGGGCTCTCTGCAGCCGCCTGGGCTGTGGCAGGAGACACAGCGAGGCTCCCAGTCGGGCGGAGGAGCTGGACCGGCCTCTGATGTCTGTTGTGTTGACAGAAAAATGAGTCATTAAAGAAAACACATCTGAAATGATTACTATTTACCAAAACAAATAAAAAAAAAAAAAGATTTGAAAATTAAACAACACAAAAAAACAGAACTGTAAAAGAACAATGGTAAAATATGAACTTAAAATATTTTTGCCTTTGTAAGCATAAAATTGAAAATAGAAGTCCTACAGGAGAATAATTGCGATTTGATGTACTAAAATGAACGTCAAAAGTATAGTACCACAGAATTAAAAGACCAGTGACAAACTGGGAAAAAGGTGTCAGACAAAGTACTGAACAAATGGAAAATTCTTACAAATCTACAAGGAAAAGATAGATATCTCTATATTTTACAAAGCAAAAGGGGTGAGCAATTCATACACATAATTTAAAAAATCAAACATGAAAATGTTGCAGATTATTAATAAAAGCCATGCTAATTGAAACAACAGAGAGACTCTCTCTTCATGTGTCAGATAAGTTTTAAAAGAATCATAACCCCTCAGGTGGCCCATGTGGGGGAACACAGCCCTTTCAAACACTGCTGAGGGGCAAGATGATTGAAATGAACTTTTAAAATTTTATTTATTTTTAATTGTGGTAAAATATATGTAAGAGTCATTTTAACCATTTTAAGTGGCCAATTCATTGACGTTAAATACATTACAATCCTCTGTAACTTCCCCACTATCTGTTTCCAACTGTTTTCATCATCCCAAACAAAAACTCACACCCATTTAGCAGCAACTCCCCATTCCCTGCTCCCCCACCCTGGGGATCCACTCTTCTGCTTTCTGTCTCTATAGATTTGCATAAGATTCACATAAGAGAAATCACACAGCGCCTGTCCTTTTGTGTCTGGATTGTCTCACTGAACCTGATGTCTTCAAGGCTCTTCCGTGTTGTCGCATCAGGACCCCATTCCTTTTCATGGCTGAATAATATTCCTGGCATGGATAGACATCTTGTTTATCCCTTCATCTGTTAACCGACACATGGTTCTTCTACCTTTTGGCAATTGTGAATAATTCCACGATGTACATTGGTGTCCAAATAACTGTCCGTGCCCTGCTTCCAATTCTTTTGGGTATATACATCGGAGTAGGATTGCTGAATCATATGGTAATTCTAAATTTAACTTTCTGAGGAGCCGTGAAACTGTTTTCAATGGCAGCTGCGCCATTTTACATTCCCACCAACAATTTCCAAGGGTTCCTATTTCTTCATCTCCCTGCCCACACTTGTTATTTTCAGATTTTTAAATAATAGTCATCCTAGTGGGTGTGAAGTGGTTTCTCATTGTAGTTTCAATTTGCATTTCTTTAATGGCTAACAATGCTGAATTTCTTTTTATACACTTACTGGTCATTTGAATATATTCTTTGAAGAAATGTTTATTCAAATCCTTGGCCTGCTTTTAAATTGGATTTTTTGTCTTGTTGATTTGTAGTGGTTCTTTATGTATTCTGGATATTAAACCCTTATCAGATATATGGTTTCAAAATAGTTTCTCCCATTCTGTGTTATCTTCACTTTCTTGATAATGCCCTTTGATGCAGAAATGTTTTTAATTTTGATAAAGCCCATTTTCTCTGTTTTTTTTCTTTTGTTGCTTGTACTTTGAATGTAAAATCTAAAAATCCATGGCCTGAAGATATTTCCCTAAGTTTTCTTGTAAGAGTTACATAGTATTAGCTCTTATATTTATGTTGCTGACCCATTTTGATTTAAATTTTGTGTATGATGAGTAGGGGTCCACATTCATTTTTTGCATGTAGATAACCGGTTGTCCCAGCGCCATTTGTTGAATTGACTATTATTTACCATTGAATGAACTTCACACCCTTATCAAAATCCAACTTGCCATAGGTGTGTGGATTTACTAGAATTTATTAGTTCTAGTAACTTTCTGGTGGATTATTTAGGATTTTCTTTATATAGGATTATGCCATCTATGACGAGGGGTAATTTGACTTCTTCATTTTCGATTTGGATGCCTTTTCTTTCTTTCCCTTGCCTGATTACTCTGGCCGTAACTCCCAGTACAATGTTGAACAACAGTGGTGACGGAGGACACCCTTGTCTTGTTCTGATCTTAAGATGAAAGAAAACTTTCAGTCTTTCTCCTTTGAGAGTGATATTTATTGTGGTTTCATAAATACCCTTTACCATGCTTAGAAAGTCCCCCTCTATTCCAAGTTTTGAGACTGTTTTTATCAGGGAAGGATGTTGTATTTAGTCAAATGCCTTTCTCTGCATCGATTGAGATGATTGTGTTTATTTTCCTTCATTCTGTTAGTGTGGTATATGCTATGGATCAGCTTTCTTATGTTGAACCATCCTTGCATTCTTGGAACTAATCCCACTTGGTCATGGTATGTTATCCTTTTAATCTACTGTTGGATTTGGCTTATCAGCATTTTGTTGAAGCTGTTTGTATCTATAGTCATAAGGAATAGTTCCCGTAATATTCTTTTCTTGTGCTGTCTTTATTTGGCTTTGGCGTCAGGGTTATGCTAGCCTTATAGAATTAGTTGGGAAGTAATAACTCCTCTTCTAGTTTTTGCAACAGTTTGGGAAGGGTTGATGTTAAACCTTCATTAAATATCTGGCAGAATTCAGCAGTGAAACCATCTGTTCTTGGACTTTTCTTTGTTGAAAGGTTTTTGATTGCTGATACCATTACTTGTTGTCGAGATTTTCTATTTCTTCTTGCATCAGATTATATAATTATTTGTATGTTGTAGGAATTTGTCCATTTCATCCAGGTTTTCTAATTTGTCAGCATATAATTGTTCATAGTATCCTCTTATTGTCCTTTTTATTTCTGTGAGGTTAGTAGTAATGTCCCCACTCTCATTCCCACTTTTATTTGTTGGTGTCCTCCCTCTCTTTTTCTTTGTCAGATGAGCTAAAGGTTTTTTGATTTTATTGATGTTTTTCAAAAACCCAAACTTGGCTTTGTTGATTTTCTTCTATTGTTTTTTTATTCTCTATTTTAAAAATCTCTCCTCTGATCTTTCATATTTAGTTCCTTCTGTTTGCTTTGGGCTTACTTTGCTCTTCTTGTTCTAGTTGTTGTTAGGTGTAAAGTCAGGATAGTGATTTGTGATCTTTCTTCTTTTAAATATAGGCATTCATAGCCATAAACTTTCCTCTGAGCACTGCCTTTGCTGCACCCTTAAGTTTCAATATGTTGTGTTTACATTTTCATTTGTTTCAAGTTGTTTCCTAATTTCCCTTGTCATTTATTCATTGACTCATTGATTGTGTAATAATGTGTTGTTTAATTTCCACACATTAGTAAATTTTCCGATTTTACTTCTGTTATTGATTTCTAGATTTATTCCATTGTGATCTGAGAAGATACTTTGAATGATTTTAATATTATTATATTTATTAAGATTTGATTTGTGGCCTCACATGATCTGTCCTGGAGAATGTTCCATGTGCTCTTGAGAATAGTCTGTCCCCTGCTGTTTTGGGGTGGAGTCTTCATTTGTGTCCAAAGTCTAGCTGTTTAGAAATATGTCCAAGTCCTCCATTTTCTTATCAGTCTGCTCTTCACATATTCCATCAGCTATTGAATGTTGTGTATTGAACTCTCCTACTATTATAGAACTATCTATTTCTCCCTTCTGTTCTGTCAGTGTTCGTACATTTTTGGAGCTCTGTTGTGAGGTGCATGTATGTTTACAATTGAAATAACATTTTAATTGAAAATTTGAAAGTAGATTTCTTAGGCCTTTAAAATCTTCCTACACTTTGACCTGGCAGTTTTAAGGATTTATCCTAAGTAATAAACAATGTTGTATATACAGTGATGGTCTTTTCAGAATAATTTATGAAAGGAACCAGTAGAAACTCCAAGGGATTATATAAATAAGTCCTCTCATGCATCTACCATGGAGACCTGGCCATTGAAAGTGCATTGCAGAAAATACCTACTGATAAGAGAAAATGTTCATGGTCAAGGCCAACTGGCGAATTCTCTTATCAGAGCACAATGCCATTTTTATTAAACATAATTTGTAAACAAAAATATAATAGAAGAACAGAAAGCAATATGTAAATGATGACTTTACATCAGTGGTGGATTACAGGTATCTTCTGCTTCTCTGTGATTTTTCTTTTATGTGCACTGAACATATATTCCATTAGTAACTGTTTTTAAAAGACAGATGTTATTAAAATATGTAAAAATAAAAAAGCTATAGTTTATTCCATCTTAGCTGTGCTTAAATAAGCATGATCTAAGTGACTGATGCAAACACTCACTGCATGTCAGAAGTGTCACTTACTTGTTGTCACCTCCCCGGGGAGAGGCATGGGGGCGAGAGGTGTCAGGGAAGACCCCGCGGGTTTGCTGTGCCCCCCCCCCCTGCAGGAAGGCCTCACCTGGTGAGAAGTGCCTGGCACACAGCCAAGAGGTATCTTGTCATTTAGCTTCAGAATTACTATTGCAGAAAATTTATGTTTTATTCTGATGAAAAAGATCATTTATACTTAAGCCACCTGAAAGTTTGTGTTTATTTAGTGCTATATTTTGACCCCATATATTGACGGGGAATAGCTTTCCCTTCTGGACCGGTCTGGACGGGGCATGAAAACGCATATCCTGTCTGTAATCCGTGTCCTGGCACTCTTTGTTCTTCCATTTGGGGAACTTATAAAAGCTCCTTGGGGGTCCTACTCACTGGAAGAGACTTATTTATTGTTACCGTGTGTTGAATATTGAAATCTAATATTTTTGTAGACATAAGCACATATTCTTATTTGATATTCTGGCAAGTAGAGTCTAATAATGATTGGAGTTAAATTATTGTGGGAGAGAGAGATGGAGAGAAGGCAAGCGGGAAAGTCTTCAGTATTTAGGGGTATTTGAACACCTTCTATGGTTTAAATACTCCTTATATCTCAAGGGATGCGACCCCGGGCGGCCGCGGTCTGCGCGCCTCTCCTGGAGCTGGGCGACTGGGCAGCTCTGGGTCCAGCTCCAGCCGCCCTCTCCCTGCACACGCGCCCGAGCGCGTAACCGGCAGCACCACGTGCAAGGGCTTTCCGGGGCGACACCCACTGCCACGATGCGTTTCCGTGCCCCCACCCCACCCCGGAGCTGGGTCACAGCAGGAGGGGACCCTGGGGAGCCTCTTCTGACCGCTGCTTCTCCTCGGAGGGGCTTGCAGCCTCCTGCTGAGGCCACCCCGAGGTTCCTGTACTGGGCAGGGCAGGAGCCTGGCTTTCCGCCCCTCGGGAGGGGCTGGGGCCATGTCCGTGCTGTTCCCAAAAGGGCACGTCTGCACGGGCACCCGAGCGAGGAAGCCGCGGCAGAGGATGGCACGAATGGCTGCGACCCCGGGACCCCAGGGCACCCGGGCTTTGCAGAACCGCCAGTCGCGGGGGTGAGTGAGGATGGAGCAGACAGGGGCTGGCTTCCCTGCGTCTCCCATCGCAGTGCGGCCATCTGCCCTCTCCCCGAGAGGCCGGGGAGTAGAGCCCGGTGTCCACCTTTCAGCGGCTAGGGGCAGGCTCCGGGGGACTGGATGGAGCCCCTGGGCCCCACGCGGTCTGCGGTGAGGACTCAACAACCAGTGCTGCTCCCTGTTCCCCGCGGTCTCCCCACTGTAGTAATTCCCTGTCTGATTCCCTTTCACAGAACGTGCCCATGAGTGGAGAGAAGGGGTTTGCTCCCTGCTTCCCCTGCCCTTTTGGGGTGTGGGGCCTTCCAGTTGGCTCTCTGGGCCTGTCACCGGCGAAAGTGCCCCAGGTTTGTGGTCAGCCAGGCTTCTGGCCGAGTGTCAGGAGAACCACAGCCCCTGCCTCTCCAGGGGGATCCTGGCTTCTCAGCGCTCCCTGCCCACCACGTCTGGCTGTGTGCAGGATGTCCCTGGCCAAAGCCCGAGGGACGAGAGTCCCCTGAGTACTGGGGAAAGCGCTTGGCAATGGTGGACCCAGGCCCTTTTCACCCAAAGACAGCCCAAGAAAGTGAGAGAAGTTCTGCGCTCCAGGCTAAGCCACAGGGAGTTACACGGCGTCCACAGCGAGCATTCCAGCCCAGAGCCCCGAGAGCAAAGGCCAGATCTCAGCACAGGGACGCCGGCCCTTCCCGAATCCTCAGGAGCCCGCGGCCTGGGGAGAGCTGTGGGCTCAGCCTAACTGCCCATCCCGGCACCGCCCGCTGCGTGGCGTTGAGCAGCGTTCAGTCTCTCAGAACCACAGGTTCGCCGTCTGCAAAAAGGGGACGCTTAAAGGAGATGATGCATCCAACAGTGAAGCTATGGTTAAAAGCTTAACAATTGTCGCTTTTCAGCGTCATTATCTCAGGCAACAGAATGTTTTGCTAATTACTATATGTTTTCTGGCTGTTATGTGAATAGACTGTTTAATTTTTCAAAATGCCTTTATGAAGTGCTTTTATGAACTGCTAAGCCTCTATTGTAAAGACTTTTGATTCCAGACCAATGGACACCCTCAGAAACTGTGCAGACTGTGGGGGATTTGGGGCTGCAGGTCTCGGTGGCACCGGGGACCCCACGGAAGCCAGTCTGAACCCTACCCCTGCCCAGACCTCGGGATAAATCAAAGCCAAGCAAGCGACCCAGTCGAGCAGTAGCTCCTGGGCTCTTGGGTTTGTTTCCATCAATGCCCTATCAAGTATTTATCAAGTACTTGTTGAACTCCATATGCAAAGTGTTCCCTGTAGCTGCTTTGGGATGATATGAAATGTACAAGCCACGCTCAGGTGACCCCAGGAGCAAACGTGTTGAAGAAAAATATCACATACAAAAATAACCACCCTGCAAAGGAGGTGTGAGAACTGCTCCAGGAGTTTACATGTCAACTCAGAGCTCAGAGGAGGAAACATTCACATTTTCCACATACAAAAACATTGTATATTGTGAGACAATTGTGCAGTGAAGAGAAGGACACGAAAGGAGGAGAAAATGGCAAAAACAAAGATGTGGAGATGCTGAAATTAATTGTTGTAGCAATAAAAATAACAGCTGATTTACATGTTCTACTAGGTACTCGGTGATGGCTTTATATTTACATATATGTATATGTATGTGTGGATAGACACATAGATGCGATATAGTTTGGGGAAAGCTGCTGCCATCTGGGGTTCCTCCGTCATCTGGGAAGGCACATGGCGGCATCTGCTGGTCCTTCTCTCCTGGGCCCTGGTTTCAAATTGGCTCTCTCAGTTTCTGTGGGTCCTTCTTGCTTCTCCTGGGGTGTTTCCTCTCTCAAGCTCTCTTAAAGGACTCCAGTGGAGAAATGTGAATGTGACGGGATAGTTTAAGATATTTAGGAATTACTTCTAACTTTCCAGGGAATAATCACAGACCCGCCTTGACTGGGTGGGGTCACTCCTCCATGGAAACAACCTAACCAAAAGGCCCCACCCACAATAGGTCTGCCCCACAGGAACGGACTAAAAGAAAGTGGCTTTTCTGGGGGACACAGCTCCAAACCAGCACATGGCTAGATGACAGATCAGGTCCGATGGACGCTGGAGAGGGTCTCAGGGCCAGCAGGGACTGTGCTGGAAAGGCGAGCTGGGGGAGGAACGTGAGGTGAACGCCTCAGTGCCCCCAGACCTCGCAGGCAGGCTCCAGGGGCTCTCTGGTCTGTCCGGAGGGTGGCATCTGGGGTTCAGGGCCTCGGGTAGTGCAGGCTTTGCAGAGGCCTCAGGCACGGAACTGAGGACACTTCAAGAGGCTCCCAGAGCTGGGCTGGACCCAGGCTGGCCTGGCTAACTTCCGAGTCCCTCGCCAGGCGGTGACCTGAGGCTCCGGACCTCCTGCTGTTGACTGTGGGGCCAAAGGCAAGAACTTCCGTCCCGAGATCACAGAGAAATCCAAGAGCCAGAAAGGCCCAGACTGTGGGAAACACCCCAGGAAAAATAACCCAGTTTATTTAACTAATTGAATATAAGGAAAGACTGAAAATGAGATGGGCGGTTGCACCTGTGGATTAAGAGGGACTTAGCGACAATTAACCAACTGTAATGGGAGGACCTTATCTGCATTCTGATGAAACAAGGAAAGGAGAGAGAGAAAAGGAGAGGGGAAAGAGAGAGAGAGGGGAAAGAGAGGGAGAGAGGGAGGGGGGGGAGAGGTTGGAGACAGAGTCAGAGGTCAGAGGAGTGGGCAAATGTGAATGTGACGGGATAGTTTAAGATATTTAGGAATTATTTCTAACTTTCCAGGGAATAATCACGGTACTGTGGTTGTCAGAACGAGCCCTTGTACTTTAGAGAAACATGCTGAATCTTTACCTATGACATCTTTTAACGCGCGGTATCCGGGATTCGCGTCCCGTTTTCCCCTCCGCCCCCGGACACTGTCCCCTCCGCTCCCCGCTCTCCCCACCTTCCGCGGCCATCTCGGCGCTGCCCCCACGGCGCGCAGGGGCGGCCGGGCACAGAGGCAGAAGGACCCCTGTGAATGTAGAAAAAGCTGACGGTCAAGGGAACAGACGGTCCCTGGTGGAGGATAAACGTCAACTGGAAGCACTAGAAGGGGGCACCGGTAACACCTGCTGTGAAATTTACCTAGAACGGGGCAGGGGGAGGTCAAGAAACCACGAACAGGAGGCAGATGGACTCAGTCATGGTGAACAGAAAGATCTTCCGGGAATCCCAAAAGAGGAGACTCGCGAGGAGGACGGCGACCACTAACTGGGGAGCCGGCGGAAGACGCCCTCGGGGAGAGCGCAGCAGGCCGGGGGCGCCCGCGGGACAGGGGAAGATGGCGTCTTAGAGCGACCCGAGGGAAAGGGACGGACTGTGCAGGAAGGAGCCCCAGTGACAGCGAGTCCAGACTTCGTGTCAGCAAACGCGGGCGCCTCCCACACGCGGGGTCGCGGGCCAGGGCGCCGGGGGCACTCCCGCGCGGAGAGCCAGCGGGGACGTTATACTACGAGAAATACGGCCCCGAGGAGCACGCAGGATTCCGGCCAGCGCAGCGCGGGGCCAGCCGTGTCAGGGCACCAGGGACGACAAGCAAAACCCGCAAGAAGGGACCGGGTCCTCCCCGCGCGCCGGCGGGCCCAGCTCCGCTCTGCGCCTGCGCGGCGCCGGGACCATCCGCAGCCGGGGGAGGCGGTGCGGTCGGGAGCACGCGCCCTCATGCTCAGTCTCGCGAGATCTGACTGGGTCTCATGCCCAGTCTCGCGAGAACTGACTCTAACCTCGCACTGGTTCCCCTTTAAACTAATGAAGTAAATAAAATTTTTGACGTTTTCATTTTATATTTAGCAGTTTTTCACTATTCAGAAATGCTGCGATGAGCATCCTATGCTGTTCCTTGTACAGAATTTCTCCTGATTTTGCATATGGAACAGGAACTTCTATCATAAGGCACGTGTATTTTCAGACTTCTAGATTTTGCGTAACAGGTCTCCAAATCGGTGGTGTTGATTTGCACTCCTGTCGGCAGTAAATACATGTTCTGTTTTCACCAGTCTCACCGAGATACATGGATATTTTTGCCAATCTTACTAGCCTAAAGTGGTTTCTTTTTCATAGTTTCAACTTGTTTTCCCTGATTACTGATGAAGCCGAACAGTTTTCATTCCTGTATTAGTAACATCATTGTATCTACGCAAACTTAACCTAGTCCTTACCTGATTTGATAACTCCTCCCATGCAGCTTACTAGTTAAGAAACATGGAGCCTTAAAGAATCCTAATTTTTTCTAGTACTTCTTATAGAAAGTGAAACAGAAAATCTCAGGGATCTTCCAAGGGCAGGGATACGTTCAGGTGTAAAAGGTATCTTAAAAATTTTATTGTCTGTTTCTGTATTTCGTATCTGATTTGAAAAGGCAAAACCAAAAAGTTGCCAGGAGATTTGGAAAGTTAGTTCAGATAGGGTCTTGGATACCTGAGAAGGAATAACTGTTACCCAATTAATCAAAGTGGCAGTAAAACATTTGAAAATAAACATAGAAATTATTTTGATTATAAAGAATCTTAGTTCTTTTATAATTAAAAAATACCTTTCTTTGTTTTTTTCTCCCTTAAATAATCAAAGATGAAATAAAGTCAATATACAGCACAAGAAATCATTCTAGTAAATTATAGATTCTCTTCTGCTTATGCAGATTACATAGAAAGTAAAAGATAAATGTTAATATGATAGGCATAGATATGAATTAAATGAAGGAAACAAGCCATCAAAAGTGAAAACTGGCCAAAATGTTCATGTATTTCCCGGCTTCCCTCAGACATGGGTATTATAAACCAAGGCCCATAAAGTTCAATTTCCAAGGTGGCTCCTTCACCATGTGCTTCACATTCTGGAACAGATGACACTTGAGCACAACAGTGGTTTTTCCATAAAACCAGAGGTGCAAACATGCTGGCATGGCTGTCACTAATTCTCCTAAAGGGCTCTCCAGCCCATGGTAAAATGACTTCCCACCACTGACTGACCTCCACTTCCCAGAGAGAGCTGGTGGACTGAGAACCAGCAGCCTGGCAAAGCCCATGTGCTGGTGTGGGCCTACTGTGTACCCCAGAAAAGCCATGTGTGTTGGATCCAGTCTTGTGGTGTAGACCTACTGTGGGTGAGAGCTTTGATTAGGTTGTTTCCATGGAGATGTGGCCCCACCCATTCAGGGTGAGTCTGAGCCCCCTTACTGGGTTAAAGGCAGAGACCTTTTGGAGAGAGTTCAAAGAAGCTAAGATATGTAATCCAGAGTTTGCCCCTGGGAGAAGATGACGAAGCCCAGAGACATTTTGGAGAAAACCACAGAAACCAGAGGACCTGGGAGAGGACTAGCAGACCCCTGCCAAGTGCCTTCCCATGTGACAGAGGTGTCCCAGATGCCAGCCGCCTCTCCTCAGTGAAGGCATCATCCTGTTGATGCCCGAATTGGGACATTTTCATAACCTTAGAACTGTAAATTTGTGAACCAATAAACTCCCATTGTAAAAGCTAATCCTTTTCTGGTATATTGCATTCCGGCAGCTTTAGCCCATGATTAGACACAGCCAACTTTTTATAGGCACCCTGAACCCTCAGAGGCATAAATGAGCATATTCAACAGCATGACACAAGAAGTTACCCTTCCATAGCACATACAAATAGCAAGTGAAGGTAAACCTGAAGTTATACTTAGTAATCTATAGCACAGGTTTCTATCTTACTTAAAAATTATCTAGTTATTCAAGACTTATCCATTAATTAGCTGCATTTAATATTAGTCCAAGACTTCCAAGTTACCTTAAGATATTGGAAATTATGTTTAAGTTGACATAACTACAAAACATTATTACGGTTAATATAAAACATTTTCGAGATCCATAACTCAATTTAGTTGAAAACAAAATTTTCATTTTCATAATCTTATATTTATGTAGGAGAACATTAGTTAATTTGATGAGTAAACATGTATGAGTCTAGAATGTTCAGATTAACTATTCTTTTCATGAGAAAACAAATCCAAATAGAACAAAATTCATGCTTTATATTCCTTAATATGATAAATCAGAGAAAAGATACAGCTGATTATTTAGTTCAAATTATTAAACTGGTCTTACTTGCCAAATGCTTGATTATGTCAACTTGGGTTCTTAGAATGTGTCTGAGCCAGCAGTTTCTGTAAAAAGGATATATTTTTTAAAGTCTGGCACTTTTAAGCTACTATTAGTTATATTCTGGGAATTATAGGAATATTTAATTTATATAAGGGCTTATTTATCTCTAAAAACAAATCAGTACCGAGATCACCTAACATTTGTCAATCTAATTCATTAAATCCTCCACAGGTGAGGAAACATTGCATCCTCAACTGGCAAAAGGTCAAGGCCTTTCTCAATTAACCCAACTATTCACAGCAGGTGAATGGAAAAATAAATTGTCCTGGAGATACACAATGAAATCTACACAAATATTATGATGGAGGAAATATCCATGTGTATCCACATATGTGCAGTATGACTGAGCAAAAAAGTCACATAGCTGGACACACAGCAATTGCCCCAAATATGTTCAATTTTAAAACCATACTGAGCTTGGGGCTATCCCTGTGTAACCACCACTTAGGTTAAAAAAAAAACATAGACTAATGCTAGCATCTCAGAATCTCCCACATGCCCTTTGACAAATTCTCTCCTCTGCAAAAATAACCACTATCCTTATCTCTATGATTTAGTATTATTTTCAAACTTCATGCTAATGAAATCATCCAACATGTATTCTGCTGTTTTGAATTCTTTCACTGAACATTAAATTTATATTTATGGATTTCATTGGTTTGGGATCAGCTAGCTATCCATTTGGAAGAATATACTTTCTATCATCTATCTATCTATCATCTATCCATCTATCTATCATCTATCTATCTAATCCATCATCTATCTAGTTTGAATTGGTTAAGTTGCATTTTTGATTAGGGTATAGATGGAGGTCGGGTGTGAAACACGGAGAAACTGAGGCCATAATGCATGAGAAAGGATAGTTTGTTTCTCCCAGGTCCCTGAGGCTGGGGTGAGGGGTGGGCCATCATGAGGGGTCGAAGGGAAGCCTGATTGGTTCGGGGGGTTCAACAAGCAGGTGGGGAGCACAGAAGCAGAGCGAGAGGGGCCCGTGGACGTCCAGGGGTGGAGGGTAGGAGGTTCCCCACGGAGTCAAGGACTGGTTAGTTCAAAGCAATCACCAGAGAGAGGGAAAGGGGCTGGGGAGGGTGGTGGGTGGTGAGCTTAGCATTTGGGGCCAGCTGCGGGTTCTGGGTGAGGGGAGTGGATTGGGAAGGGGGTCGCAGACGCGGGTTTGGGCTCCGGGGGAATTTATGCCCCGGGCTGCAGAGCTGCCTCCTAACCAGACCACAGGTCAGTGCTCAGGCCAAGTCAGGTGGCTGCCATGGGAGGACACAGACATTTGATAGTTTGACACTATTGTATCTATCTATAGCTATCTAATCTCTCTACCTTTATCTATCTATGGTCTACCTAAAAAATTTGCCATGTAATAACAAAATATTAATATCCTAAGTATACAAGTAAATTCCAATAAATGGATAACAGAAAAAAAAAGCCAGTAAAAAAAAATGGAGAAAAGCAATTTGCAGACAATTTATAGAAGATGTAATCAAATTGATCACAATGCTTATACTCACTAGTAATCTGTGGAATGTTTCACCCACCAGAACTCCAGATATTCTCCAGATTTATGGCCTCCTGTTCTAGTGAGGTTATAGGGAAATAGGTACAAGTTTCATATACTGAGGGCTGTAAGTTGCAATCACTTTGTGGAAAGCAATCTCATGAGAGACATTAAAATTTTATATGTGCATGTTCGTGACTCAGCAGTTTCAAGTTAGAGAATTTACATACAGAAATCCTTGCACAAGGGCTAAAGGGGGAGAGTTTCAGAACAGTCTCCGCAGTGTTACCTGTGATGGGATAAAATAGGTGCTAACCTACATATTCATTACGAGGGGACTGGCTAAAAATTTATACTTTACCCATTAATGCAAGTCTCAAGTAACCAAAATTGCAGGCCTACCTCACGAAATGTTTGTTCAGTAACTAACTTTTCAGCATAGTGGCTTTTGAAAATTTATACCACTTTTTGGATGACTGTTTTTTGGGGGGCTAACAGTGCTTTCTCCTATAAACATACAAAATTAATATGCTATGAGAAATGATGTTTTCACTTGATTGTTTCAGTCAAAAGTTTACAGAACAACTTACATGCGGAGAACAGACGTGGACTTGGAAGTCAGAACTGAAGTTGTGAATTGCCGCCGTGTCTGTCTGAGCCCCGAGGCCTTTCCTCCATGGAGGCACCGAGGCGGGTACAGAGAGGCCCCCGCCCCACGACTCCTTGGCCTTGTGTGCACCTGCTCTGCTGTTCCACACATTGTCACCCGCTCTTGAGCTGAGCCTGTAATTTGCTCTGACTATATTTTTAAGTATACCTTGATTTAAAGGTAACTATGGGTCCCCAGATGCTTGAAAAATTGGCAAAGTAAATGTCTCAGGAGGAAAGAAGAACCGAGGAAAGCTTGGATCCCTGGATATGGGGTGGGTGAGGTAGAGCAGGACGACACAGAGAGGAAGGACCACTCTGCCCTCCTCGGGGGCAGCCCCCGACCCAAGCAGCCCCCTGAGGCTTGTCCCAGAGCCCACCGCCCCGCCTGCCGCCACTGCCCCAGACCCCTCCCCTGCACCCCCTTTGCGGACCCTTCCTCCTTGTGAGGCCGATAAACCACCCTTTCATTATTACATTTATGAAAATTGCTGCATTTATTTTCTTTCAAATTGGTGTTTATTACTTTCATAAGCCTGGTCTTATTGCCAAATGATCTGTTTTCCCTGTGAAAACAGTTTGGGTATTATAGGTTGGGATGAAATGCATCGTAATTATCCCTATTAAAGTTGGGGGGAGTATTTATTTTAATTTAAGTACTTTAAGCATAGAGGCCCGGTTTCTGGAGGGATGACAGTTGTTAAGCGAGGTGTGGGTGTGTTAAAGAAAACTACGATGGTGTGCACGGACCACCGCCTGTGGTGGTGAGCGGACAGAAGGACGTCCGGGCCGTGGGCACGCGCTGAGCGCACTCCTGCCATGCTGTGGGCTCGGACAGCAGCGGCCATCAGTGACGGGTCTCGGGACGGGTGACAAAAAGCCAGCCCCTGCTCCAGCGCCTTGGGCAATTAGCTCCCTGTCCTTAGCCTCACTTTTTTAAAAACCTGAACATCAGGGGTGATTTTTCTACCTCGCAACATGGCTGCGAAGACTGAATGAGATAATGAACTGCTCAACCCAGACTACACAATCCACACACGTTGGCTCCAATCATAATATTATTATTTTATATGCACCTCTACTGTTCAAGTCTGAAAAATGAACATGAATTAACTTAGTTAAATGTGTAAAATAAATCTCGAGGTGTGCCGAGCCTCTGCGGTGCCCTTTCCTGGGCCTCTCCAATGAAAGCATGCATTCACCTAGCTGTGAATAAACGTCCCGAGGCACTGGCCGTGGGCTCCTGGGTGGAGGACTCCTGCCTGCCTCTCGGGAGGCGTCCCTGGCTCCAGGCTCCAGGGTCAGGCTGGGCTTTTCTTCCTGTTAGATATAAATATTCACCGTTAATTCCTGCTTCCTCATCCTGTTTGTTTGTTTTCATTTGTTGAGAGGAGACTGGACTGAGTCCTGAGAGTGGTTTGACTGGAAACCTGATTGCCTGGTTTCCTCTTACCTCCTTCTAGGGGTGCTGGTGGATGCAGCTGCTGAAAGCTGGGGTGCTCCTGGCGACGTGACAGCCCTGTCACCCACCTGCACCCCTGAGACAGAGGGGCCCTTACAGGTAAGTTAGATCACGGGAAGCAAAATGAGATCCAGGGAGACTGGGTTGTCTCCCCAGCGACAAATTCTCTGTTGGTGTTTGGCCCTTTTTTTCATGATATAGAAGCAAATGCAGGTCTCCTGACAGCTGTGGGGGGGGGGGGGTGGAGCATGGGGAAGGTGGAAAATTAAAAGGGGAGCATATGGTAGACCTGGGGCAAGGGCACCGAATCACTGCAGAGTTGTAAAGATGTAGCTTTTTTTTATGAAAAAAATCAACAGTGCACTTGCATTTTGCTGGGAATTAAAGTGAATTGATTTACATTAATTTCTTTTTCTTGGCCTCTGTGACTTCATGTCCCCTTAGACTGGGAGTTACTCCAGGGGCTCCACGGCTCGGCCTTGCATCTGAAGACCCAGGGATCATTTCACACCTCAGCAGAGCTTTAAGTGTAGCTTCATGTCACCTCATCACCACTTGTCTTCACTCTGCATTTTAATGCAAAATTCCAGCCAGATGAACCTATAACAGATGGGAAGAGTCACTTGGAAAGAACAACCAATGAAGGTGTTTTACTTTCTCTTTGGAAGCTGGGATTGGCATCCTGATTTCAAATGATGAGACCACATTTCACGTCCTTGGTGTTTGGAACATAGGTATGTGGATGGAGAATCCAAGCGTCAATTAGTGCCTCTTTTGAGACTTCAGGGAAAACTCACTGTTCTAGTTTGCTAATGCTGCTGGAATGCAAAACACCAGAAATGGATTGGCTTTTATAAAAGGGGGTTTATTTGGTTACACAGTTACAGTCTTAAGGCCATAAAGTGTCCAGGGTAACACATCAGCAATCGGGTACCTTCACTGGAGGATGGCCAATGGTGTCCAGAAAACCTCCGTTAGCTGGGAAGGCACGTGGATGGCGTCTGCTGCAGTGTTCTGGTTTCAGAATGGCTTTCTCCCAGGACGTTCCTCTTCAGGCTTCAGCTTCTCTACAAAATGTCACTCTCAGTTGCTCTTGGGGCGTTTGTCCTCTCTTAGCTTCTCTGGAGCAAGAGTCTGCTTCCAACAGCCATCTTCAAACTGTTTCTGTAAGTTTCAGCTCCTCTCACAGCTTATGTGCATTCTTCAAAGTGTCCCTCTTGGCTGTAGCAAGCTCGCTCCTTCTGTCTGAGCTTTTATGGTGCTCCAGTAAACTCATCAAGGCGCATGCTGAATGGGTGGGGCCACAACTCCATGGAAATTATCTAATCAGAGTTATCACCTACAGTTGGGTGAGGCACATTTCCATGGAAACAACCTAATCCAAAAGTTCCAACTTAATCCCCACTAATACGTCTGCCCTAAAAGATTGAATCAAAGAATATGGCTTTTTCTGTGGGACATAATACATTCAAACTGGCACACTCACCTTCTCAGATGTTTCTTTCATTGCCTTCACTGTCCTCATCAGACCACAGGCTGAGCTCTTGCACGTGGCACCACCCACCAGTTGTGAGCACAGCCGACCCTACTAGTCAACCCCATTCATAATCAGGGATTGAGAGCTGCCTCGCAGCCTGGGCAGCTCTAAGCAGACCCAGGCAATCAGGCACAGTCAGCCTTCTGCTCCCAAGACTCTGTCCCTGGCCAAGACAGCATTGGATTTATGGACAAAAGGCAAGTCCTGGCTCAGCAGCTTTACTTGCTGTGTGACCTTCAGAAAATAACCCAAATCTCTTAACCATGCTTTTCTAAAACATTGTAAAAATATATTACTCATATTACCCACTTCATCAGATTGTTGTGATGACTAAATAAGATGAATTAATTAATAGTTAAGATTTCATACTTAAGATTATGAAAGTTACCTCAAAGTATAGTATTGCACAACGTAAGGTATTATTCCTTAGCCCGAGAAGGTGCTGCATGATGAAAGAATTCACTCGTCAGTGCCACAACTGAAGAATGAAGTAACTTAGTTACAACATCAGGTGGGAATAAGATAATGATCTGGGCATTTAGAAGATATCAGTCTGGTAAGATGGTGACTAGCATTCTCAGGTCTTTGCTCACCAGCAATTATTCTACTTCATTAAATGAAATATAAATGAAGTAGTAAAGTGCTTTCAAAAGCCCCCCATAAGCCCACCATCCAAGCAGAACTGCTCACATCCCCCTAGGCTGCCTTTATCTCTGCCACGCTAACCATCTTCACACGGTGGTCGTCTTCTGCAATGGTTTTATTTCTCCTTTCCAACCTGTGTGCCTTTTCTTTTCCTTGCCTTATTGCAGTGGCTAGAGCTTCCAGTATGTTGAATTAGAGCAGTGAGGGCAGAAATCCTTGCCTTGTTCCTTATCTTATATGGAAAGTATTCAGTCTTTCACCATTGAAAAGGATGTTGTCTGTAGGCTTTTCCCAGATACTCTTTATCAAGATAAGGAAATTCCCCTCAATTTCTGTTTCTGAGAGGTTTGTTCATGAATGTGTGTTGAATTTCATCACACCTCCCTCCCTGCACCAGCATTTATTGCTGTAGTGCTATTTGTCTTCCTTATTCTGTTAATACAATGGATTACATTGATTTTTGCAGGATGAATCAGCTTTGGAAACACTTGGTCATGATGTATAAGTCTTTGTTGTATATGAATTTGGTTTGCTAATATTTTGTAGACAACTTTTGTGTCTAAGTTCATGAGAGATATTGGTCTTCAGTTTTCTTTCCGTACTGTCTTTATCTGGTTTTGATATCATCAAATGATTTGGGAAATACTCCCTCACATTCTATTCTCTGGAAGAGATTATGTAAAATTGGTGTATGTTCCTTGTACATGTTTGGAAGAATTCTTCAGTGAAGGCATCTGGGCCTGGGAGATGTCTTATATAGGGTTGTATTGCCATACATAAGGCTATTCAGAGTCTATTTCATATTGGTTGAGTTTTGGTAGTTGTGATTTTTGAAGAATTGGTCTATTCATTTTAAGTTGTCAAATTTACAAGTGTAAAGTTTTTTGTAGTATTCCCTTAATATTTTTAATAGCTTCTGGATCTGTAGTGATGGCTATTTCATTCCTGACATTGGTGATTGTGTCTCTTGTTTTTGTTAGTCTTGCCAAGAGTGTCACCAAATTTTATTTTTGAAAAAAAAAAAGATTATCTTGTTTCATTGATTATCTCTATCATTTTCCTATTTTTAATTTAACTGTTTTCTGTCTTATATTTATTATTTTCTTTCTTCTACTTACTTTCAATTTATTTTGCTCTTATTTTTCTAGTTTCCTGAAGTAGGACCTTAGTTTTTTCCAATAAGTTTATGCTCCCTTGGGAAATTGTTGTCATATATTTTATGTTATAAATCTGCAATGCATTGCAAATTATTTCTGTTTTAAATATTTGATTATATTTTCAAAAGATTAAAAAATGATGAAGCGTGGTTTTTCAATTTGTTCAAATATCTAACATTACTAGTGTTCTTCATTAACTGTGTGGATCCAAATTTCCATCTGGTGTCATTTATATTCTGCTTGAAGCTCCAGCTTTAAGACTGCATGTAGTCAGGGTATCATGGTGATCGACTTCATCTGCTGTGGTTTTCCAAAAATACTTTTTTATCTTTGTTTATGAATGATAATTTTGCTGGCTTTAGAATCTAGGTTGACTTTATTTCATTAATTTAAATATGTTATTCCATTGTCTTTTATCTTGCTTAGTTTCTGACAAGAAATCTGATGTAATTTTTATTTTCATTTCTCTGCATTTAATGGGTGATTTTTTTCTCTGGATCTTTTTAAGATTATTCTCTTTATAATTGGTTTCCACAAATTTCATTATGATGTTAGTGTTTTTATTTTTATATTTCTTATATTTTTACTTTACATTTTATTTATTTTATTTTTAATATTTCTTCATATTTCTTGTGCTTAAAATTGGTTGGACATTTAGTATCTTGAGTGTTAATAATTTTCTGCAAATTCAGAAAACTTTGGGCCGTTATTTCTTCAAATATTTTTTATCCTCCTTCTCCTCTTTTTCTGGAACTCTAATTACACATAAACTACTTGATATTGACTCAGAGCTCACTGATAAGCTATTAATTTTTTTCAGTATTTCCTTTTTTTTCACCCTGGGTGTTTCACTTTGGATAGTTTCTACTGCTTTGTTTTCAACTTCATTAAAACTTTCTTCTGCAGGGTCTAATATGCCTTTAACACCATCCTGTGGATTTTCATTCCTAGAATCAATATGGGTCTTTTTTTTTTTTTTTTTTTTTGTAAAAATCTCTTTCATATCTCTGCTTACCTTGCTCATGCTTTCCTATATCTTCATGCACATATGGAGGAATTTATTACAAATGATTGTTTCATATATTTTGCCTTTTTGTTATTGATAGAAGCTTATCTCATTGACTTTTTTTTTTTTGTTAGCCTAGCCAGTGGTCCATCGATTTTATTGATTTTCTCAAAAGAACCAACTTCTGGTTTTGTTGATTCTCTCTATTGTTTTCCTGTTCTCAATTGCATTTATTTCTGCTCTAATCTTTGTTATTTCTTCCCTTCTGCTTGCTTTGGGGTTAGTTTGCTGTTCTTTCTCTAATTCCTCCAGGGGAGCAGTTAACTCTTCAATTTTTGCTCTCTCTTCTCTTTTAATATAGGCATTTAGGGCAATAAATTTCCCTCTCATCACCGCCTTTGCTGCATCCCATAAGCTTTGATAAGTTGTGTTTTCATTGTCATTTGCCTCGAGGTATTTACTAATTTCTCTTGTAGTTTCTTCCTTTACCCACTGGTTTTCTAAGAGGGTGTTGTTTAGCCTCTATATGTTTGTGAATTTTATGACCTTCTGCCTTTTATTTATTTCCAACTTCATTCCATTGTGGTCTGAGAAAGTGTTTTGTATAATATCAATATTTTTAAATTTGTTGAGACTTGCTTTGTGACCCAACATGTGGTCTATCCTAGAGAATGTTCCATGAGCACTTCAGAAAAAAAGTGTATCCTGCTGTTGTTGGATGTAGTGTTCTATAAATGTCTGCCAAGTCTAGTTCATTTATCATACAATTCAACATCTGTTTCTTTAGTGATCCTCTGTCTAGATGTTCTATCCATTGATGAGAGTGGTGTATTGAAGTCTCCAACTATTATTGTAGAGGTATCTATTTCTCCTTTCAGTGATCGCAGTGTTTGCCTCATGAATTTTGGGGCATTCTGGCTTGGTGCATAAATATTTATGACTGTTATGTTTTCTTGATGAATTGACCCTTTTATTAATATATAGTGTCCTTCTTTGTCTCTTTTAATTGTTTTACTTTTGAAGTCTAACTTGTCTGATATTAATATAGCTATTCTCGCTTTTTTCTGGTTGTTGTTTGCATGAAATATCTTTTTCCAACCTTTCACTTTCAGTCTATGTTTGTCCTTGTGTCTAAAGTGAGTTTCTTGTAGACAGCATATACATGGGTCCTGTTTTTTAATCCATTCTGCCAGTCTGTGTCTTTTTATTGGGGAGTTTAATCCATTTACATTTAGTGTTATTATTGTAAGGGCAGTACTTTCTTCTATCATTTTGTTTTTTGGAATTTATATGTCATATCTTACTTTTTCCTCTCCTTTTACCTTTCCTGATAATCTTCATTTCTGCGCTCTTCTCCAACTCTCTCTCTCCTGTCTTTTTCTATCAGCCTGTAGCACTCCCTTTAGTATTTCTTGTAGTGCCGGTCTCTTATTCACAAACTCTTTCAGTGTCTGTTTGTCTGAGAATGTTTTAATCTCTCCCTCATTTTTAAAGGAAAGTTTTGCTGGATATAGAATACGTGGTTGGCAGTTTTTCTCTTTCAGTATCTTGAATATATCATGCCACTGTCTTCTTGCCTCCATGGTTTCTGCAGAGAAATCTGTACATAGTCTTATCGACCTTCCCTTGTTTGTGATGGATTGCTTTTCTCTTGCTGCTTTCAGAATCCTCTCTTTGTCTTTGACATTGGACAATCTGACCAGTAAGTGTCTTGGAGTAGGTCTATTGGGATCTATTCTCTTTGGGGTATGTTGTACTTCTTGAATCTCTAATTTTATGTCTTTTATAAGAGTTGGGAAATTTTCAGTGAATATGTCTTCTATTACTCTTTCTGCCCCTTTTCCCCTCTCTTCTCCTTCTGGAATACCCATAACACGTATATTTGTGCGTTTCATGTTGTCACTCAGCTCCCTAAGACCCTGCTCATATTTTTCCATTTTTTTCACCATCTGTTCTTTTGTGTGTATGAATTCAAATGACCTGTCTTCCAGTTCACTGATCCTTTCTTCTGCCTGTTCAAATCTACTGTTGTGTCCCTCCATTGTGTTTTTCATCTCCTCCATTGTGGCCTTCATTCCCATGAGTTCTGCCATTTGTTTTTTTAAGTTTATGAATTCTTCTTTATGGTCAGCCAGTGTCTTCTTTATATCCTTCAGCTCTTTTGCTATATCTTCCTTCATTTCATCAAATTTATTTAGCATTAGTTGCCTCCACTCCTGTGTCTCAGCTGAGCTATTAGTTTGTTTCTTTGGCTGGTCCACGTTTTCGTGTTTCCTGGTATGGCTTGTTATCTTAACTTATCTAGGCATCTGATTTTCTTGATTAGTTTATTTTGGAGCTTGTTTTCTATCTTTTACCTAGTGGTTTTCTTGTTGGTTGGCTTTGTTCTCTGGCCTCTGTTATTCAGTTCAACTTATTCTAGACCTCTAACTTAGGTTCTATTTAGTTGATCAGAATTTTTCCCCTCTTGTTTTTTCTGTTTCTTTCTCTGCCTCTATGTAACCTTTTTGTGAGTGGGTCTCCTCAGATATGGTCGACCCTAGTCAGATTTTCCCAGTCTAGTGAGGCCCAGGTCTCATTGGGAGGGTATGGAGTTTTCCTGAGAATGAGACCCTCCTATGAGGCCTTTAGAATTGGTGCTTTTCCTCTCCTGTCCAGCAGGTGGCACTTGCCAGCCGGCAGCTCCCCCACCAGTGTAAGGAGGTATGTAGGCTTTAGTTCTCCCGGTGACTCTGATCCTGTCGGCGGCGTGGCTGACTGAAGCCAGAATCTGAATTCCAGCCCCTGGGGTCTGAGTTCCCAGAAGGACGACTGCCAGTTGAGCTGGACCTCCCTCCACTCTCCCAATCCTCAGAACTCCAGTTTTCTCTCAGGGGCACTATTTCCTTCTCCCCTCTCCTCTTTGGGGCCTCTCCAGGTAGATTCCTTGGTCAGCCTGAGTTGCCAATTAAAGACGGGGCTGGAGGCCTTCAGTAGTGAATACGGAACTCAAAGACACTGTGGGTACTCTGTCTCCCCCAAGCCCAGCCTAGTCCCTCAACCTGGGCTTTCTGATAGAAAATAACCACATATATTACTTTTATATTAAAAAAAAAAAAATAGAAAAGAAAAACAAGAAAAAGAAAAAAGGAAAAAAAAAAAGAGTCTCTTTTAAAAGTCTTTCCCCAGCCTGGAAGTTTTGTCAGTGTCAGAATAGAGCATTTAAAGATATGCTTTGGGCTATTGTCTGATAATTACTCTCCAACTGCTTCAGTTCCACCCCTGCTGGGGGCTATTGAAATGCAAAAAGATAAGGGTCAGTGAGAAGCCAGAAGGGACAAAATGTAGGAAAACAAAATGGCTTTTTTGGATTCTGGGAATGGGTGCCCGCTTTTACGTGCCCCCACTTCACGGAGCCCAGCCCTTCTTTAGCACCCCAGCTCCCAAAATTAGTTAATTAATTTGTTAATGAATTCTGCAGTTGAGGCTGGGTTGAGCCTCCCTTCTTGCCCTCAGCAGATTGCTGTTTTTTGGTGTTTTTTTCCCCCCTTTCAGGGAGCCGGCAGCAAGACAGTCTGTGAGGTCTGGGTGGGGAGGGGCGCCAGACCCCTGGTCCGGGGAACTTACAATGTTCGCTGCGATCTCAGCTTTTCTTCCAATTCCAAACTTGTGTCCGATGTGTGACTGGTTACCGGAGACCCTGCAAACACTTTTCATCTTATCTCATTGACTTTTAGTCTTTTTTCTTTTCTAACACATGTTTTTCAAGTTAAGAAAACATGACTTTTAAGTGTGGCTTCACTATATCCCTAAACTTTTGCTATGCAGTAATTTTTTATATCATTCAGTTCAAAATATATTCTAATTTAATTGTAATTTCTTTTAGACCCTTAAGTTATTTAGAAATGCATTGCTTAATTTACAAACATGTAGAGATTTCCTATTTATCATTTTGCTATTGATTTCTAGCTTAGTTGCATTGTGCTCAAATAATGTGCCCTGTATGATTTTAATATTTTGAAATTGTGTAGAATTGCTTTATGGCCCAGCATATGGAAAAATTTTATTTTTGCAAAAATATTACATTTTTTCTTAAAAACATCATGTAATTTTCAGTTGTTTGGTTCTACATATGCCAGTTATGCAAATGTTTATTTTGATGCTTATTTGATTCTTGGATGGATCTTCATAATTATTTTAACATACCATAAATTAATTTATAAATATAATATGATCCCAATCAAAATAGTAACAGGTCATTTTTTGTTATTCTAGAGTCAGTGAAGTTGATTGTAATGTTTATATGGAAATATTTTTAAAATATCCACATAGCTCTGAAGAGAACAGAACAATGTGCATGTGGGAAGGAGGTAACAAATTTTATTCAACATAAAAGCATATTCTGAGGCCTTTAATTAAAACATGGTGGTATTGGCACATGATCAGAAAATCTAACAGAACATAGCAGTAAGTTCAGAATAGACAAATATACCTTGAAACATGGCATACAATAAAGGCAGAACTGGAAACAGCTGATGAAAAGATGAACTTTTTAACAAATGGTGTATGAAAAACATGATGGCAATTTAAAAAAAGATAAAAGTAGATCTGTACCTCTTACTATATTCCAGAGTAAATGCCAAGGGAGTCAAAGTTTTAAGTGTAAAAAATGAATTAAACATGTCCAACAAACAAACACAAAATGAAACGAACAAAAATCCAAATGCAAACTATGAGTGTGGAGAGAACTTTATAGCCGTGACAACCTGCAGATTCACCAGAGAAAACACTGATGACTTTGAGACTACATTAGACTGTATCATCTGGCAGAAAACAGTTAAGTCAAAGAAAAATAACAACCTAGGAGAAAATAATTGCAACATATAAAACAATTAAAGGACTATAAAAATCTTTTAAATCTATAAAAGATTTATAGATCTTTATAAAAATCTATAAAATCCTTTAAAATCTAAAGGAACCCAATAGAAATATAAACAGACAGTAGAAAAACTAAGTAAACACATGGAAAGATACTCAATGTTACTCATAATAAGATAAATTAAAACTAAAAATGCCCTTTGATTTTTACCCATCAGAGCAAGGCACTCTGCTGGTGAAAGAGGAAAAACAGGCACTTTCAAGCGTTTCTGGTTGACATACAAAATGATTCAACTCCTGTGCAGGGGAAGTTGGCAATATGTGACAAAATTACATATGCGTTTACCTTGACCCAGCTATTCCACTTTCAGAAATTTACTCTTTAGGTAAATTCCACAATGTGAAACAATGGGTGTACGGAAAGTTTCACCGTGATATCATAGTAGCAAGATATTGGAAACAACAAAAATGACCACTCTGAGGAGACTGGTTGATAAAGTGTGGTAAATCCACTCTATGGAGTACCATGCAAAATTAGGAATGGTGGTAATCTCTGTAAGCTGATACAGAGGTACCGCCTGATTTATTGTTAATGATAAAGGAAAGATGTATATTTATCTTATAGTTGCAAGAATGAACACTGGAATAGTAAATTTAAATGTATAAAAAATGGTTACCTAAGAGGGCAGGAGAAGGGAGAGAATACAGAGACGAAAATAATAATAAAATAATGTTAATTGTGATATGGTTAGTATTCTGGTTTGCTAATGCTGCTGGAATGCGAAACACCAGAGACGGATTGGCTTTTATAAAAGGGGGTTTATTTGGTTACACAGTTACAGTCTTAAGGCCATAAAGTGACCAAGGTAACACATCAGCAATCGGGTACCTTCACTGGAGGATGGCCAATGGTGCCCGGAAAACCTCTGTTAGCTGGGAAGTCACGTGGCTGGTGTCTGCTCCAAAGTTCTGGTTTCAAAATGGCTTTCTCCCAGGATGTTCTTCTCTAGGCTGCAGTTCCTCAAAAATGTCACTCTTGGTTGCACTTGGTGTATTTGTCCTCTATTAGCATCTCTGGAGCAAGAGTCTGCTTTCAATGGCTGTCTTCGAAATGTCTCTCATCTGCAGCTCCTGTGCTTTCTTCACAGTGTCCCTCTTGGCTGTGGCTCCTCTTCAAAATGTCACTCACAGCTGCACTGAGTTCCCTCTGCCATCAGCTCATTTATATGGCTCCACACTGAATGGGTAGGGCCACGCCTCCATGGAAATTGTCTCATCAGAGTCATCACCCACAGTTGGATGGGGCACATTTCCATGGAAATACTCAAAGAATTACAATCTAATCAACACTGATAATCTGCCCACACAAGATTACATCAAAGATAATGGTGTTTGGGGGACATAATACATTCAAACTGGCACAGTTAGGAACCAAGATTTTCAGTGTAATACGAAAAGATGCAAACATAAATTCAAAAAGGCTGAGTAAACTTGGTTTTCCCAAATTAGAAACATGGATATGAAGCGGCAGTTTTAAGAATGCGCCCGTCCCGGCTGTGTCGCTGCCGAGGCCTGTACCCGCCCCGGGCACCGAGCTCCCCGCGCACAGACCTCGTCTCTCCACACCGTCCCTGTAGAACCGACCGGGGCTGGGGGGAAACGGCTTATTCCAGGCCTCGGGCCGAATCCTCTTGGGTCAGAGAGCAAGGATGCAGGGGGGCCCATGGAAAGGACAGGGCCCCAACTGGACAGGGCTGGGGCGCTGCGAGGGCGGCGGCTGCCTCCTGGGTCCTCGCGCAGCGCCGGGGCCTGCCCATGAGCCGCTCCCGCGGGTGCGCAGTGGAGCCCGGAGGCCGCTGTCCGGGGCTGGACGCGGGAGGGCCGCGGAGCTCCTGCCTCCGTCCCCCCGGCTGCGGTGAGCCCGCTCCGCTGGACAAGCCCCGGGTGACCGGGCCTCCGCCATCCCGCACGGTCGCCCCGGCCCTCGGACCCCGCGGTCTGTGGCTGAGCGCCTCCAAGGTGCACCCCGCTAAGCCACGCCCGAGTTCTGACCCTCAGAATAAAGCCGTGGGTGGCTTAGGCCCAGTTGGCAGGCGCGATTTATGCAGCAACAGATAATTGAAGTAGCACAGAAAAGAAAAATAATAGCTTGTGATTTGTTGAAACACATGAAATACATAAAGACCTGTGAGTTCTTAATGATACTAAAAAAAAAGGCCTCGTTTGTGCCTGCTCGCACACAAATAGGGAACTAACTTCCTACTCTGAAAATCTGTAATGAGAGGAAATAAATGTTCATACCTCCCAGCCACCACACAGTCCCAGGTGATGACGGAAAAGGCTCCTTCACAGAGAATTTTACCTAATTCATGTGCAAAGAACAACAGAATGAGACAATCACTATTTTATAACCACTAGTGTTGCGCAGGCAAAAGAAAGGCCAAGTCAGTCCTCGCAAGCAGAGGGACTCTGCAGCGGAAGCCGGGCTGTCAACAGAATGCACACCCTACTGTCAGTCCGTAACAGGTCAGCAGGCTCTCGTGCGAGGGCACCCCGGAAGAACATCGGGGTGAATGTGTATCTCACCCAATTCACAAAGTAAATGCCGAATGGATTAACCATGGAAGTAAAACTTGAAGCTGAAAACCTTGCAAGGAAATCTAGGAAACTGTATGTTCAGTGGGGAGTTGGAGAAACCTTCATAACATAAACTGGAAACCCAGAAGTTATAAAAGAAAAGATGGGTATACTTGCCTTTTTTCTTTCTGAATGATGAGAAAATACATACAAACTCTAAAGCTAAAATATATTGTAATGGCAGTTTCTATCAGACAAAATAACAATATCTATAATATGCAATGATTACAAAGAAAGACAAAAATAATGAGAAAAATGGGCAAACCATATGATTAAGATGATTCATTGATGAGCATACCCAAATGACAAGAAAATGTGTGAAAATAGGCTAAAAGTCACTGGTAGGCAGGAAAATGAGATTTGCAGTAAAATGAGATACTACTTCATAGGTGGCAGCCTGAAGAGGTTAAAAAGAAGAGGAATAACTATTACTGGCAGAGTTATGGGGCAAAGAGTAGGGAATATGTCATCTTTAAGGGAAGCCAAAAATACACAAACGTTAAAAGCTCATACCTCCTTTGATCCCACAACCCACCCAAAGAAATTTTTCAAGTAGAAATAAAATTTGCAGTAGGATATATATATGTTATAAAAACCAAGGTACTCAGGTAGCATTGTTTGTAATGGCAAAAACGTGGGCACAAAATATTCTTCAATAAATAATTACCTGACTCAATCATGACATAGTGGCAGCATGGAATGGGAATGTAATATCACACAGCCATTAAAAAAAAATGGATTACTTTTGCCTTGAAAAGATTTTGTACTGTTTAGTGAGAAAAATCAAGGTACAAAGAAAATGTATAATAAATGTCATTTTGTAAGACGGGCAGGGTAATTATGGATTTGTGTGTATAGAACACAGTGAGATGAGTGAAAACTACGCTGGGGGCACTCAGCCCAGGCTTCTGACGGGTTTTTGGCAGAGACGGGGACTGTAGGGTGGAGGAGGAAAGAGCAGGGAAAAGGTAACTGAAGAAAGAAGCTCCTGTGTTTGTATTTACTTAAGTTATTATGCACATGGGTATGTGTATACACATTTTTAAATTTTAATAACAAAGACTTAAAAGGAAAAAAAATAAAAGCACCTATCAAAACGCAAGAGCTTTGGCTGGTTAAAAAAGCTACAGGAGTTTGATTTGGGAAAGACACGAACTGGAAGTGGGTTTGGGGGCAGCCGGTCTCCTTCCAGGTGCCCCGGTTAACCCGTTCACCGCGTGGCTCTCGCACTAGTGAACGTGACGCGTTCCCAGCCTTTCAGGGCCGAGTGTGCCCCACCCAGGCTAGTCCCTTCCCGGGGACGGGGCCTCCCGAAATGCAGCGTCAGCCAGGAGCACGTGCCTTAATATTTCAGAACCTTCAAAATTAAAGGCAAATTATGCTTTAAGAACAATAGGTATTTTTCTCATGATTGTTGAACTTTTCGAAGGCATTCCTGTTGGCTCCTTCAGGATCTTCTTTCAATACTAACTAAAAATGCAGGCAATTCACATTGAGACCTAAATCCCAAACATGTGGAAGCCAATTTTATTGAAATTAGAACATTTAAAACTCTAATGCTTCGAATCACTGCTTTCTGAGAAAAAACAAACAAGTTACAATGTAAAGACTATTTCTAAGACAGGAAAACCTCTTCTTTCAATTAGCCTAATAATTCATTATGAGGCGGCCGAGTGACAGCTCCTGGAACAGCGGCTCCCCCGCGGGCGGTCACTTTTTCTTGCCCTTCTTCTTCCCCTGGGTGTCTGGGGCAGGGGCCTTCTTCTCGGGCTCGGCCCTCAGGGCGGCCTCCTGGGCAGCCAGGGCCTCCAGCTGCAGGTGCTCAGCTTCCAGCACCTTCTCTCTGTACTCTTCGCGGGCGCTGAGGATCTTCTGACGGGCTTCGTCCAGGGTGTCCTGCAGAGGAAAAGCCACACACGTGAGCCCTGGGGGCAGCTGTGGCCCCTCGGCCCCCAGATTCAAGCAGAAACTATCTGAGAAAGAGGACAATTAGGCTATGGCCTCAAACATTTACCAACACACCAAACATGAGTGTTCTAGTTTGCTAATGCTGCTGGAATGCAAAACACCAGAGACGGATTGGCTTTTATAAAAGGGGGTTTATTTGGTTACATAGTTACAGTCTTAAGGCCATAAAGTGTCCAAGGTAACACATCAGCAATCGGGTACCTTCACTGGAAGATGGCCAATGGCGTCCAGAAAACCTCTGTTAGCTGGGAAGGCACGTGGCTGGTATCTGCTCTGGCGTTCTGGTATCAAAATGGCTTTCTCCCAGGATGTTCCTCTCTAGGCTGCAGTTCCTCAAAAATGTCACTCTTAATTGCACTTGGGGTATTCGTCCTCTCTCAGCTTCTCCGGAGCAAGAGTCTGCTTCCAACAGCTGTCTTCAAACTGTCTCTCATCTGCAGCTCCTGTGCTTTCTTCAAAGTGTCCCTCTTGGCTGTAGCATCTGCTCCTTCTGTGTGCGCTTATATAGTGCTCCCGTAATTTAATTCAGACCCACCCTGAATGGGTGGGCCAGCACCTCCATGGAAATTATCCAATCAGAGTCGTCACCCACAGCTGGGTGGGGCGCATCTCCATGGAAACACTCAAAGAATTACAATCTAATTAACACTGATAGCTCTGCCCACACAAGAGTACATCAAAGATAATGGCATTTGGGGGACATAATACATTCAAACTGGCACAATGAGAAATGAGGCAGTACCCAGGATTCTAGCACAGAATGGGTGAGAAAAGTGAAGAGAAGGGGGAGAAATGGGTGGAGACCTGGCAAAGCAGCTCGCAGCTGTCAACTACTCACATACAGTCCACACAAAGTGTCCAGCACGGCCCGGGCCTCTCACAGGCTCCATAAACAAGTGGTTCCCCTCGGGAATTGAGGCCCCATAAATTTCACCTGAGTTGGACCTGAAGGCTCCCAAGAAGTGCAGCCTACTCCACTGGATCCGTTCATCTCCCCTGGGCTTCATTCCACCCCCTGCAAACACCGTGCTTGTCAAGGACACCAGTGACCTCTAGGGAAATCCAAGGTCAGTGCTTGATCCCACTCTCACTTGAGCTCACTCCCACTGGGTTTACTTTCTTTCCATGGCTTCCTGGACACCATGCCCTCTAAGTTCTTCTCCTCCTTCATAGCTGCTCCTTTTCAATCCCTCTGCTGATTCTCCTTTTCTCCATCTCCTAAGTGGGAGACACCCAGGTCTCGGGTTGCAGCCCCCTCCCCATCTGCACTCACGGCCTGGGGGATTTCATCTGGTCCTGAGGCTTTAAATTCCATTTCCATGCTGATGAGTCCGGAGCTTTTATCTGCAGTGCAGACCTGTCTCCCCAACTTCTATCCAACTTCCCCACGTGGCTGCCTGATAGGTATACTAAAATAAAGACGTCCAGAAGGGACATCATCTGATAAAATCAAGACGTCCACAAGGGACATCCTCATTTTCCTCCACAACCTGACCCATAAGCAACCTCTACCACTAAATTCAATGGCAACTCAATCCTTTCAGTTGTTTAGGCAAAAAATCTTAGGATAATTCTTGACTCCTCTCTTTGTCTTATGATGACCCCTCAGTACATCAGGAAAGCTTGTGGACTGACCGTACTTCAAAATGCCCAGTCCGGTTCGCTCTCCACCTCCATCCTGCCATCCGGGGTGAGCCTCTGCCCTCTCTCCCTGTCCAGTGTCTCCCGGCAGAGCCCCTTCTCCTGGACCTGCCCCTCCTCCCCTCCTAGACTCCGCTTTCCTTCACACAGTGGCCAGGGCAATCCTTTCCAAACCTGCTCAGACCCTGGGCTCTATCCTCTGTCCTTTAGAACCCTGTTAAGTTCCACATTTCCCTCGGACTAGAAGCTAAAGGCCTTGCCGTGGCCTTCAGGGCCCTCGTGCTTGCCTGGCCTCCTGCCACTGGTCCAGTAGGACCTACAGCTCACCAGGCAGCCCCCTCCTCTAGGCCCCCAGGCAGGCTCTTGCCGCAGGGCCTTGGCTCCAGCCAGTGCCTCTTCCAAGACACTGGGTTCGGATCCTGTTTGACTTTTGCTTTCCCTCCGCAGTTTCCCTTTCTACCATGTTATGTAATGAGTTTATTATCTATTTTCCCTGACTAGAATGTGAGGCAGGGATTTATCCCGTTTGTTCCAGTGCTTAGGACAGCACTGGCATAGAAAATGCTCCGAAATATTTGTTGAGTGAATAAAATGTGGAAATGGAAAGTGTCAGAAGATTAGAAACAGGAAAATACAGTTTATAATTTCAAAAAGAAGAATGATTGGTAAATCTATAAACCTGTGGTTGCTAAAGATGTTTAGAGATAAGGTGCTGATTTACTGAGAAGTGGCCACAGTTTCACAGAATTGGGTTCAACAAGACAACCGCCCAGTGCAATATGAGAACAGTGACATGTTAGCAAAAAAAGATATTTCACAGGAATAGTGTAAGAGAAATTTAATCTAAGTCCATAGATGCTTGAGGAATTCTTGTAAGATAACAAATGTGTTATTGATCATGTTTCTTTTAAAACGGCTTCAATGAAAGCGAGGGGGTTTATCTGGACTTTACACAAATTAATGCGGACTGAATTCAAAGCTTTCCCAGTAAATATTTCCTAACCCATTTTCTCCCCATCCCTTGCATTTCTATGCCTAGGAAACATGACCTGCTACCCTGAAATCTCTTTGTTTTATTATTTTAACTTATATTATTTCCTAGGTAATAAATGGAGTCCATGTAATTTTAGCATCCATTCAGTGACTCACTAATTCATTTATTTAACACACTTTCATTAAGCAGACATCTCTCCAAGGCTCTGGGGATGCAACAGTTAATCAAAGCCAAGTCTGTTTTCACATATATGTATATTTGAGTGGAGACAGATTAAAAACGTATATATATTATATAGATAATATATGCAGACATTTCCATGTCTAGTAATGGAAATGTAAGTTACTAAAAGAAACATGTAAGTTAATGTTAAGTAACTAGTAAGTTAATAAAAAAAACACGACAAGTGCTTTATAGAAGATTAAGGAGGGCAGGGGTGTACAACCTTGACGGGTGCTAATTGTGAAGCGGTCGCTACGGACAACCTCTGTGTGATGTGGCACCAGCTGAGCCCCTCCTCCCCGGGGGAAGAACATTCCAGGAAGAGATAAGAGTAAGTCTACACACCCAGCAGAGGGAGCGAGCCTGGTGAGAGTGGAAAGGAGCAAAAGGGTGGAATTGTAGAGAAAAGGGAGACAGCAAAGCAGGCATGAGGTCACCGAGGGCTCAAAAGTCCCAAAGAAAGACTTCGGCTTTTCTCTGAGTGACATATGAGGGCACTGGAGGACTGAAATGATCAAAAGCTCTTAGTGTGTCTTATGCTTTTACCATATACTAAAGAAAACCCCTCGTCTTCTCCTGGGCGCGGAGTGACAGTGACATGGCTACAGAGAGCTGAGGAAGGATGTGGATCGTTTCAAACCAAACCTAACTCTTCTCTCCTCCTCCCACCTCAGCTGGAGCTACCAGTGACTGAGACGTTAGGGATTCTGTGGAACAAAGTGGATTGATTCTCAGATTTTTTCCCACTGCCACTTGAAGCTTTGGCCTTCTCAAGTCTGTTGATGTCATCTTCATCCAGCTCTTTTCCAGCTCCCCCAATATTTTTGTGGTTGTCTTCTCCCCACCCCCTTCCCATCCTTGTGGATTTAAAGATTTCCCATACTGTCACTTGAGAGAGATTTTAGGGAGTGAGCGACACGTAAGTTGCATATAATCCATTTGCCATCTTTGCTCAGCAAACTGTAGAAATAAATGTTTTCAGGACTTCTTTCTACCCAGCTGTTACACGATTCTCTGATTCTTTTCACTATTACAAAATAACATGCTCCTTGTGATGTGAGCACACTCCAGCTCACCCGCATCGCCGCGTACATCTCCAGGACCTCGTCCTTCAACTGGCACCGCTTCTCCTGGTCAATGTCTCGAATGCTGAGAACCCGGGCCCGGTACTGGCGGAACTGGTGAACCTCCTCCGACTTCTGCACCGCCCGCTGCCGGCTGAGCTCCTCCGTCTGCAGCCGAGGCTCGTCGTCTGTTCTCCTGGATGTAAAACATCGAAGAGACGCAGGCGTCACCGAGGAATCCTGGAAAGCCCTTCACCTCAGAACTCAGACGTTCTAAAACTCGTGTCCACAGCACGGTGGTCGCTACCAAACATCAGGAATAGAAAGGTAAACCATCCTTTTACCAGAGCCATGCTCCATTTGTTGAGTCACTGATATTTTAGGAAAACAATTTAAGAAAATATCAGTAAATTTGGATGTCCCTTTGGACGACTTGATTATGGAATTCATCTTGGTAACTATGAGCAAATGGTATAGGTTTTCCCTTGGAATTTATGTATCTAAATAGTTTTGATGTTCTCAGACTTATAAATATGCTTGAGTAACTCTGTCTTTATTAATCCTATAGCCTTGTGCTCAAGAAAACTGAATCTAATAAAATAAGGGCAGCAGGCATGATGAGAATTTCATGGAGCTCAACTCACAGAGTCAGGCTGCAAGCCAGGCATTTCCAGAAAGCACTTCGGTACTTTTACAATTGATCTAATAAAATATTTTCTAAATATGAGATGTAAATTCATGTACTTCTAAAAATTCAGAAATACTGAGGATGTATTAAGTACTTAATTTCCAATTTTCAGTTTAGTAGCTGCCTACTGACACTGCTTTCAAAATCCTATGCACACAGATGTCTGAATTAATCACGTTTATTAAAACTTACCGTATATATTGAGTTATGTTGAAACATTCCAGTTCTTTTTGAATAACTTGTGGAGACAATCCCAAAAGTGTTGGGGATCGCGAAAGAGGTCCTAATTAAAAACAAAAAAAAGTCCTAAGTCTTTGAAAAATAATCAACAAATGACTAACTGAATGACAATATATCTCATTGTAATTGAAAATAATACAATTTTATGTAAAAACAATCATTAATTGAATTGCTTTATTTAATCTGATTTTATTAAAATATAATTATGTTTCACATTTAGTCTCTAATTGGTGTTACTATACTTATGGTTAAATGAGGGAGATGACAAAATGAGTGCAGACAAACTGAATATACGCTGCAAGAAGAACAAAATGTTACTCTAATTAGAGTTAAACAGGGTTAAGTGAAGAAGAGACAAAATTTACTTTCAGTTACAAAATTTCATTACAAACAACTTGTTAAATTACCCAATATTTAAAGATCTTGGGTTATGTGCAAAAGATATACTAAGCACTGTGTAGGCAGGAATACAAAAGTGTTTCCTTCCTTCAAGAAAATTTTAGTCCAGTGGAGGAGGCAATCTGTAAAATCAAATTAGCAATAACCTTTATGTCGTAGCCCATAATGAACCCACAAGCACAGATTTAAGAAAGGCTTTAGAGTCTAGGATGTTAATCTTTCAGGCTTCCATACCATTTAATCTTGTTTTTTAATATTGAAGTGTGATTCACATATCATAAACTTCACCCATTTTAAGTGTACAAGTCAATGCTTTTTCGTAAATGTCCCAAGTTATACAACCATCGCTGAAATCCAGTTCTGAAAACTTTTCATCAACCAAATAAGATCTCAAGTCCTTTTACAGCCGCGCTTTACTCACAAGCCCCAGCCAACCACCAATTTACTTAATGTCTCTATAGACTTGCTTCTCCTGGACATTTCACCTAAGTGGAATCAGACAGTAAATGGTTTCTTGCATCTGTTTTCTTTCACTTGGCATAATGTTTTTAAGGCTCATACATGTTGACACAAGTGTCAGTATTTCCTTTCTTTTGATGGCTGAATAGTATTCCATTATATGGACACATACCATGTTGTGTTTATCCATTCGCTAGTTGATGGACATTTGGGTTGTTTCCACTTTTTGGCTATTGTCAGTAGTGCTGCTAAGAACATCTGCATGCAAGTCTTTGTGCAGACATGTATTTTCATTTTCCTTGGATAGATATCTAGAAATACATTGCTTGGCCATATGGTAAAATTGGGTTCAACTTTTTAAGAGATTGCTAAATAGTTTTCCAAAGTGACAAAACCATTTTACGTAATTGCCAGCAACCTAATGAAGGCTCCCACGTCCCCATATCCTCACACATATTTGTTAATATCTGCCATTTTAACAAGAGCCATTCCAGTGGAAGCAAAATGGCATCTCCTTACAGCTTCAAGTTGTACGGTTTACCCAGGGATGTGGAGGATCTGTTTGCTTGTTAGCCATTTATATATCATCTTGGTGAAATATTTACTCAAATCTTTTGCCCAGTTTTGAATTGTGTTGCTTGTCTTCTTGATTTGCAAGAGTTCTTTATATACCCTGGATTCAAGTTTTTTGGTCAGATATTTGATTTGCAAATATTTTCTCATAGTTTTTCATTTGTCTTTTTGATTTCTTAATGTCTTTGAAGCACAAAAGTTTTTAACTTTGAAGTCCAATTTTGATTTTTTGAACTTCCTTTTCATATATTTAAGAAATCTTTTCCTAACCCTAGGTCATGAATATTTTAGCATACATTTTTCTTGTTGTTTTATAGTTTTTACTGTTACATTTATGTTTATGATCCATTTTGGATTAATTTTTGTGTGCAGTGTGAGGTAACAGTCGAAATTTACTTTTTTACATGTGGATATCCAATTGTCTCAGCACCATTCAACCTATTTGTGTCTTTGAATATGAAGTGAATCTTTCGTGGCTAGTGTAGAGTTGGATACTGGAATACACATATTCATTTAACGTAATCATTGATATGGTTGGATTTATATATGCCATTTTGCTATTTGTTTTCTGTATGTGCCAGATCCTTTTTTGTTCTTTTTCTCTATAATGTCTTCTTTTGTGTTAAATAGATATTTTCTAGGGTGCTATTTTAATTTCCTTTTTGGCTGTTTTACAATATTTTTGCATTATTTTCTTAATGGTTGCTTTAAGATTACAATATATATATATATTAATTTACTACAATCTACATCAGGTTAGCACTAAATTAATTTAAGTAATCTATAGAAACTCTGTTCCAGTATATCTCTTTTCCCTTTTTCATTCTTGGGCTATTGTTGTCATCTGCCTTTATATGTTACAAGCTCAACAGTAGTTTTATAATTATTCTTTTGAAAAACAAGTTAAAGAGAGGGGCAGGGCAAGATGGTGAAGTGGTGAGGAGTAGAATTTAGTCTCTCCTCTACGGCAGCAGGTCATTAGTCAGGAACTGTATGAAACAGTGTTTTCGGGGTCTCCAGTGACCAGTCACACATCGTACATAGGTATGGATCATGTGGAAAAGCTGAGGTTGCAATGAAATCTGTAAGTTTCCCCGACCAGGGGTCTGGTGCCCCTCCCCACCCAGACCTCTCAGACTGTCTCACAGCCAGCTCCCTGAAAGGAAAGAAAGAAAAACAATCTGCTGGAAGCAAGAAGGGGGCTCAACCCAGCCTCAACTGCAGAATTAATTAACAAATTGTTAATCAATTAACTTTTAGAGCTGGGGGTGCCAGAGAAGGGCTGGGCTCTGGGAAGTAGGGGCATGTATGAGGGGGCACCTATTCCCTGGATCCAAAAAGGCTGTTTTTTTTTCCCCCACATTTTGTCCCTCCTCCTTTCTTGCTCTCTGACTCCTTATCTTTTTACACTTCAGTAGCCCCCTGGCAAGGATGGAATTAAAGCTGTTGGAGAATAATTATCCAGATAATAGCACAAAGCACATCTTTAAATACTCTATTCTGACACTGACAAAACTTCCAGGCTGGGGCAAGGCTTTAAAAAGGGATTTTTTTTTCTTTTTCTTTTTTTTTTGTTGTTTCTTTTAAAAATAACCATTGTAAGTAGCTCTTTTCAGGTATCTGCAACTGGCCTCTGAACCCAGGAAACGGAGAGCTGAGATAGGTCTGACAGACAAAGCAGTGAGCCTAGTGGGGGAGACAGTTCCCTGAAGGGCACATAACTCCCCCAAGAAGAATGGACCATGGTCTAGCTCAATTTGCAGCCCTCCATCAAGGAGCTCAGACCCCAGGGGCTGGAATTCATTAACCAGCTTCAGTCAGCCATGGCCCCGACAAGGTCAGGGTCACCGGGAGAACTACAGGCTCCCACCTCCTTACACTGGTGGGGGAGCTGCGGGCTGGCCAGCGCCACCTGCTGGACAGCACAGGAGAAGCACAGAGTCTAAAGGCCTCACAGGAGGGTCTCATTCTCAAGGAAACTCCATACCCTCCTCCCGAGACCCAGGCCTCTCTGGACTGGGAAAACCTGACTGGGGTTGACCATATCTGAAGAGACCATCACACAAGAAGGCTACATAGAGGCAGGGCAAGAAACAGAAAAACAAGAGGTGAAAAACTATGATCAACTAAACAGAACCTAAGTTAGAGGTCTAGAATAAGTTTAACTGAACACCAAAGGTTAGAGAACAAAGACAACCAACAAGAAAACTCTAGGTAAAGTGAAAACGAGTTCCAGAATATACTAATCAAGAAAGTCAGATGCTCAGACAGCTCAAAATAATGAGCCATACTAGGAAACACAAAAATATGGACCAGCAAAAGGAACAAACTAACACTTCAACTGAGATAGAGGAACTGAAATAAATAATTAATAATCAAACAGATCTCCAAAATCAATTCAAAAATCAAATCAGCGACCTGAGGGAAGATATGGCAAGAGATGAAGGATATAAAGAAGACACTGGATGACCATAAAGAAAAGTTCTTAAACTTGAAAAAAACAATGGCAGAACTTATGGGCACAGTGGAGGAGATGAAAAACACAATAGAGGGATAAAACAGTAGATTTGAACAGCCAGAAGAAAGGATCAGTGAACTGGAAGATAAGATATTTGAATTCATACACACAAAAGAACTGATGGTGAAAAAAATGGAAAAATATGAGCAGAATCTTAGGGTGCTGAGTGACAACATGAAGCAAACAAAAATACGTGTTATGTGTGTCCCAGAGGGAGAAGAGAGGGCAAAAGGAGCAGAAAGAATAATAGAAGAAATATTCACTGAAAATTTCCCAACTCTTATGAAAGACAGAAAATTACAGATTCAAGAAGCACAGTGTACCCTTAAAGGATAGATCCCAATAGACCTACTCCAAGACACTTACTGATCAGACTGTCCAATGTCAAAGACAAAGAGAGAATTCCGAAGGCAGCAAGAGAAAAGTAATCCATCACATACAAGGGAAGCTTGATAAAACTATGCACAGATTTCTCCGCAGAAACCATGGAGGCGAGAAGACAATGGTACGATATATTTAAGATACTGAAAGAGAAGAACTGCCAACCAAGAATTCGATATCCGGCAAAACTGTCCTTCAAAAATGAGGGAGAGATTAAAATATTTTCAGACAAACAGACACCGAAAGAGTTTGTGAATAAGAGACCAGCGCTACAAGAAATACTAAAGGGCATACTAGAGGCTGATAGGAAAAGACAGGAGAGAGAGGTTTGGAGAAGAGTATAGAAATTAAGGTTATCAGGAAGGGTAAAAGGAGAGCAAGGGAGAAACAAGATATGACGTATAAAATCTGAAAGACAAACAGTAGAAGAAAGTACTGCCCTTACAGTAATAACACTAAATGTTAATGGATTAAAATCCCCAATAAAAAGACACAGACTGGCAGAATGGATTAAAAAACAGGACCCACCTATATGCTGTCTACAAGAAACTCATTTTAGACACAAGGACAAACATAGGCTGAAAGTAAAAGATTGGAAAAAGATATTTCATGCAAACAACCAGAAAAAAGTGGGAGTAGCCACATTAATATCAAATTAGACTTCAGAAGTAAAACAATTAAAAGAGACAAAAGGACACTATACATTAATAAAAGGGTCAATTCATCAAGAAAACATAACAATCATAAATATTTATGCACCAAGCCAGAGTGCTCCAAAATTCATGAGGCACACACTGAAACACTGAAAGGAGAAGCAGATAACTCTACAATAATACTTGGAGACTTCAATACACCGCTCTTATCAATGGATAGAACATCTAGACAGAGGATCAATAAATAAATGGAGATGATGAATTGTACAATAAATAAACTAGACTTGACAGACATTTATAGAAGACTACACCCCACAGCAGCAGGATATACATTTTTCTCAAGTGCACATGGAACATTCTCTAGGATAGACCATGGGTTGGGTCACAAAGCAAGTCTAAACAAATTTAAAAATATTGATATTATACAAAACAATTTCTCAGACCATAATGGAGGCTAAACAACACACTCTTAGAAAACCAGTGGAGAAAGGAAGAAATTACAAGAGAAATTAGCAAATACCTCGAGGCAAATGACAATGAAAACACAACATATCAAAACTTATGGGATGCAACAAAGGCGGTGCTAAGAGGGAAATTTATTGCCCTAAATGCCTATATTAAAAGAGAAGAGAGAGCAAAAATTGAGGAATTAACTGTTATCCTGGAGGAAGCAGAGAAAGAACAGCAAACTAACCCCAAAACAAACACAAGGAAAGAAATAACAAAGATCAGAGCAGAAATAAATGAAATTGAGAGCAGGAAAACAATAGAGAGAATCAACAAAACCAGAAGTTGGTTCTTTGAGAAAATCAACAAAGTTGATGGACCCCTAGCTAGGCTAACAAAAAAAAAAAAAAGAGCGGATGCTAACAGATACAATCAGAAATGGGAAACGAAACAGAACTACTGACCCTGCAGAAATAAAGGAGTTCATGAGACGATACTATGAGCAACTATATGCTAATAAACTAGATAACTTAGACAAAATGGACAACTTCCTAGAAAAGCATAAACAACCAACACTGACTCAGGAAGAAATAGACAACCTCAACAAACCAATCACAAGTAAAGAGATTGAGTCAGTCATCAAAAAGCTCCCAAAAAAGAAAAGCCCAGAACCAGATGACTTCACATGTGAATTCTACCAACCACTCAAGAAAGAATTAGTACCAATCCTTCTCTAACTCCTCAAACAAATGGAAGAAGAGGGTAACCTACCCAACTCATTCTATGAAGACAATATCACCAAAAATTAGTATTATGAAGACTAATACCAAAATCAGACAAAGACACTGCAAAAAAAAAAAAAAAAAGAAAGAAAGAAAGAAAGAAAATTAAATTATAGACCAATATCTTTAATGAATATAGATGCAAAAATCCTCAACAAAATACTCACAAATTGAATTCAGTGGCACATGACTAGGTGGGTTTTATTCCAGGTATGCAAGGCGGTTTCAACACAAGAAAATCAATTAACATAATACACCACATCAATAAACCAAACAGGAAAACCACACGATCATCTCAATCAATGCAGAAAAGGCATTTGACAAAATTCTTGATGAAAATACTTCAAAGATAGGAACAGAAGGGGATTTTCTAAGTATGATGAAGGCAATATATGAAAAACCCACAGCTAACATCTTACTCACTGGGGAGAGACTGAAAGCTTTCCCTCTAAAATCAGGAACAAGACAGGGATGCCCACTGTCACCATTGCTATTCAACATTGTGCTGGATGTTCTAGCTAGAGCAATTAGGCAAGAAAAAGAAACAAAAGGCATCCAAATTGGAGAGGAAGAAGTAAAACTTTCACTCTTTGCAGATGACATGATTTTATATGTAGAAAATCAAGAAAAATCTATAGCAAAGCTATTAGAACTAATCAATGAATACAGCAAAGTGGCAGGCTACAAGATCAACACGCAAAAATCTGGAGTGTTCTTATACACAAGTAATGTGCAACAATAGGAAGCAATCAAGAGAAAAAAATTTCATTTACAATAGCAACCAAAAGAATCAAGTATTTAGGAATAAACTTAACGAAGGCCACAAAAGACCTATACAAAGAAAACTACAAGAAACTGCTGAAAGAAATCAAACAGGACCTCAAAAAATGGAAGAACATACCGTGTTCATGGATTGGAAGACTAAATACAATCAAAATGTCAATTCTACCTAAACTGATTTATAGATTCAATGCAATACCAATTAAAATCCCAACAACTTACTTTGCAGAAATAGAAATACCAATAACCCAAATTTATTTGGAAGGGCAAGGTGCCCCAAATAGCCAAAAATATCTTGAGAAAGAGGAACGAAGTGGGAGGTCTCACACTACCTGACTTTGAAGCATGTTACAAAGCTACAGTGCTCAAAACAGCATGGCAATGGCATAAGGATAGATATACCGACCGATGGAATTGAATTGAGTGTTCAGAAATAGACTCTCACATCTATGGACAATTGATCTTTGATAAGGCAGTCAAGCCAAAGCAACTGGGACAGAGCAGCCTCTTCAATAAATGGCATTTGGAGAACTGGATATCCATTTCCAAAGGATTAAAGAGGACCCCTATCTCACACCTTACACAAAAATTGACTCGAAATTCATCAAAGACCTAAACATTAGTGCTAAGACCCTAAGACTCTTAGAAGAAAATGCAGGCCAATTTCTTAAAGATCTTGTGATAGGAGGTGGTTTCCTAGACCTTACACCCAAAGCGCGAGCAACCAAAGAACAAATACACAAATGGGATCTTCTCAAAATTAAACACTTTTGTACATCAAAGGACTTTGTCAGAAAGTTAACAAGGCAGCCTACACAATGGGAGACAATATTTGGAAACCACATATCAGAAAAGGATTTACTATCCTAGACATATAAAGCAATCCTACAACTCAACAACAGAATGACAAAGAACCCAAATAAAAAATGGGCAAAAGACATGAACAGACACTTTTCTGAAGAGGAAATACAAATGGCTCAAAAACATATGAAAACAATGTTCAACTTCACTGGCTATTAAGGAAATGCAAATCAAAACTACAATGAGATCTCATCTCACACCCACCAGAATGGCCATTATCAAAACAACAGAAAATTAAAAGTGCTAGAGAGGATGTGGAGAAAGAGGCACACTATCCACTGTTGGTAGGAATGGATAATGGTGCAACCGCTCTGGAAGACAGTGTGGCAGTTCCTCAGGAAGCCAAATATAGATTTATCATATGACCCAGCTATTCCATTACTAGGTATATACTCAGAGGAAGTGAAAGTTAAGACATGAACAGACATTTGTAGACCAAAGTTTATCATGGCATTTTTCACAATAGCCAAGAGATGGAAACAGCCCTAATGTCCACCAATGGATGAGTGGATAAACAAACTGTGATGCATACACACAATGGAATATTATGCAGCTGTAAGACAGAACAAAGACACAAAACATATAATAATGTGGATGAATCTTGAGGACATAATGTTGAGTGAAGTTAGCCAGAAACAAAGGGACAAATACTGTATGGCCTCACTAATATGATCTAACATTCTAGTTTGCTAATTCTACCAGAATGCAAAACACCAGAGATGGATAAAGGGGGTTTATTTGGTTACACAATTACAGTCTTAAGGCCATAAAGTGTCCAAGGTAACACATCAGCAATCAGTACCTTCACTGGAGGATGGCCAACAGCGTCTGGAAAACCTCTGTTAGCTGGGAAGGCCCATGGCTGGTGTCTGCTCCAAAATTCTGGTTTCAAAATGGCTTTCTCCCAGGACATTCCCCTCTAGGCTGCAGTTCCTCAGAAATGTCACTCTTAGTTGCACTTGGGGTATTTGTCCTCTCTCAGCTTCTCTGGAGCAAGAGTGTGCTTTTGACAGCCATCTTCAAACTGTCTCTCATCTGCAGCTCCTGTGCTTTCTTCAAAGTGTCCCTCTTGGCTGTGTCAGCTTGCTCCTCCTGTCTGATCTTATACAGTGCTCCAGGAATTTAATTCAGACCCACCTTGAATGGGTGGGCCAGCACCTCCATGGAAATTATCCAATCAGAGTCATCACCCACAGGTGGGTGGGGTGCATCTCCATGGAAACACTCAAAGAATTACAATCTAATTAACACTGATAGGTCTGCCCACACAAGATTACATCAAAGATAATGGCATTTGGGGGACATAATGCATTCAGACTGGCACATTCCACCCCCTGGACCCCAAAATGACATTATCTTTCCATATACAAAATACATTCATCCCACAACAATATCACAGAAACTAAGATCATTTCAGTAACAATAGTTAAGTACCAGATTCCATCAAAATCAATTATAGGCATGGTCAGTCCTAAGGCATAATTTTCAGATCTGTGAACTTAGAACAAGTTCACATAACAAGCACAAGTTATGTGCTTCCAATATACAAAGGAGGGACATTCATAGGATAAACATTCCCATTGCCATAAGGAGAAAGAGTAAGGAAAACAGGGTTCACAGGACCAAAACAGTTCCTAAAACCTGCAGGACAAACTCCATTAGATTTCAAAGTCTGGGAGTCATTTTCAGAATGACGTTGCATCCTTGGGGTTTGAGAGAGCAGAGTCTAACCCTTCCTAAGGGCCTTTATGGTGGCCCTTTCCTCTCCAAACACTGGGGTGAGTGCTCCAACATATCCACACATTGGGGAGACCACCTTCTCGGCCCCACCCTCCTCAGACATCGGGGCAGCACCCAGATTCCCTTCCATCTCCAGGGCACATGCTCAACCCCTTCAGAACAGTGGTGTGGCAGCCAGGCTCCCCCCAATTCCCTGGGAATGTGCTCCACCCTCTTTGGGGCTTGAGGTGGCAGGACATTTCCTGAGCATTGAGGCAGAAGGCCCACCCTCGACCTCCAGGGCAAACTCACCCTTTCCATGCATGTGGGCCACTCTGCTCTCCCAGCCCGAGACCTCTTGACTCCAGACCTCAACCTCCATGGCTCTGTCTTTGAAGAAATTTTTCCTTCAATTTGTTCCTTGTCTGTCTCCTCCAGTCCAGATTGGCAATGGCTCTGTCTATAAAGATCTCACAAAAATTCTTTTGGCTTCGCATGAAGCACACAGGGGTCAAAGCCATCAGATAATAGGACTCTCCACAAATCCTTTCTGTTTAACTCCTTTTCCAATCTTGGCTTGTACTGAAATGGCAGCTGGGTTCCATGTTTGGTAGCATCCTCATGTTGGGCTGTAGCTTCTGGGATTTCACCCCCTGGAAGCCTGTAATTTTCCAAGCCATCAGCTTCTGGTTTCTTTGAACCCAAGAGTTCAGTTCTAAGTTCATCTCTCTCCACTCGCATTTTACTATAAGCTGTAAGGAGAAGCCAGGGTACATCCTACACACGTAGTCTGGAGATCTCCTCAGCTAAGTATTCCTGGTTGTCGCTTTCAAATTCTTCCTTCCATCTGACACCAGGACTCAATTTTGCCAAATTCTCTGCCACTTTAAAACAAGGATCACGTTTCTTCCAGTTTGCAACAACACGTTCATCATTTCTGTTCAAGTCCCTGTCAGAAGTATCTTTAGAGTCCATATTTCCATAAACAGTCTCTTCAAAGCAGTTTAGGCCTTTTCTATCAAGCTCCTCTCAATTTCCAGAATCTTCTCCCTATCCATTTAAAAAGCTGTTCCAACATGTTTGGTATTTGCAAACACAGCAGCACCAGCACCCCACTTCTCTGGTACCAAAATCTGTTCTAGTTTGCTAATTCTGCTGGAATGCAAAACACCAGGAATGGATTGGCTTTTATAAAGGGGGTTTATTTGGTTACAAAGTTACAGTCTTAAGGCCATAACGTGTCCAAGGTAAGTCATCAACAATTGGGTACCTTCACTGGAGAATGGCCAATGGTGTCCGGAAAACCTCTGTTAGCTGGGAAGGCACGTGGCTGGTGTCTGCTCCAAAGTTCTGGTTTCAAAATGGCTTTCTCCCAGGACGTTCCTCTCTAGGCTGCTGTGTCAGCTTGTTCCTTCTGTCTGATCTTATACAGTGCTCCAGTAATTTAATTCAGACCCAACCTGAATGGTCAGGCCAACACCTCCATGGAAATTATCCAATCAGAGTCATCACCCACAGTTGGGTGCGGCGCATCTCCATGGAAACACTCAAAGAATTTCAATCTAATTAACACTGATAGCTCTGCCCACACAATATTATATCAAAGAAAATGGTGTTTGGGGGACATAATACATTCAGACTGGCCCAATCACCAAACTTTTAGAGTTAAAAGCTGACAACATGGTCTACGAGGAGATAGAAAGAGGGTAGAGATCAGGCATTTGATGCTGAAGGACTACAGAATGTTCAGCAGGATGGACTGTATAGATCCAGAAATAGATAGCACAATACTGTGTGATGGGAGCACAGTATTGTAACTACACTGAACAAAGATGTCCATGAGTAAAGCTGAAAGAGGTGGGCTAGGGACATGAATGACATCTGAGATAAATATGGAAGATAAAGACTGGGACTGTTTAACTTAGCAATAACTGGAGTGGTCAATGATTGTGACTAAATGTATAAATATAAAACTGTTCTTGCATGTGAGAGAACAAATGAATGTCAACTATGCAGAGTGTTGGAAAGGGGATGGTATTGGTGAAAAAACAGAATCAAAGCAAACTGGAGTCTATGGTCAACAGTAACATTGTAATATGCTTCCATTAAATGTAACAAAGGCAATATACCAAAGCTAAATGTGTATGAGACGGGGATATAAGGGAGGGATATGGGATTCTTGGTACTGGTGTTGTTGTCTGACCCTGCTATTATATTGTATTGCATGATATTTTATTTTTCTTTTTATTATCTTTTTTATTATTCATTAAAAAAATTTTTTTTTCCATAGTGATCAATATGTTCAAGTGCTTACTTTGGTGATAAATCCACAACTGTATGATGATACTGTGAACTGACTGTACACTTTGGATAATTATATAGTATGTGAATATAGCTCTATAAAATTATATGGAAAAATATAAACAGGGATAATAGCGCTGGAGAAAACATGGAGAGAGGGATGTACCTATGTACTGTTGATGAGGAGGCAGAATGGTGTAGCCTTTCTGGAGGACACTGGGGTGGTTCCACCCGAAGCTAAGTATGTGGAGGCCATAAAGTCCTGCAACCTCATTAAGGGGCATTTACTTGGACGGACATTTGCACACTGGCGTTTACGGAGAGAGTATGCATAATTTGCAGTGGGTGGAGGTGGCCTAAGGGTACACTGACTGAGGAACAGAATGGTGAACTGTTGGGTGTGCATACAATGGAATATTGAGCAATTGCAAAAAGGAGTGAAGCTGTGAGACACACCAGGAGGTGAATGGAACCTGTTGACAGCATTTTGAGTGAACTACGTCAGAAACAAAGGCAGACACTAAAATGCCTCACCAATATGGACTAACTACAATGTCTCAACTCAGAAGTGAAACTTAGAGCACAACTTACCAGAGGAATGCTTATTATAATGGTCCCTAGATTGTAAGCTCTTACAGCAGTCACATCTATTCCAGAATTGTAACAGCTATCTCCAGATTCCAACATGTGGATACCTTTGTGTATAACCTGATAGATCCCTGGAACTTTCAGTATCTGTGTGACACCTGAAACTCAGACCTAGAACTCGGCAGATACGAATGTCAGTATTAGCACATATAGCAACTGTTAAAAAAGCTGAAAAACAGTCCAGACTTCAATTAGAGATAGGAATGAAGCAGATGCTGTTATGACTAGGGCAAATTGGGCCAAAGGGTAAAGGACAATATTGACTTCATTTTAAAACTTCAAACTCCATGTGAGACCAAGGGAAGAGATGTTTAATTGGTGCAAGATCTATATTTCCTAAAGAATTTAACTTGCACAGTTTGTTCAAACACCACAATTTCATGGAACTTTAAATAGGAAGTGAGACCTGGTAGGTTTGTACAGATTAGTGTGAAATAGCAACACATCCCAAAGTAATTTGGACAGAGAATAAAAATATCTATGCAGGGCTCCCCTGAGAAGCTGTGGGAAAATGCAGAGGTGTTGGGCTTCCTCACCTGGATTGTTGCTGATGTTCTCACAAACATTGAGGACTGGAGGTTTGATGTGCTGAGCCTCTATCACAGGACTTGCCCTTATGAAGCTCATTACTGCAAAGGAGAGGCTAAACCTGCTTATAATTGTGCCTAAGAGTCTCCCCCTGAGTGCCTCTTTGTTGCTCAGATGTGGTCCTCTCTCTCTCTAGCTAAGCCACCTTGGCGGGTGATCTTGCTGCCCTCCCCTCTATGTGGGACTGGACTCCCAGGGGTGTAAATCTCCCTGGTAACATGGGATATACTCCCAGGGATGTATCTTGACCTGGCATCATGGGATTGAGAACATCTTCTTGACCAATAGAGGGATGCGAAATGAAACAAAATACAGTTTCAGTGTGTGCCCATTTGAATGTATTATGTCCCCCCAAATGCCATTATCTTTGATGTAATCTTGTGTGGGCAGACCTATCAGTGTTAATTAGATTGTAATTCTTTGAGTGTTTCCATGGAGATGTAACCCACCCAACTGTGGGTGATGACTGTGATTGGATAATTTCCATGGAGGTGTTGGCCTGACCATTGGGTGGGCCTGAATTAAATTACTGGAGCACTATATAAGATCAGACAGAAGGAGCAAGCTGACAGAGCCAAGAGGGACACTTTGAAGAAAGCACAGGAGCTGCAGATGAGAGACAGTTTGAAGATGGCCATTGAAAGCAGACTCTTGCTCCGAAGAAGCTAAGAGAGGACAAATACCCCAAGTGCAACTAAAAGTGACATTTTTGAGGAACTGCAGCCTAGAGAGGAACGTCCTGGGAGAAAGCCATTTTGAAACCAGAACTTTGGAGCAGACACCAGCCACATGCCTTCCCAGCTAACAGAGGTTTTCCGGATGCCATTGGCCATCCTCCAGTGAAGGTACCCGATTGCTGATGTGTTACCTTTGACACTTTATGGCCTTAAGACTGTAACTGTGTAACCAAATAAACCCCCTTTATAAAAGCCAATCCCTCTCTGGTGTTTTGCATTCCGGCAGCATTAGCAAACTAGAACACAGTGGCTTAGAGATTTCAAATGCAGCTGAGAGGTCACTCTGGTGGACATTCTTATGCACTATATAGATAACACTTTTTAGACTGTAATGCATTGGAATAGCTAGAAGTAAATACCTGAAACTATCAAACTGCAACCCAGTAACCTTGACTCTTGAAGATGATTGTATAACAACAGCAGGCATAGGAAACTGATGTGAGGCGCAGTTGTCATCGTCGTTATTTTAATGAATAGTGTTGTTTTGTTGTGTGTCTTTGGTTCACCCCAGAGTTTTGAAATTGTCTAATGTTTTTCCCTAGCTCATCATTGCTATTTGGGGAGATTTGCCTAGTCCTCACTCTGCCATTCTAGGGGCCCCACTTCCAGGCCCCTCAACCTTACCCCAGCAACGTCACGAAGTCTCAATTCATGACACCTGGCAAACAAGGAGGGGCCAGCCAGACAAAGAATCTATGTAACCTCTAGAAAACACACAAAAGAAACAATAGTCAAGAAACTTGAATTTTCAATTTTTCAAAAGTATATGAAGAGGGTGCATTTGTGAGAGGACATAAAATAGGACTAAATCCCAGCTCTATGCCATTAATGAGACACAAATCAACCATGTGCTTCATTTATGACTGGAAATAAAGTGTCCCTGAAATAGTGACATTTTGGTATTACCAGTCTCTGGACTCCAGGGGCTGATCCCCCGGCTTTTCCTCATGGTTCTGGTGGATCCCACATGTCTGAAACCCCTTTGCTTTCCTTGTGAATGTAGCTACCATCAGGTACACTTCTTGGCATCTCAAATTGGGATTGATTCTGTAAGACACCAACTCTGCTGGCTCTGGTCCATTAGATGTTGTTTTTCTTACATCTTGCCAAACACTATCTATTTCAGCGGAGAGGGCGGGAGGCGCACAGAGGGTCCGTCCACACCCCACTCCCGGGGGGTCCCGGCAGGGTCTGCTCGCAGCCAGGTGCGAGGTGGACCCTCTGCCCGCACAGAGCTCGCCCACGGCACACGCCCACAGTGACAGCGCGCAGGGCCACTTTCCACAGCACGCGGACACTGCCGGGGCATTTTCACTACAGTTCGCAAGAGCTTCAGTTTGGGACAGGCGGCCTGAGACTTGGCGCTCAGCGGACACGGTGACGGACCGTGAGGCTCCCGACCAAGGTCCCCCCCCCGCCTCTGCCTCTGCGGAGGGGCTTCCTCGCGGCTCTGGGAGAGAAGGGGAGGCCGCGGCCACGGCTCCTTTACCGACGGCGAGTGGGCTGCCCGGGCATGTGGCCCACGGCGGGGCCTCTACGTGCCCTCTGGAATGTGGGGAGAGTTTTCCAAGCTCTTTAACATGGGGAAACAGAAGCTGCGAGAAGCAGGTACCCTTTGGGAGTCACACACACCTATGGGAACGGTCCACACGATGCCCCCAGAGGACCCCCAGCCTCTGGTGGGCAGCGCTTCTCCAGGGGTGCATCAGGGAGGGGGGGCTGGCAGCAGGGGGGAGCCCTGGGGAGTTCCTGAGGTCAGTGTACACCAGCCTCACGGTTCCCAAGCAGGGGTCCCTCCATGACCACAGGACTTGGGGTGCAGGGTTGCGTTTCCTGCTCGAGGATGCACCGGGACAAAAGTACAATCCTTAGAGAGAGGTGAGGCCAACTTCCCTTGACAGTGTGCAAATACATGTATCATTTTTGCATTAAACTGAATTGAAAATATATAGTTAAAAATTGTTTAAGAGATGCTTTGAAGAAGGTTTCTGCTTTGGCCCACATCCTGCTCCCCTGCTCATTCCTACCCTCCTGGCTTGCCGCCCCCACCGCCCCGCCCGGGTGCTCCCCTTCCCAGTCATGAGAATTTAACGAAAGTGTCCAGACTGTGACGGCCAGAGGCGCCAGGAAACAAGGGGCAGGAGAGCTGAAATGGGGGCACAAAAGGGAGCACAAGCATTTAAAATTTGTTAGAAAAGGTGGGGTTTCCCAGTCCCAGGCATCCAAAACTGGTCTACACCCGGACTGCCTGGGGCTGGTGGAATTGGTTAGAGACCGCGACCGGCGGAGTCAGAAGAATGAGGGCTGAGTCCTAGCCCTCCGACCTGCGTCAGCCTCCTGCCCTTGGGGGGGTCACTGTCAGCTGCCCCATTTTCAAAGTGGAGGTAGCAGCTGATGCTTTTTCTGGTTCGTAGAGGGTCGGGCGAGGCGACACTGCAAACACACAACAACTAAATCCCAGCGCCCACGGAAGGAACCGTCCTGTGGAGTTTCCCCGCTGCTCTCAAGCGCATTGTCGTCTATTTTATGGGTGTTTACTTCCAAACTATTGGTTTAAAAATATCAGAATCTCTTGTTAGTATAAGGAAAGAGCCCTTTGAACTGTAGAATTTTCCTTTTCAGTATGAAGTCATTTAAGGACATGCTTTAGTCTTAAGTACTTCATAATTTCAAAATACTCAGAATTTTGAGAAGGGAGCTATTGCTGATATTTCTGAAGATGTTTCCTTTCAGCATACCCTTCTTTCCTGCCTGTGCTTGAAAAAATGGAGAAACAGAGCAGGACTATTACCATACAGGTGCACCTGGAGGGTGCAGCTTGACGTGGGAGCTGGATGGGGCTGACCGGGGAACCCCACAAGAGAGAGCCTCCAGCCACTGGGCACAGGCAGAGCCCCCAACTCAGGGAGGGGCCGTGGGTGGCCCGATTTATTCTTTCCAAGTGCACCAAGCTGATTAGACACTTTGCCTCCTGATGGACGGAGTCCAGGCATTGCTGAAGGAAGACCCTTCCTCATGAAAGCCGGGAGCGGGGAGGCTTTTCCCTCTGGCTCCTTTTGTGGGGGGTTTAGGTTCATTTTAGTAAACAGATTTGAATCCATATTATTCAGAAAAGAGTCAAGTCATTGTGGCTTGTGTGCCACTGAACATTTTAGAAAACAAGTATTTTAAATTTGTTATAAAAGGTAAAAAGCAAGTCTGTCAGGTAGCCTGCTAGAGAGAGAACAAAGGATCAGTGTTTAACCACAATCATGCGTGTGACCACTGCAATTTTATTTTTAATATTTGTAGGTACATAAAACTGTACAAAATACCCCTGCTAAATTTCCTTGGACAGATTGTCAACACTGAAGAGTGAAATAAAGACCTGTGATCCGAATGACGATTCTTCTATCTGTACGACCCTAGATCTTTCAGTTACTCTCTTTCCCAGAGTTTTCACTTCAAACGTGTGCGAGATCAGCCTTACCGGGGAGAGACACACTTACTGAGGTCCTTGCGCCCACTCAGCTCACGCTCCTCCCTGGGGCCCGCGCCCTCCACGGCGGACTTGGCCAGGTCCTTCAAGCCCTTGCCCAGCTGCCACCTCTTCCACAGCACGCTGCCCCCCGGGGCCGGCTCCTTGCCCTTGGGACCCACAGTGACCTTGGGTTCTGGCTCTTCTCCTGCAATAGGACGAGCGCGTTACTGACAAGACCCGCGTTCTGTGCCAAGAACCGCTTTCTGGGTCCAGAATCGCATTTGGAACCAAGAACCTCACTCTGCACAGAAAACTACATTCTGCACCAGTAACTGCGTTCTGCGCCAAGAACTGCCTTCGGAACCAAGAACCATGTTCTGAGTCAAGAACCACTCTGCACCAAGAACTGCCTTCTGCTCTAAGAACTGCATGGAATCTAGAACCGCTTTCTGCCTTCCGGGCGCAGCAGCCGCAGCCCAGGGACACCGGGCCTGGGAGCCGAGGGCCTCGGACGGTGCGTGGATGGCCCCGCAGGCCCACGAAGGTGCCTGGAAGCTGCCATAGGAGACAAAAATTCCCGGAGTCCTGACAGCCTGCTGAAGGCTGAGCAGAGGTGGGGGTCCCTCCAGAAAGGGAGCCCTGTGCAAGGCCCTTAGGGCAAAATTTCTTACAATAGAGCTGAAAAAGTCAAGAAAAAATAAAGCTGAGCTGGAAAAGTCTTACTTGCAATGAGGAAGCTCGGAGATTGTTCCCCACTACCATTCTGCTCCCACTCCTGCAGGTTCCTCCGCCCGGGAAGCAGCCTGCAGGTGAACACGGCCCCCACCACCTGCCTGCAGCGGTGGGCGCGGCCGTTGGGAGGGGCGGGGGCTCCCAGCCGGCGCTGCCTGCGCTCACGTCTGTCTCTCTGCCTGGTCGTAAAATGAGGAAAATAACATTTCCTGCCTCGTAGGATCCATGCAGATTCCTTAAGAGTAAGCAATAAGGGCTATTATTGCTCAATCTGGGTGACGCCCAGGCGAGAAGAGCAGGGATTCCGGTGCAGGGATTGGCTGCATTTTTCCTTGTTTCCAAATGTGGCACATGCACTTGCCCACTGTAGGCTTTTAAAGGTTATCTTTGGAAAAGATTCTGTTCTGGAGTTGGACATGTGTAGTGAGTCTCAGACCCACTGCCCACTTTTACAAGTCTAGCGCCGTTAGAATTTATTTCCACTGCATGATCACGCTTTCCCTGCCGTGGGCAGAATCGTCAGAACTCCAGTTCCTCCTTGTGACAGGCTCACTAAATCACATCTAAGAACTCCGGATCCTTTCCTTAGTAATACTTCCAATCTAGCTCTGCTTAGGAACATTTATTCTGAACTTTTTCTAAAAGCTCAAAGCAGTACCTTGCGTGTAACTGAGTGGCCGCCAGGAGTGCCAAGAGTGCACCCAACGCAGACCCAGGTGATCTAGCCATTGGCTTAACACTTAAAAACTCCGCAGGGGGCAAACTCGCATGCCAGGCCCCAGGGCTGGGAGCCTAGTGGGAGTCTGGGCCTGGAATTAAAACATTCCTGCGCCCGAGCAAAGCAGCAGGGTCCAGTAAGAACTGAGTCTTTGTGAATCTGAAGGCCCATGAGAACCTTTATACAAAGCACACTCTGGATATTAGTCACCATATTAAAAGGAGAATAGCAAAGAGTAGCAAGATATGTGGGGATAAATGCAAGTAAGAAAATGACAAGCACGATTCTGAATGCACGTGCCAGACCGCTTGAAGTAACGGAGGGCGCTGATAAACCCCGGATGCAGAAGGCACCCCACAGAGAGCTCCCCTGCTGTGGGGGCACGCTGAGCGGCATGCAGCTGGCCTTCATGCATGTTAGTGACTCAACTTTAATGCAGAAAATACTCTCAAGATAGTAAAAGTCATTAATCATCTTACCACCCCGAGATAAACACCAACTTTTAACATTTTGTAGTATCTATAACATTTTTCTAGCCTGTTTATGTTCTTGAGATCATACTATACATATGATCAATTTATTCAAAAACATTTGGGTGAGATGCAAAGTATTTCACCCTATGAAACTAATTTAATTTGCTTAGCTGGTCTACCCTTGTTGGATATTTTGGTTGTTTTCGTGATATTCATAATATCCCAATTTTAGATTACTTCTTTAGCATAAAATCACAGAAATATAATTTCTGAGTGAAGAGTTAAATGTCTTCTAATTTGTTGCTGCATTAACATGAGACTTGTAAAAATTACATAAATTTGTGCTGCTGCTAGTTGTATATAGATGCCTGTATCACAATATCCTCCCCATTGCTGAAACTATAATTTAAAAATCTTTACTATTTTGATAGCAGGGGCACTGTGGTTCACAAGGGCATCATTTATTTTACTTTTAATAAAGTTGAGCATTAAAATGTGCTTATTATATATTCATATTTCTAATAATTGTCTATCACCTTATCTGTTTTTCTATTGTGGCCTTAGGATTTGCAGAATAAGTATTTACTATATTACCAAAGAGCAGTAAAAAATGGAATGGATGAAACCCCGAAGGGTGTGCTGCTAAGGAAAGAGGAAGCAAGTGTTAGAGGTTAAATTGTGTCCCCCCAATGACACATGGAAGTCCTAATCCGAGCATCTCGGAAAGTGACCTGATTTGGAAATTGGGCCTTACAGACGGAATTTGGAATTCGGCAAGTTAAGATGAGGTCCAGGGGGCGGGGCAGGGGCCTTAGAATGATGGACAGCTGTCCCTGCAGAAGGGAGGAGAAACCCAGCTAGGCCCAGAGAGAAGCCTGGAGGGAGCAGAGTCCAAGCTGCCACAAGGCATGTCAGGGAGCGCCCGCCGGAGAACGCAGGAGGGGGTCGGAGCAGAGGGGTCCCCACCGCCTTCCGGGGGTACGCCCCGGCCCCGGGCACCTGGATTTCCGACTTCTGGCTCCAGAGCCCTGAGAGAATACACTTCTGTTGGTTAAGCCCCCCAGTTTGTGGTTCTCTGTTATGGTAGCCCCAGGAAAATAAGATACGACTCTTGGAACAAGTTGTGTCAAGAAAAAAAAAGAAAAACAGATTAAAAGAAAATGGACTCCAGTAAGTTTGATGGCAGATAAAACAAAATTTCTTGTAAAACACAGTTTGCTAACCCTCACACCGGAAGGGAGAGAACACCCGAGCAGCGAGGCGCGGAGGGGGCGTCCCGCAGGGGCCCTAGTCTGTGTGTTCAGGGACAGGCCGGGCGGGGTGCTGGCGGGGGGCGCGGGAAGGCAGGGGGCTGCCGGGGCTGCACGGCCGAGACCCCTGCCTCTTCCGGGCGCGCGTCTGATACGAGATTGGAAACGAAGTGAATAAAACCCGGAGCCTGAGAGCAAGAGCTTCGCCCCTGGCGTGGGGGAGTGAGCGCCCACGGGGCTTCCCCGGAGCGAAGGGCCCTCCCTGGGGTCCCCGTCAGAGGGGAGAGGTCGCGTCTGCCCAGCGGGCAGCGGTGGGAACGGGGACCCTCACCCGGGGCTCCCGGCACAGCCGCCGCCGGGACCAGGGCAGGGCGCACACCGCAGCCTGCCGGGACGCCCGGGGAAACGCAAAGGGACGTGGTTCTCCGGCGGCACCGGGCGGCACCCGGAGCACGCAAAACCGCACAGGCGGGTCCGGCGGTGACGCTTCTGCCCGCGGCGGGTGCTGACGGGGCCCGCCCGGTCTCGGCGCCGCGCCCCGGGGCGTCTCGGGGACTAGAAAACTGCGAGGCCCGGTTGTTAAATTGCAAGTCCTGTTTTATCTCGGGGCGGGGTGGGCTCTGAAGGGGATCTGTAATAGGGAGCCGCGGCTGCGCCCCCCTTAACCCTGTTATCCGAGCAGCTGCCGGCCCGCCTTGCGGCGCTCCCCGCCCAGCCCTCAGCTTTGGTCTCACCTCCGAAATGGGGAGGGAGGGGGTGTAGGAATTAACTGAGGACACATGAGGCGAAGTCTGAAAATCCCGTGACGCTCGCGGGGCCCTAAGGCGGCGTACTGCGGGGCGCGTCCCCACGCGGGGTGCACTCCTTGTCCCCACGCGGGACGCGCCGGTGTCCCCGGGCAGGACGCCCCGCTGGTCCCGCGGGGGACGAGCCCCCGGACTCCCCGTCCCGCGCGGGATGCGCCCCTGCACTCCCCGTCCCGCCGCGCCCACTGACCTTCCTCGGGCGCGGGCGCGGCCTCCACGTCGGGCACCCTCCTGACGAACCGGGTGAGGTAGTGCAGACGGGCCTGAGACGCCTGGGAACAAACATCGTCAGCTCTTTGAGCTGTTTGGAAAGTACAAACCGTACCTGTCAAAAGTACTCAGAAGAAACAGAAGAGTGAATAGGGCAGTTAACCAGGCCAGCCCTATAATGATGGAATAAACACAAATTCTGAACCATCCATGATTTCGTCTGAGTAATTTTTGAGAACTGAGGAATAAGCCGCCCTAAAACCAGGGCGCTGGGCACGCTGTGTTAAGTCCAGCTGCTCCTGAACCAGGCCCTGAAGCCCGTATCCAAGGAAGAGTGTTGATTCTCAGATAAAATAGAGGGGGGCTGGGGAAGAAGCGCGCACATTCCCGGGGCTCCCCGGCAGCCCCTGGCCTGGCCGTGAAAGCTCAGGTGGAACCTGCCGGGCAGGTGTGGCTACAGCAGGGTTGGGAGAGGAGGAGCGGCCCGTGCTCTGGGTACAAGTGGCGCCAGGCAAGCCCTCTGGGTACCACGATGTGCCCAAGTGTCGTCTTAATGCCTAGCTAGTCAACAGTCACTAAAGTTCAGATACAATCTGTGACAGGGACGTCCATGCGGTTTCCGCAACGTGGCGCTGCCTTCAGACCACGCCGGGGCGCGGAGAGGAACGCGGAGAGGAACGCGGCAGCGATTCACGCCCGCTCACCTTGACGGCCCTCCCCGGCTCCGCCATCTCCCAGGCTTGCTTCATGGCTCGGATTTCATCTATTTGTTCAGTGTCTTTTCTCACTTCCAGTGAGTCCACCTCGCCGTGTTCCGTGACCAGCCTCAACATCCAGTAGGGTTTATCTGGGTCATCTTGTTGGGGGTGGACTGCAGATGTCTGATGAAATGAAGCAAAACCTTTGGGTCAGATGCTTTCCTCAAAAGCATCAAAAGGGTCTAGAGTTTACCCTAGAACCCACAACTTCACACTTAGGTAGTTACCTCAAGAGAAATGAAATCATATATTCACAAAATACGTGTACAAGAATGCCCCCTGCAGTATTATTCATAACAGAAAAAAAAAGGGGGGGGAGCAGCCTGAGTGTGCACAACCAGTGACTGGAAAATCAAATTGTAATACGTTCACATGTCTGAATACTACTTAGCATTAAACAGTAATAGACTACAGTGTGGGCGAATCTCACAGACATAGAGCTAAGGGAGTTGAGCACAAAAGAGTACATTTTGTTTGATTTATTTGTATGAACTTCCAAAATAGGCAAAACTAACTTAGAGAACACACACAGACGGGAGGTTGTGGTTCAGGTGTGGGGATGATGGTATTGTCGGCGAAGAAACTCCAGGGAAGTTCTGAGCTCATGGAAATGATCTATTATCTCCGCCTCGATAAGGGCTTGGGTTACATGATGAATGAATTCGTCAGAACTCACTGAATCATACAGTGGAGGTCTGTGCATTTCACTGTATGCAAATTTAACCTAAATTGTAATAAAAAAAAAGTTATAAACTATTCTGCTCACTCATATTGCCTCTGCAGGGAAATGAGGGCAGGAATAATGGATCATCGTTTTCAGGTCTGGATAAACTTGACATATATACTGTTTATGAAATGCAACAGTGTTTTGGTATCTCCCTGGGGGCAGATAAAAACCAGTTGGAAGTTTCTCCCTGGTTGAGGCTTGAACCTGATGCGGTCACACAGCACTTCTTGTATGATGGAGACGACGTCAATTATCAGAAAGGATTCAGCTCAGGGATTTAAGACACAGTACGTTAACTTTTATCTATCTCTTAAATTACTTGATAAATGAGCTTACCAAAAACTTTGCTGGAGTCAAGTTTCAACCAGGAAAGGGAAAACTAAGAACGAATAAAAGCAGGGCCAAGTGTCCAGTAGGGATTTATGGATTGGGTTGAACTTATTTACCTCACAAGCTTTTCAAGGGTAGGTATCAGCTGAGAAATAAAATCTTGGAAATGCAAGTGGACAGGTTTATCCACTGCTGGAGTCTGGGACAACTGGGTCACTGTCTTCCCCTAATCTGCTACTTTTTCTTTATTGTCTGTTTTACTCGGGATACTCAGTTAATCCAGCTGGAAGCCTGGGAGATGCCCTTGGTTCCTTCTTGTGCTTCCCTGCCTCCTCTGGATTAACAGCTACACGCCCTTCTGTTTCCGAGACAGTCCTTTATCTGACGCCCTCCCTGTCCTTTGACCTCTTCCTGGCACGGCTCCCACTCTGCCTGGGCTAGAGCAGTCCTTTCCCAAATGGTTTCCCCAACTCTGGTCTTGTTCCCAAGACACCAGTTGATCCATCTCAATGTACATCTGACCACGCCAATGCACTTCTTTCTAAAAACAACCCACGGCCCTGATTTGCCCAAGCAGTGGTCATGCTGATGGGAAGATCTGTCCTCATAGGTGTTTTCAGTGCAGTATTTTTAGAAACCTTGAGTTTGAATATTTTTAGGCCTGCATTTGCACTCCTCAAATGTGCCACTCAAATCTGTTTCCCCCTATTTGCTATGATTACCTGACTGGCCCTGAAGGAGTTTGGAAGCACCGGCCATGGGCAGTGTGTCAGCCTTCCATGGGCTCACGCAGCCCTCTTCCATCTGACCCTAGTGTCAGCCCTTTACAGGGCTTCTAAGACCCTCTTCCAACTGACCTGCACTTACCCCTCCAGCTTTATGTCTCATACTTTGTTTCTAAACCAGATCAAGTTGTTCTTTTACCTCAGCAAGTCTTTGCACATGCTGTTTTCTCATCTACCCCTTTCTCTCAAACCCTTTACCAGGAAAGCTCTTATTCATCCCATGAGACTCTGCTCAGAGACAGTTCTCCCTGGAAGGGAGTGGGTTACATACGACCCTTTCTCCCACTGGGGCAACATCTAACCTGAACACCATCTCTTCACCTGTGTCCTCCTCTGTTAGATGGCGAATCCTTTCAGAGTAGGACCTGCACCATCTTCACCTTAGAAAGCCAAGTCCCAGGAACAGTGTCATACAGAGTAAACATCCATCTGGTGCTCGTTGGTTTGGGATGAATTGTCTGTTTGCGAGGCGGGAGCGTGGGGAAGGTTTGGTGGAGTGTCCTCACGGCATCCGGATGGAATTTTTCAGCTTTGTCCTGGGGTGGGTGTGGTGGACAAGCCGGGACCCAGCTAACCTGATTTTACTAAATGACGCCCCTAAGAATCCCCCTACTCACCTGAGGCTCCAAGCGCTGCACCTGCTTTTCTTTGGCCGTCTTTTCTTTCTCAGACGACTTTTCTTTGCCTTTCCTTGTTTTCGAAGTTCCTAAAGCTTTTTGTCCCTCGCTAACAGTATGGGACTCTGGGCTTCCCGAAGTGATGAATTGCTCATGTTTCTCTGAATGAGCTAAAGAGAAGTAAAAATGGAAACCAGGGAGTCACGACATAACGAAACCATTTCCCAAGGAGTCAAAGGGGACAAGGGAAGCAAGTCAGGGAAAAACAGGTTGTCTAAGGGGTTTGGATTTGTTTTGTTTTCTTTTTTCTTAATAAGCAAACAGATGGTCTCTTCAATGGCTCTCTTTTAAAAATTGAGACTTAATTCACATACCATAAAATTCAATATTTGGAAGTGTACAGATTGGTGATTTTTAGTATACTCATGAGGTTGTACACCATCACCACTACCGGATTCGTATCAGGCCTTTTATTTCATTTTCTTGTCTGACCGGAACCTCCAACCCATGTTGAATACAAGTGGTGAGACAGGACATCCTTGTCTTTTTCTTGAACTCAGGGGAAAGCTTAAGAATGATGTTATGTGCAGGCTGTTTTATAGATGTCCTTTATCAGGTTTAGGAAATTGGCTTCTATTCCTACTGTGCTGAGTGGTTTTCTCATGAAAGGGTGCTGGATTTTGTGAAATGCTTTTTCTGTGTCTACTGAAATAATGGTGCATTTTTATTTGTTTGTTTGCTTTATTCTATTAATATGGTGTATTAGATTGAATAATTTTCACGTGTTTAACCAAACATTTGTTAATGGGATAAATCCCACCTGATCATGGTGTTTAATTCCTTTTATATGTTGCTAAATTTGGTTTGTGAGTATTTGGTTGACGATTCTCGTGTGTATATTCATAAAGGATATTGGTCTGCAGTGTTCTTTCCTTGTGATGAATTTTCTGGCTTTGATTTCAGAGTAATAATGACCTCATAGAATGAAGTGGGGAACTTGCCCGCCTCTTTTATTATTTGGAAGAGTTAGTGAAGTATTGGTGTTAATTCTTCCTTATACATTCAGTAGAATTCATCAGTGAAGCATCTGGCCTGAGCTTTACTTTGTGGGAAGCTCTTCGATTACTAACTCAATGTCTTACTTGTTACAGATCTAATGAAATTTTCAATTTCCTTTTTGGCAAGTTTCAGTAGTTCGTGTCTTTTAAGAATTTCTCCATTTCATCTAGGTTATCTAATTTATTGGCATATAATTGTTCAAAGCTTTCACTTGCCTACTATATTTAATGTTTTTATTTCCATAAGGCCATTAGAAATGCCCCTTTTTAATTCCCGATTTCAGTAATCTGAGTCTTTTTTCTTGGTCAGACTAGCTACAGGTTGGTCAATTTTGTTGATCATTTGAAAGAACCAACTTCCGGTTTCTATTCTATTTCATTAAACTTACTTCTAGTCATTATTATTCCCTTTATTTTAGTTATTTTGGGTTTAGTTTGCTCTTCTTTTTCTAGTTTCCTAAGGTGTAGTTTAGGGTACTGGTTTGAGATATCACTTCTTTTTTAATGTAAGTTGCATGCAACTATAAATTTCCCTCTGAACACTGCTTTAGCTGCCGCTCATAATCTTGGTATGCTGTGTTTATGTTTTCATTAATCTCTAAGAATTTCTTGATTTCTTTTGTGGTTTCTTTTTTCATCAATTGCTTATTTAGGAGCATGCTGTTTAATTCCCACGTTTGTGAATTTCCCAAATTTCCTTCTATTATCGATTTCTGATTTCATTCTCTTGTGGTAGGAGAGCACACTTCGCCTGATTTCAGTCCTTTTGCATTTATTTAGAGTTGTTTTATGGCCTTCCAGATGTGTGTCCTGGAGAATGCACCATGAGCACGTGAGAAGAATGTGCATTTTGCTGTTGGGTGGAGTGTCCATAACGTCTTGCTAGGTCAGCCTGGTGCATAGCATGGTTCAGTTCTTCCATTCCCTTACTGATTTTGTTTTCTAGTTCTTCTATCCATTACTGAAATTGAGGGTATTGAAATTTCCAACCATGATTGTCATATTGCTTATTTCTCCCTTCAATTCTAATGGTTTTTGCATCTGTATTTTAAGCTCTGTTTTTAGGTTCATGTATGTTTATAATTTCTTGGTGGATTGACCCTTTTGTCGTTACTAAATACCATTCTGTGACTCTGTTAACATTTTTAAATTAAAGTCTACTTTGGTATTAATATAGCCACTAGAGCTCTCTTTTGGCTACTATTTGCATGATATTTCTTTTTCCATTCTTTTACATTTAACCCATCTGTATTTTTGAATCTAAAGTGTGTCTCTTGTAGATAGCATACAGTTGGATCATGTTTGTATTATCCGTTCAGCTAATATCTGCCTTTGTTAATCAACTTACATTTAATGTAGTTACTGATAAGGTAGGAGTTATATCTGCCATTTTGCTATTTGTTTTCTATATATCATATCATTCGTCGTTCTTCTATTCCTCCATTACTGCCTTTTTTTGTGTTAAATAGATATTCTCTACTGTTTGATTTTTAATTCCCTTGCCCTTTTTTCATTGTATATTTTTGAGTTCTTTTCTTAGTGGTTGTCCTGGGTGTTACAATTAAAACCTTAATTTATAACCATCTAGTTTGGATTAATAACAATTTAATTTCAATAGTTGATACAAATTTTGCTCCTATACAGCTCCGCCCCCCTTTTATGCTGCTATTATCACACATTTCATCTTTATATATTTTGTGCCCATTAACAGATAGTTGCAATTATTGCTTTATGCTGTTGTCCTTCAAGTCAGATAGCAGAAAAAATAATTAGAAACAAAAAATATTTATAGTCTTCAGTATGCACCTACCTTTTCCAGTGCATTTTATTTCTTCATGTGGATTCAAGTTACTGCCTAGCAGCCTTTTATTTCAGACTTTATCTATGGTAGAGCAAGTTTGCTTGACAGATTTTTCTCAGTTTTTATTTCTCTGTAAATGTCTTAAGATCTCTTTCATTTTTGACGGATATTTTTCCTGGCTGTAGAATTCTTGGTTGACCTTTTCCTTTTTTTTTTTAATTTCAGCCCTTTGTATATACATCATCCCACTGGCTTCTGACCTCCAAGGATTTTGATAAGATGGTGTATGTGATGAGTCATTTATTTCTCACTGCTTTCAAGATTCTGTCTTTCTCCTTAGACAATTTTATTATTATTATAAGTTAAATTGTGGATCTCTTTGGGTCTATCCTACTTGGAGTTTTTTGAGCTTTTTGGATGCATCAATTCATATTTTTCATCAAATTTGTTATGTTTTTGTCATTATTTCTTCAAATAGCCTTTCTGCCCCTTTCCCTCCTTTCCTTTTGAGACTCCTGTTGTATATATGTTAGCATGCTTGACTGTGTCCCACAAATCTCTGAAGCTCTGTCCAGTTTTTAAATTCGCTTGTCTTTCTGTTCTTAGGGCTGGATGATCTCGGGTGATCTATGTTCAAATTTGTTGGTTCTCTCTTCTGCCAAAGCTGCTGCTGACTCACCTCTAATGAATTTGTCATCTCAAATTTTGTACCTTTCAATTCCAGAATTTCTACTTGGTTCCTTTTTTTCAAAATTTTTATTTATTGAGATTGTTCACATACCATACAATTATACAAAGATCCAAAGTGTACAATCAATTGCCCCCGGTACCATCATACATCTGTGCATCCATCACCACAATTAATTTTTTTTCAGTTTTATAGAACATTTTCATTACTACAGAAAAGAAATACAGACAAAAAAAAGGAAATTCAAATCCTCCCATACCCCTAACTACCCCCCTCCATTGTTGAGTCATAGTATTGGTACAGTACATTTGTCACTGTTGATGAAAGAATGTTAAAATACTACTAACTGTAATTAGTTTGCAATAGGTATATTTTTCCCTATATGCCCCTTTATTATTTTTTTAAAGCATCAGAATAGTATTTAATTTTCAGATATTTATAGTCATCTTATTTGATATCACAAAATAGTGGCCGTGTTATAAATTTTATAGATAAGGATATTGTTGCACTATTCTCACCATACATAGGTTGCAGAATAAATCTGAATACAGATCAATACCTCCCCTTCTTCCTTCTTTGTATATTTATAAACATGCCTACACATAGCCTTTGCTATTCAAATTGTTTTTATCTGAACCAAGGAACTAAATGCATTGAGATAATTTTGTTTTGTTTATAGGAATTCTCACTGTAAACTATACAAGCTTAGGGATCAGAGAGTAAATAGATTTTTTTTTTTTTTTTTGCCAAACCCTCTATCTGAACTCAGAAGCTAAAATGGTTCAGTAATGTCCATTAACTATGCAATAAATAGCAAATCTTGGGTCCACAATTACTGTTCTTTTGTTTCAATGTATGAAATAGAAGTTAATAATTGTCACTTAAATTTAGTGGTTTAATGACTACGATAACAGATGACTCTCCATATATAAAGAGACATTCTCACCAACACTGCTCCCTGCATGCCTTTGCTCTATATATCCCATGCCTATCTCCAAACAATGGCATCTAATCTACACAAACCAATAAAACATAATTGAGAATACACATTTTTCAATGCTCTCAAAAAGTATAAGAGTATTTCTTTGGATTTTCAAAAGAAGTCTATATTTTCAGACTTAAATTTAATAGTTTTACATTATTCTTAGTCTGATTCCTGTTTTGTCAATTAGGAAACTAAGAGTCATCTTACAAGTTAAGTGAAATGACCACATTTACAATCAGCAAGTCAGAATAGTGAGGCAAGTATCTTCATCTTCTGACTTCTAGTCTTTCAGAAAGAATGCCATACCATAAACCTGAGTTATCCATTTGAAATAGAGTGAAAGAAATGGTAGCATGGAACAGGATGTGATATCAAGTATGTTTTCTCCTTCATAATGTCACCATTCTGCAATGTCTATTTATTCCTCTCTGAAATAAAGAATTAAAGATAATTTAATATAGGGTTGTGTCTTATGATGACTATGATGATCATAAAGCCAAATGTATATTCAGTGGTCACTATATGGCTTAAAAATGCATCTTCATCTAACATTATAGAACCTTTCTCCATATCTCTCTCTCCTTTTCTTGTTTCTCTGTTGGTAGGGCTCCCTTTAGTATCTCAAGTAGGGCAGGTCTTTTTATTAGCAAAATCTCTCAGCATTTGTTTGTGAAAAATTTAAGCTCTCCCTCAAATTTGAAGGAGAGTTTTGCTGGATAAAGAATTCTTGGTTGGAAATTTTTCTCTCTCAGAATTTTAAATATGTCACGCCACTGCCATCTCGCCTCCATGGTGGCCGCTGAGTAGTCACAACTTAGTCTTATGCTGTTTCCTTTGTATGTGGTGAATTGCTTTTCTCTTGCTGCTTTCAGAACTTGTTCCTTCTCTTTAGTATTTGACAGTCTGATCAGAATATGTCTCGGAGTGGGTTTATTTGGATTTATTCTATTTGGAGTTCGCTGGGCATTTATGCTTTGTGTATTTATATTGTGTAGAAGGTTTGAGAAGTTTTCCCCAACAATTTCTTTGAATACTCTTTCTAGACCTTTACCCTTCTCTTCCCCTTCTGGGACACCAATGAGTCTTATATTTGGACATTTTATATTATCTATCATATCCCTGATGTCCATGTTGATTTTTTCTATTTTTTCCCCGTTCCTTCTTTTGTTCTTTCATTTTCCATTTTGTCATACTCCCAGTCGCTGGTTCATTGTTCAGCTTCCTCTTGTCTTATACTATGAGTATCCAGAATCTTTTGAATTTGGTCAACAGCTTCTTTTATTTCCATAAGATCATCTATTTTTTTATTTACTCTTGCAATTTCTTCTTTATGCTCTTCTAGGCTCTTCATGTCCTTTATATCCTATGCCATGGTCTCAGTTCTTTGATTAATTGCTCCAAATACTGTGTCTCCTCTGATCTTTTGATTTGGGTGTTTGGGTTTGGGTTAGCCATATTGCCTGTTTTTTTCATATGCTTTAAAATTTTCTGTTGTTTTTGGCCTCTTGGCATCTGCTTAACTTGATAGGGTTCTTTTAGGATATGTATGCTAATTCAAAGACTTCCAATTTGTCAGATCTACAGCTTGGTGACATACACTTTCTATAACTAACCAGCAGATGGTGCCTGTGAGCCACCTATTCCCCTCAAGCCAGTTCTCCCCAACTTTGTCTTTGTGGTGTGTGGGGATCTGATTCTTGTGGGGTCCAATTGGTGCACCAGTTTTGCGTGTGTAGTTGGTGCTGTCTGCCCTGAATGTGGGGTGTGTGTCTGAGTGGTTAGGAGGGGAGGGAAGCTTTAATAATCAAACCTCCCAGGTGTTCCTGGAGATTTAAGGCTGTTGCAAGAGTCTAAACCTTCATTTCAGTCTCACCCCAGTTTGTCTCTGCCACTGACCCACAAGTCCTTGGTATTGGCATATGGTCCCTGGGATTTCTGAGTGGGTCCCTCTTCCAAGCCGTGCCCTTCTAGGGCCACTGCTGGGGGAAGGTTATGCTACGTCATGAGTGTGCCATCCCTCAAGGGAAGTTCTGGGCTGACGGGCCATGCAGGGGCATTCCCAGCCTGCTGAAAGGATGGCTGAATGGGGCGTGTTAATTTCCCCCTTTTTGCACCGCTCTGCCTTCCTAGCTCCGGGACAATTAGCTGTGGGTGTGCAAAAGGCTATTGTCCATGCCTGATTTTGTGGCGTGTGCACATGTTGCTGGAAACACTTCCCGTCGCACTGGGGTTTTTGGCGCAGCTCTGGGCTGTGGCACTAGCGCCGGGCAGGAGCGTTCCCAGCCCGCCGGGAAGATGGCTGTCGGGGGCGTGTTTTTTTCCCCTTTTACCTAACTTCTGCCTTCCTACCTCCGAGACAATTAGCAGCAGGTGTGCGAAAGGCTATTGTCCATGCCAGATGTTGAGGTGTGCTCATAGGCTGTGGAGACGCTGTTCCTGCCGCACATCCCTGTGCGGTTCTCACTGCCGTATCCACAGCCGCTTTTGGGTTTTTTAAAAAAAACTAGTCTGACTCTGAACACCAACCCACAGTTTCCCCATACCACAGCGTGGCTTCCAGATACTCAGCAGCCTCACTCACTCGTTTCAGAGCACAGACTCCCGGTCTCACCAAGTGCACGGTCCCTGTGGATTTAGCAGACCTTGTCCAGCTGGTGCATCGCTGGAACTGGTGTTCTGGGTCTCTTTCTGGTTTTTATCTGGTATTTTTCATGGAGGTGTTTTTTTGCCCTGTCTCTCCTAACCATCATCTTCTGGAAGTCCCTGGTTCCTTTTTATACTTTCTGCCTCTATTAATATTCTCCAGTGAGACATCATTTACATACTTTCCTGTAGCTCTTTGGACAAGGTTTCCCTTAGCTCTTTGAAAGTATTTGAAATAGCTGATTTAAAGGCTTTTTCTAGTAAGACCAATGCCTGGGCTTCCCCAGGAACAATTTTTATTAATTGCTTTTTTCCTGTGTAACAGCCATGCTTTCTTTTTCCTTTGCATATTCTTTGTTGATAACTGGACATTTTAAGTAACATGCAATTCTAGAAATCTGATTCTCTCCCCTCTCCAGGACTAGTTGTTGCTGCTGCTTTTAGCTATTGCTGCTTGCTTAGGGAGTTTTTGGACTAATTCTCTAAAGCCTGTATTCTTTCATATGTGTGACCACTGATGTCTCTACTTGGTTAGCATAGTGGTCTGCTAGTGATTGGGAAGGGACTTCCATAAGCACTTAGAACCAGTGAATTTCCCAGGCTTTGCTGCGGGGGGACTGTGTATGTGTTGGAGATGCCTCCAGCAGCTCAGACAAGCTATGTACAACTCTGCCTAAGCCTCAATTTCCTGATTACGCAGAGACTCAACGTTAGACACAAGTGAGATCTCGGGGCCTCATGTCTTTCCTGAGCTTGTGCGCATCTGTACACATTCAAGCAGCCTTCTAGGTTTGCAGAAACACGTCAGAATTTTTCCAATCCTTTATGGACATCTCATTTCCCAGCTCTACCTTTTAAGACTTTTGGTTAGTCCAGTGTTTGCCTCAATGTCTCCACTGCCTCAGGCACAATGAAGTTAAGCACTTGCCTGTGATCATTTTTGCAATCCCTACCTCCACCACCATCACCACCCCGGGGCTTTTACAAGGAGTCAGCCCTGTGAGTCTTCCAGACAGGAAATAAGGACACTTCTTTGGGAATGAGGCTTTAGAAGAGCTCCAGCTTCATTTTGCTCTGGTCACAGCCAAGGTGCACTGGAGCACAGGCTGTTAGCTTTTGAGGGTCCTGCTGGGCTGGAGAGTTGGGGACGGGAACAGGGAAAGTTCAAACGCCCTGCGGCTTGCTATCTTCCTGCAGAGGTTCAGCCACTTGTCTTGAATAAACACTCTCCGGTTTTTGTAGGCTTTTGTTAATTTCTAGAATTCTGTAAAGGTTGATTCTGATAACTTTGACCAGTTGTTTCATTGCTTTTACGGAGGAACTAATTTTTGGAGGTCCTTACTCTCCTGTTTCCACTGCTGTCTTCCTGGATTTGTTTCCTTTTCCGGAGCTCCCAGGGCACCTGTGCGTTCTGTTTCTGGGGAAGGGTCCTGAGAGAATGGAGCTTTCCCGCAGCCAAGGTCTCCCGTGGTTGCCTGGCGAGCTTGTCAGTGGGAGCACGAACTTACAAGGAGCCTGTCAGAGAAGGCGGGAATCCACGCCAAGCAGCTCAACTCCTGAGTGTGATGAATGGGACAAGACATAAGTGGATTAACCCAACTGTTGAGCAGAAAGTGGGAAAAATGGGACCAAAGATGGAGAATAAGATCATTAAGTGAGAGGAAGGGTGAGGTGTAAGGGGAAAGGTGACAAGCCACAGAAACAGGATCAAGAAAAGAAGAAACAACAAATGAAGACAAAGATTTGTCTAGGAAGCCCCACAGTAAAATTGCCTTTTTTCAGAAACCTTGCATAGAGGCTGCCAGGGTTTGGAGTTGAAGAAACACGGCTCACACAGATCAACCACAGTCACCGGTCACTGCCACCACCTGGGCTTCTCACTCCAGTAAAATCATGATCCCAGAAATCTCAGAACCTGCAGAATCTGGGCTTTGGAGCCCCTGTTGTGGCCAGTGCCAGATCAAAGGACCTCGTGAAAACTGGGGCAGACGAACAATTCTGCTCACCTTGTGCTGCCAGACGGCTGTTTCCAGGGATGCTGTGTCAGTCCCAGAGGTTGGTGAACACACGCATCTTCCCGGGAGCCCACAGAATGCAGGCCACCAGGCCCAGCCCTGAGATTCAGTCCTCTTAGTCTGCTGTGGGGCTGGAAATCAAAAAACTCCAAGACCTTCTGATCCAAGTCGCCTGTGGACCGTGCATCGAGAAGTGCTGCTTTCAGAAAGGTACAGATTCCCCTTTGGTTAGGAGCAAGGGTTGCCAAGTGGAGGGCCAAACAGCCAGAGCCTAATGACCTGCTCTTCCGAGACCCTGTGAAGGCCCCTCCCCAGAGGGGCTCAATCCGGGGCTGTCTCCCAACCCCCTGGAGGCTGGGTGAGGGCACCGAGTTTCTGATCCTCACGAGCCCCCCGGCGCTGCTGGGGTGGATGGTCCAGATCACACTTTGAGAACCAACGTTTACACTGAGACGAGCACAACTGCCTTTCCCCAGGATGAGGCACATTTGTCTTACGCTCTGCTCATTATTTCCACTGACTAAATGTCCACGTGACGGCAGGATGAGGTGGCAAATAACATTTGTTGAATCCCTACTATGACTGTTTTTCTCTGAACTCTCAAAGCATCACAGTAGAGCAGGTTCAGAGAAGTTATGTAATATAGTTGGGTTCACTCAAATTGATTAGAGTTCAGTCAGCGTTCAAACAAATTCAAAGGATCTTCTGATAGACTTTCAAAACTGAATCTTGTAATTCACCCTGTTAGCAAAGTAAAATGACCGTAAAGATCCATGAAGTAGTGGCTGCTTCCTGATTGGGTTGTTGGCTACTTTCAAAATGAGGGCAGCTCGCCCTGCCAGGCTGCGGTGCTCACACCCGTGTGCACCAGTGTTTACACGCCTGAGAGACCCCTGCTGCGACTGGCCCTTCTGCCAGGAAGATCTTCCTGTCAGTCGTTAAATGCCCTGGACGTGAGACCGAGGCAGCCACTAGGTATTGTAACTTTGGTGGGTTCATGACCTTCTGTGCGCTTCAGCTTCCTCCTCGCCGGTCCCCCTGCTGTGACACGCTGCTTTGGTCTCCAGGTTTCCGTGACTTACGGGAGGCCGGTTCCCTCTGCCGATGGCACTGCAGCCAGCTGGATGACGCCCCCGACTCGGTCCGGTCTAATCCAAACAGGATTCGTGAAGATCTGTTCACAGACGATCCTGCACCGTAACCAATAACATCCTCGAAAGTCCCAATTACACAGGGGTTCACACCCTCAGGAACATGGGTCAGGCCTGGGAACGTGTTTATGGGGGACACGGTCAATCCCCGGCACCACTGACTGGAAACCTGTGACCCCGTGGCACCCGTGTAGCCAGAAGAGCCTCGTAGAAAAGGACGTGTGAATAAACCAGAGTCTGGTGCGGACATGGCAAGCTTGGTGGGCTCCCCGGAGAGGGGCATGAACAGGCCTTGGTTTCGCTGCTCGTCTCTGAGCACAGGTGAATGGGTGCCCCAGAACGCACCGTCCACGCACCACACCAGTGTTCACTGCATGCCCGTGTGCATTACGGTGCAAATTTAGGAGTCACGAGGAGGCTCCATTTAATTTACCTGGAAGGTAGACAGTGTAGAAAAACACCCCTGACTTACGTCCAGTGACCCCTGCTCCTTTGAACGTACGTTGGGTGAGCAAGCAATGGGCTCAGGTCTGGGGGCAGTGAGGACGACAGAGCCTTCAGGAGCCCGGGCTTGTGGAAGGGGCCACGCCGGGGGCGGAGGGTGGGCTTTCGCCTGGTTTTCAGGGCTGGTGCAGCACAGTGGCCAGGCAGAGCTGAAGTCTGAGGATGTCAGACCCCCTGCACCCCATTTCAGCACAGCAGGGCCTAGAGGGCCGCAGACCCCGGGGTGGTCCCAGAGCACAGGGGTGGGGGGGGAGGGGCAGGCGTCCTCCGGAGTCACTGATGCTAAATGGTCCCAAAGGCTGACAGTGACCAGGGAGGGGGGAGACGACAGGTCAACTGCGGGGCTGACGCAGCTCCGTGGGGCAGCCGACCGTGACCCCAGGGTCGCCGGGCTCCCCACTCAGGGCTCCGAGGAGATTGCACTTGTAATCCATGTTGGATTTCTTATGAATACCATAGACAGGACATGTATAAAAATTACAAAAGTGCAACTTCATTTTTATCATTAAAATTCAGTGCTTTGATTTATATATCCAGGAAATAAAAAATTGACTGGGATTTGAACATTCATGTAATTTCTAGACTAGAATATCGTCTAGTACAAAGTACACATTTACTAAGGACAATGACACTTGGTAAATATATACAAAAGAAAATCACTTTTTATAAATATATCTAATAATGTTTAGTTTCTTCAAAGAAATTCAAGTGGATATACTATTATTCATTGTGTTGACAAAAGAACAAAACAATATTCATTAAAGTTAATGTAAGGAAATCAATTTATAATCCTGCCAACAAAATTGAGTAGGACTCAAAATCAAATATTTTTGAGACTGGAACACAAAGTTTATATGTGTTTTGGGAAATAGATTAGTCTTCAAAGGTGCAGGCGAGCAACACAAACATATGAGGTGGGAGAAAGAAATGTGAACTAACCTCCTCGTTATGCCCAAAGGCGGGCGACGGCCCTAAAAACCACCTCGTCCAGGGGCTCCGTCTTCCTTCCAGGCCTCCCCTCGAGCAACACTGCCTGAAATGCGGCTCCGAGACAGACTGGAGGTGGCACTGTTGCCTCGTTCACCAGAGGCCGAGCTACGTAAAGATCCACCACAGAACATTCTGCGGTAGACACGGCTGCATGTCAGGACTTATGCTTACTGTGGGTCAATTTAGGGAAAAAAACCCAAACTACGTATTTCATTTCTCATAGAAACTAAAGGCTGAATTTAAAAGAGTCTGTAGGGGCAAGATTTCCATTGACGTCAGGATTTATGCTACATTTTATTTTCGATCACCAATCTACTAATGCATTATCTGGATAAAACAATTTGTTTAAATTTCTCTTGAGTATAAAATATTTATATTTTTAAATATGAGCTAAGTTGATAATGTGAAGAAATTAATAACTTTTTCTAAAATATATCATAACCTTAAAATTAAAGTTTGTGGGTATTGAAGTCTAAATAATTGAAGTCTAGAAATTGATGCATCGAAATGTTTTGATTTAAACAAGTCAACTATCTAACAATCAACATTAAATGTGGCATTAAAGATTGATTATTTTGAATGCAGAAGCTTTCACAAAGATTGGCCCACATATTTTTTCCAAAAAAATTTCCTGATTCATTTTCAATATAATTCAATTCTGATTTTCTTTGCTTGCTGCTTTTCTGTAACAAATGAATTATGCAATGCAAGGTATAATTTAATTTTAGCAGCTGCTCATTCACATATAAAATTGTCAAATGTGATGTCAAAAAAGAACACATATAATTATGCTTGAAGATTTATTTTCTAAGTGGAAAATATAACATGATAATACTGTTTTTTGAGTGCTACCAGGTTCTAGGAACTTTTTATATTTTACCTTGAATCCTTACAACAACCCTGAACAATGGGAGTTATATTCTAAATCTGGTGATTAATGACCCAGATTCAGGTAACTGAACCTAGGATATTTTAGTTCTATACCATGCTTTACTCCCCCATTTAATAATTACCTCCTTTTAAAAACTTAACTGAAATTATTAATTTTGAAGTGTTTCCCAACTCTTTGTTAGTATCTTATTCTATTTCAGGAACTATACTATTGTGTTCATTTCATATATATTTTCTTTAGTTTTCTCTAGAACTTTAACATCCATCCATTAATAAAACTAAAGGTTTAAACGTGGTAGTTTGAGTGGTTTGTTTGCTGGAAATCCATCTGTGTTGGGCACTTGAAACTTGAGACCCTTCACAGTTCTTAAGGAAAAGCATAAGGTCGTGTAGTACTGACAGCTCCCTAAACAAACACACTTAAGAGGAACACATAAAAATTGGAGGCCTGTGTTGCGCTCGCTATTTTATTTTTCCATCCAAAAGCCCTGCTGGGTCGTGTGTGCTCAGCGCCTGGGCTGGGCCGTGAACCTGCGGTGTGACCCTGGAGCATCTGTGGCTCGGTTTCCCCACTGGAGACGGTAACAGCCCCACCTGGGAGGGGGTTGTGAGGCCTGAAGCCCTCGGTCACCATCTGGGCCTGTCCTCAGCCTCTAAGACCACTGCCTCCTGGGGGTCCCTGAGGAGCTCAGGTGCGAGTCAGCCAGGAGTGACGACACCCCTGCCCCTCGCGGCTGTGCCACCTCCAGCAGATGAGGCGCCCGGGCCCTGCGCTTCACCTGAGAAGGTGCCTTGCGATCCGACCCGGAGGGTCTGTAAGGGCCATGAACCAAGCCCAAAGAGAGACACCATCGCTCTCAAAAGTCACGACCCGCCGCTAAACCTCCAGGGTTTCCTTTACAAAGTAAAAGTGCATTCTCTTACTGACCAAAATAGTAGGTGCTCCTTTAAAACTTCTGATTTCCACATTTTAAACTTAAAATTTAAATTTGTTTTTAGATCCTGAATAATATAAATGAGAGAGTAAAATTACTAATACATCCAGCACCCAGAAATAAGCTCGTTAGCATGTGGGCACAGCGTGTCTGAATTGTTTCTCTGTGCACCCGTTTCCCTCTTCCACGCGCCCGTCGATTTTTCAGCAGACACCTGGGGGTCCAGTGTGGTGAATTCCCAGCAGGAGCAGCGACGGATTCTGCGGCTGAGGGAGGGAGGACACTTCTCAACCCTCTGTCCCCACCTCTCCTGACCTTGAGGAGCCAGGCGTGGGGGGCGCTCGTCACCCCTTCCTGTTGTTTGGCTGCAACTCTGGCCTCAGACAGGAACCAGGTGGGCCCCTCCTCCCAGCCCCTCCCCATGCCAGGCTTCATTTCTTCTTTTCCTAAATATCCCCAGTTTACACCATTCTTATAATTTCTATACACTGTAACCAAATTTCTCATTATCGAGGAAAATATATCCAGAAATTGAAAATACATATTTGGCTACAGGTAAGTGGATTCTGAGGCCTATCCTCCTGGAACTATCCGGTCATCCGACGTTTGTTTGGAGAGTTGGAAGAAAGTGTCTCCATCCACTGCTCCGCGGATCACACTATGCCAAGCTGGCCCTCTTCCCTGAAGAGCCTGATGTGTTTTCACAAATGTTTCCTCCTTGTCACTGCACATTCTTAAATCTCGTTGGAATGTGATTCAGAAGCAGGTTATCCCTGATGACGAGTCTCCAACTAATCCCGTCAGCCCATTTCTGAAGCTCTCTCGTCATGATTTATACGGGAGCAGCCCCTGTCATACAGACCTGGGCTCACATTTATAATTGCCCCAAACGACTGAGGCTGGCTAATTCACGCTTGAGACAGGCACAAGAGGATATTATAATGGAGAAGCCACAAGTACAAAGAGCTCCAAGCAACTCATGAAAGAATTCACACAGGCAGGAAGCTGGGTTTGACTTTCCCTCCCTGATCTGATAAAGCCTTTGGTACCTGGCAATGTGACATAAAATCCATTAGTACTTCGAATAGTCTTCAAAGAGCAAAAAGAAATAGCTGTGCTGCACACACACCTGACACCCAAGCACACACAAAACTGTGCTATTTCTCTATTATTTTTATATATTACTTGAATTGTGAATATTTTATTTGCACATAGATCTTTAGCATATCAGATTTAATTCAACTGGTATCTAGCACAGACGATATATCGACTTGCAGGAGGGGGGCACAAAACCACCAAATGATTTGTACCGTCCATTGTCTCAAGCTTCTCTTCAAGAGAAGAGATGGCGGTTTCTGGCCCACTATGGGCCAAGAGGCCTCGATTTGCCTCAGACCACAGAGGAGGAGGAGATGGGGTGACAGTTAATTCAAGGCAGACCAGAAGTGACAGCCTGATGGAAAGCACAGAGACAGAGGGTGGGGTGGTTCACAAAGAGGGAAAGGTAATACAACCAAAAGGTGTTTTCTGTTTGTTTTCCATTAGAACTTTAGGGGTGCCTTTGTTTCCACAAACTGGGTGGCTTGAAATAACAGAGACTCACTGTCTCACAGTTCATGGCCAGGCGTCCGAAATCGAGGTGCCCCTCTGAGCCTTGGCTTGTGTCCGTGTCCCTCGCACTCTGCCCGCATCCCACCTGACCGTCTTCCTGCTGTGCCCCCGTGTCCTCTCCCCCTCTTACAAGGACACAGTCGTTGGATACTTAATCCAGTTTGACCTCATCTTCACTAATTAAATCTGCAAACACCCGACTTCCAAATAAGGTCTCACTCACAGGCTCTGTGGGTTAGAACTTGACTGTGTCTTCCGGGGTGGGGGGTGGTGGCTGATTCCAAACCAGCGAGGGCCTCGGATTCACAGCTGTTGGGAAACTGTAAGCTTCATGGGGCCGCTCCGAGCCGAGGCCCCAGAGGAGGTGGCCAGTCAGGCGCACACCAGGGCGTGGGCTGTGCGTGGGGGCTCCGAGCCGGCTGCCTGTGAGCAGAGGACAGATTCAGGCTGAGACGGGGCTGCCAGGCTTTCCAGTGTCCAGACGACGTTTGTTCACGGCACAGTTGTGTTCTTGACGGCAATTCCAGACCAGGGTGTTTCCTTGCATTTCAGATGTTCTCTGGGGGCAGGTGATGGGGTGTTGGCTCTGGCTGGGAGGTGGAGGAACGGTGAAGGCATGTTCCAGCAAAACTCACCATCTTAATTTACCTGGGCTTGCGTCACCACGATGCAGCAGCACAAGGCCCTTCCACAGCATGAGCTCTGTGCACTTCTCACATCTGAGGTGTGTGCCGCTCTCTCTTCCCGAGCCTGTTAGACGCTGGTAAAGGATCCCAGTGTCCGTGTGGGAGACACTGCAGCCTCAGAGCCTTTCAGGCAGCGGTGAGGGGATTGGAAAGTTAAACACCCTCGCCCTCCCTGGAGAGCACGCTCTCGCATCTGGTCAGGAAGCGTCACCTGCACCATCTCTGCTGCCCTGGTCTGGGGGTGCAGAGCTAGAGCCGAGAAACACACTGTCCTGCCTGGGGACGGGAGCACGGGCTGAGGCCTCCAGGGAGTGTGGGATGCATTCGGAAGGAAAAGGGAATGCTTGGAGCCACATTTTTATAATTGTGCTTTGGATATTATGCCCCACACTGGAATCTGTGCCTTCTATTAAAGGTTAAACCCAGTAATGCTTTGTTCTCCTAACTTCCTAACCAGTTAATACATAGCCTTGTTTTATGTGTGTTTCTGTTTAAAGGTGTCTTGTCTAATTTATATTGTTGATTTATTATCATTGAGTCACAGCCAACAGCCTATAACCCTGCCTGAATGAAGCTTCTCTAGCAAACGTATTTACTCCGTCAGGCACATGCAGCCCCCTTGCTTTTAGGAGCACTAGACGGCACTTCGGCACTACACTTGGGGCCACTGTAGACAGTGCAACCACCAATGGAAAGCACAGAAATGTAAATACATGGCACTAAATAGACTGTGAAAACCACACTTGTCTATGGGATGAGGGCTGAACCAGCGGGCAGAGCGTCGCCTTGTTCAATCTCAGCTGCAAATGTGTGTCTCAGAATTTCTGCTGCTCTCCACATGCCAGCAAATGGCTGCAAAACCACCAGGGGTGTTGATTTGGAGTTACAATAAATTCTAGAGAGGAGGCAGATTTACAAATACTGAATCTGCAAATAATAATGATTGTTTGTATAGCTCTTTAGCTTCTTCTAAAGAAGACAAGTAAAAAATACACGTTCCTTCAGTTTAAAATACCATATTGTATATTGCGAAGTAAAGTATAAGAGTAGAGATTGAGTCGGCTTTCCCTACGGGTCTCTTTTCCAAAAGCATCCAGCTTTTTTTATTTCCTGCTCAGGAATGTCCAGAGGAGTTTATATCTTGAAGAAATATATATAAATCAGATTCTTCTTTCACTGGGAGATTCCTTTTCTCAAATTTTAGTATTCGTTGTTAAATATTTTAAGAGCTTTTCTTCAGTGTTATACTTTCTCAACAACTATGCACAAATATAAAATTTATAAATAGAAAAGTTTCCTGTCCATTTCTGTAATGTCCCAAAGTATAATCAATGAGTAATTTTTACTAATGAGACAACATGTGTTTATACCAGGCGTGGGCAATCATGTGTTTCTGGTTCTCATCAGCCAGGCTGTAAAAATGTTGAAACGTGTAATCAATTAACAAAAAGGGAAATGTCACAGGATATAGAACACAAATTGCAAGAAGTAATGTCTTAATAATTACGTGATCAAATTTCTAATAAACATTTATATAAAGTAGAAAATACATGTAAAAACATTTCAGATGACATACCTCTGAGATCATTTTTCTCTAAGTCTTTCAGTGCTTGGACAAATGTGAGCTGACTTTCAGTGAGAGGCCAACTGTCATACAATAGCAAACACTGTATAATGTACTTGTAAACCTGTGAAACAAAATGCAATGTTTAAGAACAAACGATAAGAATGAACATGGTATGTGCCTAACGTAATTTATTATGTTAGGCATATAATATATGCATATTTTTTCTTGATCTTCAGATCATTATAACTTAATGAAATACTGGCACACGTTCTCCAAACTTTGGTGATACTACAGTTCATAAAAGTTTAAATAACTTCTCCTTCCCACCAACGCCTGCCATTATCCAACTTTCTAATTTTCGCCAGTACACTGGACATAAAGTGAAATCCCACTGCAGCCATATTTTGCATTCCTCAGATTTCTAATGAGTCTGAGCATTTCTTCAGGCTGTTGGCCTTTAGGGCTATTTCTTCTTTGTGCCCAGGCTCCCCCAAATAGTCTCCTATATCATTGATTATTAATTTCATAGATTAAACTTTCACAATTATATCTGTAGTACATCTGGGGTCCACGTTCATGTTTTTGCTAGAGGTCCAGTTTTATTTTCCTCCATGGAGAGAGAGTTTTTCCAACACTATGTACTCAACCCTCCACCCCTTTTCCATTAACTTCCGGCATCGCCTCTATTCTCCATTAAATTCCCACATAAGCATAGATATGTTTCTACACTCTTCTCTAAGTCTTTCAGTGCTTGGACAAATGTGAGCTGACTTTCAGTGACTCCATTTGCCTATTCTCGCACTACTTTAATACTTTTATTACTATGGCTCTGTGGTACGTCTTTTTAAAAACTTTTTAAGTAGTAACATACATACAACTCAAAATTTCCCATTTTAAACGACTTTCATGCATATACTTCAGTGATCTTGATTACTTTATCAATGTTGTGCTACTATCACCATGATCCATTATGGAAACTTTTCATTGCTCTAAACAGAAACACTGTAACTGTCAAGCAAAATGCCCTGTTCTCCCCCCACTTCCCCTACCCTGGCCTCTGTAACCTGTGATCTACTTCTGTCTCTATGATTTTGCATTTCTAGGTACTTCATGTAAGTGAAATTGTACAATATTTGTCCCTTTGTGTCTGTCTTCACTCAACATGGTGTCTTCAAGGTTCATCAGTGTTGTAGCATCTATCCGAATTTCATTCCTTTTAAGAGCTAAATAACATCCCATTGCATGATAGACCACTTTTGTTTATCCATTCATTGGTTGATGGGCACTTGGGTTGCTTCTATCTTTTGGCTACTTGAATAATGCCACTAAGAACATTGGTGTGCAAATAAAATCACTTCTCAATTCTGCTTTCCATTGTTTTGGGTTTATAACTTGAAGTGGGATTGCTGGGTCATATGGTAATTCTGTACTTTCTGAGGAACTGCCAAACTGTTTTCCACAGCAGCTGCACCATTTTACATTCCCACCAAAAATGTACAAATGTTCCTATTTCTCTGCAACCTTGCCAACTCTTATTACTGTCTGTTTTTATAATAATAGCCAAATTATTGGCTGTGAGCTAGTGAAGAGATATCTCATTGTGGTTTTGATTTGTAGTTCCCTAAAGGTTAATGATGCTGAGCATCTTTTCATGTGCCCATCGGCCTTTTCTATATCTTGTTAGGAGAAATGTCTATTCAAACCCTTTGCCCATCTTTTAATTGGGTTGTTTGTCTTTTTGTGCTGAGTTACAGCAATTCTTTATATATTCTAGATATTAAAGACATATCAGATATATGATTTACAACTATTTTTCCCCATTCTAGAAGGGGAAATTCCTTTCGCTCTTCTTTTTCAAAGTTGACTGAGCTATTTGCAAATCTGTATGCATTCCTATGAATTTTAGAGTAAAAGGATAAAATTTCTGAAAACAGAGTAGGGATTCTGATTGTTATTGCAATGAGTTTAAAGAGTAAGTAGGGGAAGACTGGTATAATTATATTATTATCTCACGAAAAGCATGAAGAGCTCCTCCAACTATTCAAATCATATATCCTCTCCAACTAGTCAGATCACCGTCTATGTCTTCTCTTAAACTTTTATGCTTTTCTAGGCAGCACACTTGTGTATTGTGGTTTAGTTAATTCTGTTGCTATTGTGACAGTCCCCATCTCCTATTTTCTGATTCATCGATGCTGATGTAGAGGAAGGTTTTTGTAAGGTGCACACGCAGCACAGCTCGGGTGAAGAACACTTCTTAGGGTGGGGTGTTCTGGGCCCCAGGCCTGCCTCAGCGAATGTAACCCATTGCTTGTCTGAGAAAGAGTAAACTTAGCGCTCTGTACCTCACAGTCCTCCTCTGCACCCCACGGTCCTCCTGCCTGCCAGAGGCTGGTGGGAGAGTAAGACCACACACGTCCACAGTGCAGGTGGGCAGCGGTGGCGAGGAAGGAAATATGCAGGCACTTACTGCTGTTGCCATCACTAATGCCTCTGACAATCTGCTAAAATTTCTTATTGGTTCTAAGTTTGCTAATCCTGTTATATTATTGATAAACAGCTCAATGATTATGTGCAGTATCTCTTATTTCATATTGTTCCTTGTGTCATTGGCTTGGCCGGCCAACACCATGACGCTCCAGAACCATCTGAAGCTAGCAGTGACTGTGGGCAATCTTTTCTTATTCCCAATTTTAATGGTAATACACATACATTTTCACTTTAGAATAATGCTTTTGTGTATAAATTCGTTCAAATTGAAGAATTTTGGTACATGACATTTACAGTTAAGTTTCTTTGTATGCCTATTTTGCTAGGGTACTTTAAAAAGTCATAAATGGGTGTTAAACTTCACCAAATGCCTCAGGGTTGTGAGATTGTCTTTCCGTCGTCTGTTACTGTGGGGCCTGATGTTGGCAGATCTTCTGACGCCAAAACACCCCTGAATCCCTGAGATGAATCTCTAAGCAGATTGCTTAACCCGCTGCTAGGATAGGTTATTCATGATGCTATTTAGAACTTCTGCATCCATCTTTACAACTGAAATGGACTTTTAATTTCCTTTTCTTGCATTGATTGCTCTTACCTGGTTTACATTAATCTCTTAAAGAGCTTTGGGAAGTTTTTATTCTTTTTCTGTTTTCTAGAACAGTTTACTCCTTGAAAGTCTCTAGGCCTATTCTGAAAAGCCTATTGGACTTGTGCCTTTGGAAAGAGAAGACTTTGACTATCACTTCGATTTTACTACTCTTTATTGTTTTATTCAACTTTTCTGTAGTCCTGTGAATCAGCTTTGCCATTTTTTCCTTTGGGAACTTATCCAATTTTTTCTAGGCTTAAATTTATTAACATAGAGTTGTTTATAATACTCTTCAAATTTTCTAACCTGTTGTCTGTAGTTAATTTTCTACCCTGTTTCTTGCTCTGTGTTTAGTTTATTTGTATTACCTCTCTTTTGTTAATTTTTCCTGATTGGTCTTAAAAGGAGCAGGTCTACCTTACTAATCCTAAGAAAAGTAGCTTAGGGTTTACTAATCTTCTTTAATTTTGCTCCTCTTTTCATTGATTTCTGCCCTCATCTTTATTAAAATCCTTCTCCTCTTCTTTGAGTTACTCTGTCGTTGTTTCAATAACTTATCCCATGTGTTTTTAATCTTTCATGCATCCTGATGAATTACTTTAAAATTAAATTTTCCTCTAAATGCTATGTAATATGTTTCTTACAGATTTGATTTATAGGTTTTTTTAATTGTCATTGAGCTCTATGTATTTTGTACTTTCTTTTTTGATATTCTCTTTAACTAAATTATTATTTAGTTTTTGCATTTATGAAATTTTAAGCTATCATTTGCTAGTTTCTATTTTATTGTATTATGTTCAGGTAATACAATATAAAGATTTTGGATTTAACCAAGATTCACTTATTAACTCTCCCATGGTCTATGTTTAAAAAATATCCTGCAGGTGCTAAAAAGTGTGTTCTCTGCTATTAGGTGAACAGGCTATATGGTATCTAAAGGATTAATTAATTTTCTCAAATACTCACCATCACACTTACATGGTATTTCATTTGCTTTCTCAGTTTCTGAGAGGCATGTGTTAAAATCTTCAAGGATAATTGTTGACATCTGTTTTTCTCTGTAGTTCTAATAGTTTGGGTTTTGTATTTATTGAGGTATGTATATGTCACTAATTGTCACATCTCTCTGATTTAGTCTTCCTTTTATTTTTATATAACATCCCTCATGAGTTCCATGTATTGAGATATTAAGATTATTTTCACAGCTCTCCTTGGTTTATTTTTGCTAATTATGTTTTTCTATTTTTTTATTTTCAAACTTTCTGTTCCATTTTGTTATAGTGTTACTCATAGACTATATCATGTTAGATCTTATTTCTTGTCTAACCTGAAAGCCTTTGAAATGATTGATTTCATCTATTTAGATTTATTATAAATTCTGTTATATCAGGACTTGTTTCTGCCATCTTATTTTATTTTCAATTCTTTTTAAAATTATTATTATTTCCTTCCCAATGAATAGGTCACATTTTCTTCTGCTGCTGTTAAATATAGTCATTGTGCTTTTGTCCTTTTTTTTTACTCAAGCTCCTATGCATTACTTTTTATTAATATGTGACTTTTCTAAAGTTATATAGTCTTTTATGACTCACCTGGAAAAAAAACAAAACAAAACAACCACATAATTAAATTTTACCATACATTTAAAATTCTTGGCACGTAGAAATTGTTCAATAATGCCTTATTCTTTGGTTCTGGTTAAATATTGGTGACACTGCATAAAGAAAGTATTACATATTGGCAATGTTTGGTGAGACGATTGTTCGATCTTGTGTTTGTGTTTTAGGAGTAATCCAGTCAAACCCTCCGTCTCGGCGTGGCCGCACCTGCTGTGGCGTGCTGGCATTCTCTTCCACGGTCAACACGCTGACGGTCTCCTCTTCCACAACGGGCTGCCCCGTGTCCGCCACGGCGCTCCCCGGCCGCCCCCGGTACGGCTTCTGACTCCCTTGGGCAGACTTCTTCTTCACATACATTTCTTGCTCTTTTTTGGATGCGGCATGAGTCAAAAGAATTTGCTTGCTAGCTGAATAGGAGAAATGTTAATTTTAAGTTAAAATGTATGAAATGCGTAGTTATCACTGACTGTTATTCAGTCAGATCCATTTACAAAGCACACACAGGGGCAGGACCATTCTTTTTGTTTAATAAGATAAAATCCAATATCATTGGCTTCTTGGAAAGATACTGGTCTCAAGGAAATTTATCATAACTGTATATGACTTGCATAGAGCAATGCATATTCTGAACAACCACTGAATGTTGAAAGAATATACAGCAGTTTGACAATTTCCCATTCTTTCTGCACTACTCAAATTGCATTAAACCCACGCTACACACTCCTTCAGTGTTTAACATCATGTGTACATGTTATCACACTTATAAAAGAATTTCATTGTGATTTTTTATTTCTATAGCCATTATTTTGTAGTTAACAGATAAATACAAGTACCATTGGGAGGGATAAAAATGCAAATATGATGAACATTATTAATTAACACATCAAGTATGTACTGAGAGAACATAGGTGAGTGACACGGGGAACCTACAATTCCAGCCACACAGAGTAATGGGTATTGGACTTATCACACCATAAAATAATAAAACTGGACGAAATGTACAACACAGCTGTTTTCAGTCACTGAATACAGACAGCTCGGGTGTGTGTTCCTTGAGAGAATGGAGACGTGTGAGGCAGTGTCTACACTCCTAAGATTTTAAGGTGGCAGAACCCAACCAGAGCAGCAGCATTGCCAGGCTCAGGACAGAGACTGGAGTTTCGGGCTGAGGAAATGACAGTTTGTGGGTGTGGGATCGGGTACGGAGAGAAGCTCTCCGTGCAGCAAAAGAGCCCAGAACTGGCTAAATTCTGGACTCCACGTGTGCAGGGCAGGACTCAGCAAAGACGTGAGCGTTACAGGGGCTCTGCCGTGGCCCAGTGTTGAGCACGTTGCAGCTCTGCGTAAAATGAGGGAAGTTTAGTGAATGCAACCCCAGAAGGACCACACTTTCAGAGAACAGCCACCCTCCCCGGAGCTGCCTCCACGAGGCAGAGAACCAAGCCCCGACAGATCAAGCTGAGTGTCGATAAATTAACCGCCTGCCAGAGCAAACATCAGCACTCGTTCTAGACTCTCACAGTGGCACATCCTTCACGGTGTACAGCACACGATCAAATCTGATGTAAGGAGCAGGGAATGTGTCCATAACTTGGGAAAAAGTCCGTAGCAATGGACACAGCCGACACAGGTGTTGGGCATAGCAAGCAAGGACTTTAAAATATGAATCTAAATGTGTCCACCGTCCTCAATGGATAAACCAACAGTGACTCTCAACAGAAAAATGTGAGGAATCGAATTGAAATTCTGGATCTGAATATATCTGAAATGAAAAATTCCTGGATGAGCTTAACAGCACATTGTCAACTTCAGAAGCAAAGTACACTTGAAGATAGCAATGGAGACATCCAAACAGAAGCACAGATTGAAAAAATATACACTCAGTGGCCCATGGAATCATATCCAGTGGTCTAAAGTGTGTGTGATCTGAGTCCTATATGGAGCTTCCACAAAAATGAAATACTTAGGCATAAATTTAATAAAATATGTGTAAAACCCACATGTTGAAAATATAAAACACTGCTGAGAGAAATGGAAGACCTGATAGATAGACTGCCTTCACGGGCCAGAAAATGGTTTTGTTAAGATGTCGGGTTTGCACAAGCTCAACACAACCCAGTCAAAATCTCAGTAGGTTTTGTGTTTTGGGGGAGTGGGGGTGGGGACAGTAAACGCTGATAGGTTCATTTTGAAATTTATATTGAAATGCAAAGGACCTAAAATGACTAAAACAAATTTTAAAATTATACACGCAGGTGTTTTTTGTTTGTTTTGTTTAAATTTCAGCATCTATTTGTAAAGCCAAAACCATGGAATTACAGCCCATGGTGAGTCCTCAAATGCTCAATTGCCTGGATTATAAACTTGGTGGAAAACCACAAATTTCATATTAACTCTGTATCATGAGTGCTGGTAAAACGTTTTATTCCTGTAGGTAATGTGACATAGACAGACATCCTATAAATTTCCCACAAGATAATACAAAACCTGAGAGGCTGGTATTAAACATTTATTACTGGTTCCTGCCAGAGCCCTCTGCATTTCTGCACTGGAGTCCTGCACTGCAGGACAACAGAAGCAAGTGGACTATCACATCTTGCCCTCCCCGCAGGTGGGGTCTGCGGTGGTGGCCAAGGGAGGGGGCACAGGGTTGGGGAGGAGAGAAGCTGCGTCCACCAAAGGGGGCTGACACCCAGGGAGAGAGTTCCTGACAGGGAAGGAGGCCGCGATCATGCTTAAGGCACGTCCTGATGGAAGAAACTAAGGGCGGAATATTTAAACGGATCAGTATTTTAAATTGTAGGCCCCGGGAATTGCTTATACCGTGCTAACACTTCATGTTGGAGATGACCTATTTATTAATGCATATTTGTAAACAAATATTTACATATTATATATACATATATACATATGTGTATATATATGAATTTTGGGTAGGGATACTCCAGTAATTCATATAGTAAAGAATTCATAAAGGTTATGCTTCCAAGATAAGCAACAGAAAAACATTTAGAAAGAAAATGGAATTTCAATATCTGCTTACATAATTCACCCATGTAAATTAACAGCATCCCTTTAAAATAAGATCTTGTTTGATATCTGAAGGAAGGAAATACCTAATTTACAATAACAATACTACCAATCTCTGGGGAGTAAAGTTTAAATCTGTTCTGTGAAAATAAAATCAATCATGAATAATTGGAAAGAAATAGCCTTTACTTAGATAGAAATTTAACATTGTAAAGGTGGGTGTCAGTTCTCCTCAAATTAATTTATATATTCAAAACAATTAAAAGGAAAGTAATGACAGATTTGCGTGTGTTTTGCGGGAACTTGAAACCTCGCACTAAACGTCATGTAAAACCACAAATGTGGAAATGGTGAGAAGCGCCCGGAGCGAGCAGAGGGGTCGCGGCCAGGGCTCTGGTGTGGGCTCCGCGTCACCCTGCCTTCCCGCGCCTCTCCCGCCCGGCTCTGTGCCGGAGGGGAACTCGCGCAGCCGGCCTGAAGTGCGTCTGTGCACCTGTGTTGCAAAAGGTACTTCTGGAATATAACGATCAGGTGTGAACGGCATCTGCCTCCGGGGAGTCCAGGCAGGGCCGGGTGCGGGCGGCTGAGCGGCGCCGGCGGGAGACGCGCGGGGGGCGGCGAGGGCGCGCGGACCAGCCCCCAGGAGGCGCGCCCGCACGAGACCCCAGGACGGAGCCCACCGGGGGTCGGGGATGCGCGGCGGCGCGGGGCGGGTCCGCGCCCCCCGGACGGAGACGGCGCGCCCGTTCCCGCTCTCCGGCGCGCCCGGGGCAGGGCGGCCGCACCCCGCAGTGGCGGCGCACACATGGCTCCCTCCCGCCTTCGCCGCGGAGGAGGGGGCGGCCCGGCTCGGTGCTGCGGGCGGGGGGCAGCGCGGCCCCACTGGTCACGCCCCGCGCGCGGGTGAGGCGGAGGCGAGCAGATCGCAAATGGAGGAGGGAGTGGAACTCGGACAGCCGTCATGCAATCAGAAGGCACTGAAGATCAGTCAGAAGGAAACAGGGAGAAGAACTGCCAGAGCTTTGCGTATGTAATAGTTCACACCCCGCAAATCACGAAGACGAGGTGAAGAAAAAAACAGGCCGAGTTACAATCTCGATGAGGGCAGACTCTCCAAACGGGACCCTGTCTTCCTGGACCTGGGTTCTCACCCACTGCCAGTGCGCAAGTCCACGACCACCTAAGAACAGGAATGGAAAGTGGAGCCACACGTGGCAAAGCTCACGGCGCCTCGGACAGAGCTCTGAGCGTAATGGAGAAGTTAGGGTTTCACAAATGATTAGGATCACTGAACCATGACACAGATATTTCTTTTCACTTTCTAGTATTAGAGTAGAAAGAGGGAAGTACCTAACATTGCTGATCTGTAATCCAGGTGCTTTGATCTCTGACAATGATCATATAACTATACAGCCTTTGTCTTGTGACTGACCCCCACTTGTACCCCCAATCCTGTTTCTCAACTTTAGAGTCTTATGATCACTAAAGACAGCCCCTAATGTTTATTAATGAAAGGCCTTGACTCAGCTCAGAACTAACCCCCCCCCCCCATTCCAAAACTATCCTGCTAGGCAGACCTGGATCTAACCAAAATGGGCCCGCCTGGCAGGTACAGTAGCTTGGACTTGAACCTATCAGTGACCTATACCTCATTATAATACTAAAAATCATGCCCATCTTCATATTAAGGCTGCCATTTTCTTACATATGTTCTGTGACTAAGCATGTAAGGTTTGCACATGCTCAATAACTAGAACACCTCTAATTGCATCATATGGGGCCACTGTGCTCATTATCCTAAAACCTGTCCATCTTTTGGTGCCATAAAACTATCCGAGTTACTGCAGTTTGGGAAATAGATTTTTAAGCCAAGAGCCCATCTGCTCTCCTGCTTCAAGCCCAGCAATAAACTCTCTCTCTCTTTGAAGCCGGTGTCTCGGGGACTGGCCATCCAGTGACTCGGGCAGAGGACCCCCGCTTCTGGTCAGTGTCGTGGGGAGGAGTTGGGTGGGTTTGTGCGAGAGACCAAGAGGGAAAGCCTGTGGCCAGGCCCTGTGATGGCCACCCCCGAGCTGTACCCTTCGCTCCGTGACCAGTGGTCAGCCTGGGTGGGACGGGGAAAGAGTGAGGCTCACTGGACTGCGAGCGGGGACAGATGGACAGCAGCCTGCCTGGGGGCCGCTCCTGGATGGCACCCCGACCCCACCTCAGTGGTTAGGGAGGGAAGGGCAGGGGGTCAAAGCCAGTGTCACCACTGGTGTTGCTCTCAGATGCCCAGCTACCAAGTTAAAAAGGAGAGATATAAATATTAGACAGAAAATGAATAAAAGAGAATCCTTTTGATTTAAATTAGATTGCACATTTAAGATAATCAGCCTAAACACCATTGGAAATAGTGGGGTTCAGAGAGGGTGCTGGTGAACAGTTATACAAAACTCAACCAGAAGATATAATCAATCAGGAAAATAAAACAAGATGACAGAATTCAGAAAAAGCATATTTGTCAAAATACATGTAAATGGATTACATTCCCCCATTTTAGACTATAATCTTGAATTGGGGAGAAAAAAATTCCTTTTTATAAGAGAAAGATTGACAGCAAAACATGTAGGGGTTGAAAAACTAAATGAATGGACAAAAAGGAACAGGCAAATGGTAACAAAAGTTTAAAATAGTGTTAGTAGCTAACATATTAAACTTGGAAATAAAAGCTGCTTTATATTTATAAAAATAAAATTCATCAAAATATGTAAAGCAAAAGTGGAACTTTATGCAGCTAGCAATGTAGCTTAGAAATATATAAAACTAAAAATATTAGAAATAGAGTGATTTTTACACATTTTACAATGAAAATGGGGAACCTTAATATATTTTCTCACAAACTTAAATGTCAATAAAATATGCACATGGTGATCTTGAGGTTTTTAAATATCAGTTAACAAGTTTGATTTTTATTAGCATGTGTATATGCATGCGCTCACGTTTATGTGTGTACTTAGACATCAAATTATTTACCTCCAAAATAGAGTATCAAGTTCTTCACAAATTCCAATGAAGCACTAATTCAATTTGATTTTCAATCAGCCTACTGATAAAAAAATCAAGCAACTCCTCCAAGAAGAAAATATATAGCCAAACTCTCTGACAAAATATTACTAGAAACTAGTAATATTATTAGCCAAAACACTTTTATGATTTGGAAATTGTCAAAATAATAGAAATGTCTCAAGTTACAGAAAAAATCAAAATTATAATTATAGATCATTTAGAAATGGCCAACTCTGACAACACTATATATAAAATTTTATGGCATGCTTTTAAAACTTGTCTTCAATAAACTGTATAGCATTACATATATTTATTTAAAAACAAAGCTTAAGATATGAACTAAATTTTCCACTGGAGAAGTTAGGAAAAAACCAATAGACTAAATTTTAAAAATAGAGGGAGGATTTTACAAGATAAATATGACTATTAATGAAGTAGAATACAACATAAAAAGGCCATTAGGTGCGGTCGCAGTTGATTTGTCTGGGGGAGGGTGGCGGCCGGTTGCTAAATCCTAGGCTCCCAGGATTGCTCCGAGGGTACCGGCGGCGGGGGCTCTTTCCCGGAGGCGAGGGCGAGGCGGGGGACTTGGCCAGGTCCCCGGCGGGAGGCGTGCAAGTATGGAGGGCGGCGAGAAAGGAACAGGCGGGACACGATTTCTTTTAGGATGATGAAAACCAAGAGAGAGAGTTTATTAGGGGAGAGTACAAGTTTATATCGGGCATTTAGAGGGCGGGGTAGCTGCAAGGGTTAAAGGCTTGGATTGGTTCTGAGAGGACGCGGAGGTTGATTGAAAAGGGGCGGGAGTTGCTCCGGTAACGGGGAGTGGGTGGGCAAGGTAAAGGGGGCGGTTTTCTCCGGCAAGCCCTCCCCAATGGTTTTTACTTTGGGGTGAGGAAATGGGGCCTGCATTCGGCTCCACTTTCTCAGGCCCGGGGGGCCGTGGAGGGCGCAACCACCCGTGCCCCACTACCTTTCCTAGGGGCTGATCAGTTCCCCTGGCCCAGGCCCGCCAAGTCAGAACTCGATAACAGTGTCCCACATTTCCCCCTTCTTTTCTAATTAGAGGAAGAAGCTTACCGGAGAGATCCACCAAGGGATGAGGGAAAGGGGAGGTGGGGGAAGGGATAGGGGTAGATGGTAGTTAGAGAGGCTGGAGCTCGACGTTGGTGCGGCGCCCGGGCGTTCGAGAGGGGCCTCGCTGCTTGCGGGATGGACGAGGGTGGCGACGCTGCGGAGGGTCAGCTTCTTCAGTGGAGGCAAGTTGTTGATACTGGACTTGCACAAATGATGAAAAGACAGCATTGGCTTGGTTCTTAGCAAGCTGAACAATTTTGCGGATAATGCAGGGCCCTAGGGTGAGAGCTAGAATAATCATTAGTAGGGGGCCGATGAGAGGGAGGAGGTATGGGAGGAGGGGGGTAAAGATGTGGGACCAATAGTTGGTGGCTTCACGGTCTTTTTTGCGTTGTTCCAGTCCCTCTCGGACCTTCTTTAGGCTGTCCTCGGCGAGACCTGTGGAATTGGCATATACACAGCACTCTTCTCCTAGGGCGGCGCAGAGGCCTCCTTCTTTGAGGAGGAGAAGGTCGAGGCCTCGGCGGTTTTGGAGTACGACCTCAGAGAGGGAATTGACAGAATTTTTAAGACGAGAAATAGCGTCTTGTAGGTGACGAATGTCCTCGTCAACAGCCGCCCGGAGGTGAGTTAGGGCGGAGCCTTGACTGGCTAATGCAGCGATTCCGGTGCCAGCGCCTGCAAGACCTAGGAGGGAGGCAATCGTGAGGACGGTGATGGGCTCTCGCTTTTGCAGTGGAGCAGGGGCTGCAGTTCTTTCCAGGCGGAGGAAGAAGTCTTCCTTGCTGTGGTATAGGACCCTAGGGATAAGGACAATTAGGAGGCAAGTTTCATTAGTTGTATTGAGGGTTTGCACGTTAAGGCAGGGGGTAAGTCCTGTAGAGGAGCAGAGCCATTGGGAGGAGTTATGAGGAATGAGAAATTTGGCAGAGCTGCTGGGAGATGAGTAGCTGGCACAGGCAGTGAGGCTGGGAGAGTTACTGGAGCGAGGGCGGATGCACTTTCCTGTAAAGGAGACTGAATGAAAGGTTAGGGGGACGGCAGAGGTATTCCAATTACATTCCGAGGGGCTGTCCTCTGTGTTTTCTGAAAAGGAGAGGCTGGCAGCGTGGGCAAGGAGTGGGAGGGGGGCGCCCATTACGCTGCATGAAAGGTAGGCGGTTGATTTCTGCATTGGGGCACTCCCGTGCAAAATGACCGCTCTGCCCGCACTTAAAACAACCGGTGGTGGCGGCTAAGGCGGCAGTGACAGCGCCAGAGACAGCCTGGGCTAGGGACGCGGCAGCTGGGTCAAAGGCGCTGCAGGCGAGAACCCAGTCATCTAGACTTTTTTTCCCTCAAGGGGAGAATGGCTTGCTTACAGGGGGGGTTAGCCCCTTCTAGAATGAGTTCTCGGGTGAGAGCTAGCTGGGCTTGGGGGTTGCTAACTTTTCTAGCGCAGGTTTCTTCGACTCTGGATACGAAGGTGGCGAAAGGTTCGTTTGGCTCCTGGAGGAGCTTGGTAAAGCTGTCAGGTCGACGGGCAGAGCAGTTGGCAAACGCGCGTAAGGCGATGCCTCTGAGGATAGTCCAGAAGGTGGCAGGGACATTAATATAAGCAGACGCATTTAGAAATGCTCCCGTGCCTAAATAGGCTTCGGGGGGATGATAGACTCCAGTGGCTGCGTCTTGCTCGCTTTGCTTAGCTGCTTCCGCCTGGAAGTGAGCACGCCAATCAATAAACTGGCCGGGGTTAAGAATGGAACGGGCAAGCGAGGCCCAGTCTTGGGGGATGCAAAAGTCCATGCCGAGATCCTGCAGTATTTGGGAAGCGTATGGGCTACCCAACCCGTCCTCCTTGACGGCCCTGCGAAGCTGCTTAATAGTATTAGAGTCAATGGGATACCAGTCATACGGTTTCTGTGGTGTGGGGGTAAGGTTAAGAGGAAAGCAGCGAAAGGCACGAGAGAAAGGAGGACGCGCTTGCAGAGGGCTTGGCGCGGGAGTGGGGGTAGGGGGAGCGTTGCCCCAAGGGTTGCCTTGAGGTGTAGAAGGCAGCCAGGGGTTGTTAGTCGGCAGGGTGGGAGGAGCGGCGGCAGCTGCCGGTAGCGGCTCCGAGGGGGAGCTCGCCGGAGGGGGAGGCGGAAGTGGGAGGCCCCAAGCGTCGCAAGACGGCGGCGCGTTGGGAGTGGCTAAGGCATAGGATGGTGGACTAGCTCCGCCCTGTGAAAGGGTGGGGTAAAGCGCTTGCGGTTTCCGGCCCAGCTTAGGGCTGACGTCATCGCCGGAGCACTTCCTCCCCTCGATGGAAGAAGAAGGAGGAGGAGGAAGTTCGCCATCTTGGCGAGGCTTAGTATTGCTTTGTTTTTGGGGGGCGACTTCGAGCGCGTTGTTAATTTGCTCGACTAAGGATTCTGTGTCCGAATCGTGGTCTACATTAGTATCGCTGTCTGAATCTGTAGACTGGGTTGATAGGGCCTCCTTGGATTTAATGGGGCCTCGATCAGGGGGAAGGGAGCCTTGAAGGCAGGAGCGGACGGTTATTAAGGTGGGGAGCAAGCCGGGAGGGAAGCGCTTGCTCTCATGTTCCATGGCGTTGGTGACCCGATCAATAAGGCGATCATAAGTAACAGGGTCCCAAAGATGGCAAGTGGTGAGCCATGGGTTAAAGGGCAGCAGGAGGTCCCAGTATACCTGCAGCTGCCGGACAGACACTTTACAGCGATGTGTGTCTAGGAGACCCGCCAGAGTGCGAACTTGGGGTGCTTGGCGTGCAGATAGACGATTACCCATAGCGGAGTGAGAAAAGAGAAAAAAGGGGGGTTGATTATTGAGTAAAGAAAATGAGGTAAACTGTGGCAGCGAGGCCGAAGGAGATGGTGAGAATGGAAGGCAGGAGCCTCTAGTAGCGAGAGCAGTTTGGGGGGGGGGGCGGTTGCAAAGAGGCACACCACGCGAAACAAAGAAACAAAGACACAGAGGACCACAGCAAAGTAATGGAGGGGAAGAGGGAAAGCTACTGGAGGAAGAGTGTTAGGAGGAATGTGGGGGATATAGGAAGAGAAGACGAAAGGTAGTTGGGGGTAAGAGTTAGGTTAACGCGGGAAAGGAAGAGCGGCCCGGGCGCGGAGCGGCGTGGGAGGGGCGGCTCCAGACGTGGAGCGGCGAGGGAGGGGCGGCTCCGCGGGGCGGCGAGGGAGAGGCGGCCCTTACTTTGCAGGCGAGGAGAAGGGGAGCTGGAGAGGCGTCCGGGCGAGCGGGTGGTTTCACTGGACCGCTGCGTGGAGAGGACTTTTAATTCCAGGGGCCCCACGTTGGGCGCCAGTTGCGGTCGCAGTTGATTTGTCTGGGGGAGGGTGGCGGCCGGTTGCTAAATCCTAGGCTCCCAGGATTGCTCCGAGGGTACCGGCGGCGGGGGCTCTTTCCCGGAGGCGAGGGCGAGGCGGGGGACTTGGCCAGGTCCCCGGCGGGAGGCGTGCAAGTATGGAGGGCGGCGAGAAAGGAACAGGCGGGACACGATTTCTTTTAGGATGATGAAAACCAAGAGAGAGAGTTTATTAGGGGAGAGTACAAGTTTATATCGGGCATTTAGAGGGCGGGGTAGCTGCAAGGGTTAAAGGCTTGGATTGGTTCTGAGAGGACGCGGAGGTTGATTGAAAAGGGGCGGGAGTTGCTCCGGTAACGGGGAGTGGGTGGGCAAGGTAAAGGGGGCGGTTTTCTCCGGCAAGCCCTCCCCAATGGTTTTTACTTTGGGGTGAGGAAATGGGGCCTGCATTCGGCTCCACTTTCTCAGGCCCGGGGGGCCGTGGAGGGCGCAACCACCCGTGCCCCACTACCTTTCCTAGGGGCTGATCAGTTCCCCTGGCCCAGGCCCGCCAAGTCAGAACTCGATAACAGTGTCCCACAATTAGGTTTGTTTATTAAATCCAAGAGTTCATTCTAGGAAATCTATGAAGAGTTGGATCAAGAGTTAAAAAACACAAATGAACAATAATGTTTATTATTGGGGAATAGGGAGTTAACTTTTCTATTTGGAACGATGGGAATGTCTTGGTAATGGACAGTAATGGTGGTAACACAGCACTGTGATAGTAACTGACAACTCTGAATTATATATTTGACTGTGGTTAAAAGAGAAAATTTGAGTTTGTATATATGGTACCGGAATAAACATTTAAAAAATATCATGGAACAGCACAACACAAACTGTGAACCCTAAGTTACCTGTGAACTATAGTTAATAGTACAATTATAAAAATGTGCTTTCATCAATTGTAACAAATGTTCCACACCAGTGCAAGGTGTTAATAGTAGAGTGGTATATGGGGTCCTGTATTTTATGTATGATTGTTCTGTGAACCCACAATTTCTCTAACAGTAATATTATTATTAAAAGAGTATACAAACATATTCAGAAGAGATTGAAAAATAATAAAATAATCCTGCATACAAATTTCACATTTGGAACAGCAGATGAAAGTGTCACTTTCAATAAAAATACAAATTATAAAAATGAAATAAAACTTGCAAAAATACCATGGAAGTTATTAATAACTTATAAACAAAATAAAAAACTATCCCTTCAAATCTTCAGGCTCAGATACTTTTGAGGGCAAATCTAACCAACTTCTAAAAGAGAAATGATTCCTGTAGTATTTGAATCTATTTAATAAATAGAAAGCATATTAAGTCTCCATATGAACGTCATGAATTTGGCAAAATTCTAACTTGAAAACCATAAATGAATAATGTACAGGTGCACACAAGAAAGAAAAACAACCAGAGATATAAATTTATGAATATGATTTAAAAACCCAAATAAAATAGCATATGCCAAACACAAAAGTGTACTAACAGATCATGCACAAATGAGTTTTATCCAAGAATTCAAGGATGATTCAAAATTAGAAAATTAATTTCTGAAATACACAAGGGAAAATGTGATCATTTATATAAACAACAAAAAACAACTGACAGAGCTTCAAACCCATTCCAGACTGAAATGCTTAGATATCAAAACAGAGAGTCTTAAACTTCATAAAGGAAAACTGTTAGCAGTCAACAGCGGGCACCGTACGGGTTAATGCTATACACCTACTGAAGAAGAGGAAAATACATTGTCCTCCCTCATTTAATATTGCTTTGGAGCTCCTAACCAATGCCACAAATAAGAAAAAAATTATAGTTTTAGGAAGAAATATCAACTGTCAAAAAGTAAGATCCCAATTTTTTTAAAATGTAAATGCGGAAGAGATTAAGAATGAGTTTAAAAGTTAAAATTTGGAAAGCCACACTTACACTGGGAACTCAAAGCTTTTCCGTTCCCCAGGAAGTTAAACGCTGGGATTATGGCTTGGCCTTTCCCAGTGGAGCTCACGATGATTTCCTCACTCTCCAGGATCTGTAGCTTGATGAACGCGTCGGCTTTGGATGTGCGCGCCTGCACCGTCACGGGGTGAGGCAATGCAGCCTTCACTGAATACCTGCAAAGAGAAGACAAGGTCACGGGCAGGCACGCGGGTCTCTCCCTCAGGACGGCACGGAACGGTGCAATGTGCTGACAGGGCCATCTAAATAGCACCACTTCCATCGTCCACCAAAATCATCTTATAACTTTGGCAAAAGATCCCAATATACTACAGTAAGTCTAATCTTTAGTGCATGGGAAGGTGTTAAAGTTCTAAAGCAGTGAAATCACACTTTTTATTTATGTGTGTTAGAAAGGAAGCTGTGTAATAAAGGATGGATATGTAAATCAATAGATAGATGATAGATGGATACATAGATGATAAAAGAATAGCTAGATGATAGGTAGATAGAGATAGATAAAAGAGAGAGATAATAGATGGGTAGATAGATGATAATAGATATAGGCAGATCTAGATAGGTAGATGATAGATAGATAGGCTGATAGAAATAGATGATAGATTGGATAAATGATGGACAGACAGATGATAGACAGATGATAGATGATAGATGATGGATAGAGGTGGTGTGAGATGGGTGAGAGTGTGAAAAGGAAGTACAAGGACCCTGTGACTCCACGATCAGCAGTTCTTGGGACAGAAGACAATGAGGCCTGAAGTTGTGCGGGGACAGCCGAGTGGAGGGGCACGGAGGATGTCAGACCCTGGCAGGATGAGGAGTAAGCAGATCCCACGTCCATGTGGCACAGCCGTGGAAGCTCGAGCCTCTGCAACGCCCGTGCAATCACATTACTCCACAGGTTAATCACTTCCCCAACAGTGTCCACAGTGAGAGTCACAACTGACCCAGGATTTTACTACAGAATTAATGTTTATCTTGAGATATTAATCTTTTAAAAGGAATACATTTCCCCTTCTTCCATATATTTTTACCTGAATAAAATTTTCTTATCATTGGGTATGTAATAATCTCTGATCTCCTTCATGGCAAAGGTGTTGCACGGGAAGTCCCGAGAGAGGCAGGGGAGCGGGTTGCAGGGGCCCAGCAGGCGCAGTTTCCACCGAGAGCCTGGCACGGAGGTGTCCCCAGTCCAGGCTTCCGCCACAAACGTGTAGCCCTTCTGGAGCAAGAGGCACAGAAGGACGTCACCTTGTCGTCACTGGCTTCTCCAGTGGTTTAACACACGACTTCATGGTATTAAATTGCTCTATTATTTTGACATACAGACATATCCCAGGGCCTCTTAATAAACATCAGATTACTAGTGTTAAGTTTTGAAATCTCCCTTAGAAAGCACCATCTTACATGTTTTGAGAGAAAATTAATTACACTAATATGAATACCTCTCAAGTCTTTCACATATGACTGTTTAATTCTAATTTTCTATTAATGGTGACAACTACCCTCAGCTTAAACATGCAAAGTAAACCCTTTTGGTTGCTTCCCCTGGCAGTGCCATGCATCAGTCATTCCTCCTGGTGGAAGCTGATGAGATGAACGGGTGGTGACAACTGTCGCGTGCTCTTAGGTGACACTTGTGTGCCTCTTTCATGGACAAAAGACCGTGCAGAGAAAGGACAAAACCCCACACTGCAGGGTCACAGCCCAAAGCTTCCCCTTGCTTTCTATATTTCTGTTAGAGAAATAGGAAGCAAATGGGAAAATGGGCCGTCAGGGCCCCAGGCACGGAGACTGCCCTGCCCGGACGCCATCGGAGGTCCCGGCACCCGACTCCAGGCAGCCAGCAGCAGTTCCGAACGACCCCCAGCCTGAAGCAGTCAGGAAAGGTGTGTTTGCCTGTAGGTCACAAACGCACCCTTTCCTGTCTCCTTTAGATCACCGGTGGTCTCCACAGATCCCCATGCAGACGCCTAACAGCTGTGCGGGCAGCATCGGAACACTGCTGGACCCTGTTTCCATTAAGAAACAACTGGGCGGCCGAAACGCTTGGGCTTGTGTCTGGAGAGGAAGCCCTGGCCCAGGGGGGCCGTCCTTGCTCCTGGCTGGTCCTGGATTCCACAGCAAGGCAAACCGATCGCCGTCCTCCCGTCCCACCGCCCTCCTCCCAGTGCCTCTCCACCGGAGGGAAGGGGCTGACAGCTAGGGGCGTCGTGTACTTCCATGTGACGTTCACGGTGGTCACAATTTGGGGTTATAGTTATCTATGCATTTCGTCCAGATTAATAAAGGAATATTACCAAATGTTATTATAAAAAAGGGATTTAAGTCTTACAGAGCTGAGGACCAGAGCTCCAAATTTAAAACTACTTTTTAAGATGGACTATAAGGAAAAAAATTAACATGGATTTAGGAAAATACTGGGCTATCTGTCTTTTTCTTATTCATATGTCAAGATTCTTTTATATTCATTTATATTTTAGAGTATCAACTTAGAAAAGAATTTGCTGGGACTCCATTTCAAATTTGACTAAATGATGTTACTAGCAGAAAGAGGAATTCAAAGAATCATATGTAAATTTGGATACATTAGGTGCTCTGATTCTTAAAACAGATGCCTTTTGGCCTGATTAATCATAGAATGTATTTCTTTCAAATAAAGATTATCCAGCTATATATCCAGGCATTATTTTTTAAAAATACTGATCATTTTTCTTGCAAAATATACACATATTTTGGGGAAATAAGAGAAGAGAAAATAACAGATAAATAAGAGGAATAGAAAAATCAACCAGAGTTTAACCAAAAAAAAAAAGTGCCAATATTATTTGGGTATACAATCTTCTAGACTTTTTCATAAATATATTATATATGTATTAGGATTGCCAGAGAAAATGTAAGATGCCTAGCTAAATTTGAATTCAGAAAAAAACTGAATTTTTTAGTATTATTTCCCATCCAATACTTGGGACATAATTTCACTAAAAAATTTTGTTGCTTCCGAAATTCAAATTTAACTGGGCATCCTATAGTTTTAGTTGCTAAATCTGACAACTTTCAATGCAAAATATAGCTTTAATATTTTATCCATAGGCAACCACACTACACATAGTCTTTAACCTACTTTTTCACTTAGTGGCATAGAGAATTCATTTATCCATTTTGACAAACATATTTCTGTTTCAGTATTTTCCTTTTCATTGTAGAATAAATAAGTAAATATATGTATATATACTGAAGAGTACTCAAAATATGAATGTACAGCTCAGTGCATTGTAGCAAAGTGAACACCTGTGTAATTACTAACCACAGGTTCTCCCCGGTGTCCCTTTTGTTTGTAAATATTTGTTTTTCATCAGCATTATCCTGATGTACTTAGGTATGGATTATAAAAATTTCATCCTGCTTGGGACTCTTAGGACTTCATATCTATGTGGTTTGATATCTTTAATTAGTGTTGAGACAATCTCAGCTGCTGCTTTTTCAACTAGCGCTTCTGCCACCGTCTCTCTCCTCTCTAGAACTCCATGTCTGACCTTCGCACTGAATCTTCGTCTCACATGTCCTATATGTATTGTCCCATTCTTCAATCTCTTTATGATTCATTCTTGATTCCTGATATTTACCTCTGACCTATCTTCTTGTTTGCTAACCTGCAAATAAATACATCCAATGAGCTCATAATTTTGTTTATTGTATTTCTGTGTTCTGAAATTTCTATTTTGTTCTATTAAAGTTTTCTATGTTTCTTTATACAGGTTCATTTTCTTCTGAAAGTCTCAATTTCATCTGCTGACTCCTTGACCACAGTGAGCAGAACTATTTTGGAGCTTGTGACAACTGAAAACTCTGAATTTCCTGAGGTTCTGTTTCTAAGTCTCTTATTTCTTCTGATTTTGTCCATGTTCTTATCTTCTCATGTGTATGGTTATGTCCAATTGTTTGCCAGATAACTTATTTGAAAAACTGTCTACAGGAAGAATTTGAAGCTTAGAATGAGGCTGTCTTCTTCTAGAGTGGTGTCAGATTTGCTTTAACCAGGTCCCGGGGCACCAACCCAAGACCTCCTCATCTCATCTGAGAAATCAGGGCTTCCGACTTCCAGCCCAGCCTTTCTCCTGGCCGCAGCCATCCGGAATCTCCACTCAGAGCACGGAGAGTTGACAGGACCACGCCGTGGTCGCGGGAGCCCAGCCGGGTCCTCCTCCCTCGGGGTGGCTCAGGGTGTTGCTTGGCCTCCCAGGGTCTCCCCTGCACAGGACAGCAGGCACCTGCGTGGGAAACACGTGCCCATGCTCGGCTCGCCTCCCTGGCTTTTTCCTGAATCTCGTCTCCTTATCTTGTTAGCTCTCCAGGAACCTCAATATTTTCAAAAAACATTCTGCTTATTTATTTATTTTTGCTATTGTAATAAGAGGGTGGTGCAGACTGAACTGTCTGCTCCATTGTCCACATCATTTTTATGTCTGTAGAATAGCCTCATTAATATGTATTAGTGCTATATATTAGCTGTTTTTTTAAAAAAAAGCAGTATTGCCAGACATTTGTGTTATTTTTTAAATATACTGCTATTTTAAATAACATCCTTATGTAATACAGCTGCACATTGGCCGTATGATCTTCAGCTCCTTCGGTAAATTCCAAATTCGTTTCTTATTTCCCATCTATCAGCTGATAAGTTTTAGAACATTTGTGCCATCACTGTCAATCCTGGAGCTGTACACATGCTACCAAACTTTTCCAGACTGACATGCTTAAGCTTAATTGGTTTGAGAATATTTTTAACACCCCCTCATCCTTATCTTTTTTGGTATAAGTCACTTTATTTCTGAACTAATTAAGATAGGTCAAAACTCACTGAGCCCTGCATAGAAAAGAGTTATAAAACGCACTTGAGGCACCACCGAAAAGAAGTCAGGAAACCTTTGTGCTAAGCCATAGTCCTAACACCCAAATGACCTTGGCAATTTACCTGTTTCCTGGAATACATGCAGGGGTTGATAATATCTGCCCTCACAGGTATGTTGTCAGCTTTGAATAAATGCATTTTCTAAAAATAAAATGCTAAACAAACGCAAATTATCACCATACGGTGTATACTTTTATATACATATTTTTATGTACAAATTATTTATAATGCTAAAAACGTTAACAACTGAAAAGCTGGTAACATCATCATAACTATATATTTCTGAATTGTTCTCATACTAACATTGCTGGCACTCTGCATTCTTTAATAATAATTGAATTGTACACATATTCACCTTACATTCCTGGGGCAGGAAGATTCTAAAGCCGCTGCCCCAAGATCCCTGCCCCGGGTTGGTCAATTGCACACCAACCTCGACCCCGCTGTGAGGGGACTTTGCAAAGTCCTAGGCTGTGGGCCTTAGAATAGGGAGATTACACTGGGGGACATGTGCAGGACCAATTTAATTCCTTGATCCTGTAAAAGCCGGGAATTTCCCCAGCTGGAGTCAAGGAGATGCAGAGGCAGAGGAGAGCAAGAGGGGGAGGCTGAAGGAGGTGAGAGGCGGACTAGCGCTGCACTGCGGATTGTGAGGTGCCAGGAGCCAAGAGGCCTCCAGGAGCCACGGTCACTCCGGCCGACAGCTGGCCACGAGCCGGACCGCAGTCCTGCAGCCGCAAGGAGCTGATTGCCAGCAGTGTTCGATCTTGCACGCGGATCCTCCCAGAACCTCCAGAGTAACTCACCTGGCTGACCCCTGGATTTCAGCCCAGCGAGACCCATGATAGATCCTGACCCCGAGAAACGGTGAGACCATAAGCTGGTGCTGTGCCGATGAGAAGTTCCTGGTAATTTCTAACGGCAGAAACAGCTCCTTTCCAGTGTTAACTCAAACTTGAAAACCTGTGATTCTCTGACTTCCGGGGGTCAGGCTTCCCTGCCTCCCCTCCTTGTGCTCAGTGTTCCTCCCCCGTCTCTCGCACCCCACGTGTGGGGCTGTCTCGGGGCTGCGCAGCTTCTCCTCGAGCCGCCTCATTTTCTCCCCACATCCTGGTGACCTGGGTTCCAACCAGGAACGTCAAGTGCCTTCTTTGTGGCCTTTGACATCTTCCATCCTCTTTTCATCTCAGATACATATTTTCTTTAAAGCTGAGGAAGTAGAGTAAATATTTCTAAGTTCCCTCCAGTTTTCTTACTTTTTACCATCCACCTTTACAGTCTGATGAGTCTGTACCTCCTGCTTTGCCTTCTTCCCCACACCTTGCTCTCCACTTCCAACTGCTTCCTGTACCTTCTGTCCTTGACCGCTCGCTCACTCAGCTTCCATGAGCCAAATAAAACGTACTATCTCTTGCCTGCTCAAAGTTGTTCCCCTTCCTAATTTCCCATTTCTGCAATTTCCTCTACAGTATAGGCCACCTTTGGGACCATTTTTGACTTCCTTCTTCGTTTTCTTCTATACGTGGCCATCAGCAGCACAGGTGTCTGTTCCAGTGAATGCCCTGTGAGAAAAACGTAAATCCTTATTTCCTCTGTGGCCAAGGGCTATATGGTTTTCCTTTGTTTGCTTCCATATCCTTAAAATAAAGTACTTGATTGTAGTATATTTTCTATGCTTTCTTCCAACTCTGAAGTTTGGGATCTCTATGTGATGTCTTTGGCATAGATATTTCAATTACCGTCCCCCTAAGGCAGACTTCTATCACTGCATCTTCCTGGATAGTACAATACCTTCCTCCTGGACATCCCTGTCTTTCCAGGCGTGCCTTCTCAAAACACTGAGATGGGGAGAGCAGAAGAGTTTATAGAAATGTAGGTCCCTCGAGATGACAATGGGCAGAGACAGCTATTAAATAACCAGCTCATCTCTTTCCAGGAGTCCAGCATGAGTCTGGAGCTGAGTGGCCAGGCTGGAGAGGAGACACTGCTGAGGAACCTGGTAGAGACACTGCTCGGTGGCGGGTAGAGCTGCGTCGTCATGTTGGAGAGGAGACGCTGCTGAGGAAACTGGGAAAGAGACCATTGCACGGTGGGCAGCAATTTGGCTCAACATTGCCTGGCATCTGGCCAGGAAGTCAATATCATCATAAGAGTCAAGAGTTTGAAGTAATTCTGAGTTTATAATTACCGGTGCTCCTGATAAAGATGAAACAATATATTAGACAGATAACACCATCGTGGCACAGGGAGTTCTCTTTATGTTTAGAGTTCCAGAGACAAGAATTAGAAACCCTCAATCCAGAGTGAATACAGAAGTGGAACTTCTAGGAACAGTACCCAGAAATCCAATGCCCATAATGTGATAAGACTTGCAACACTAATACAGGCTTTTAGATACTATGTTTGGGGCAAATAAAAAAGGAAGATGAGTCACGTATGTGGAAGAATTTTCATCTGCAAAGTGTAGTATGCAGGTTTCTTGCTACTCTCATTATTGCTTGATCTTACGATTATTGCTTGATGCACTAGAGAAGCAAGACAGAATTATACAACTCTTGTTTTGTGTTTGTCCTGAGTCAGAGACTGAGTTTCAGTCGCAAAAGTATAGGATAAATATTGGTTCATGAAAATCTAAAGCTAAGCCAGTGATGGGGCTGTAAGACAGCACCTGCCCTTGGACTAAAAGAATTACACCCTAGGGTGCCGAAAACTGAGACTCACAACGGACGGTCTTTGAGGGATTGCAGGGAAAGACAAACAAGAGCAAACATAACTCTGATTTTGAAACTCAGGAAGAATGTGCGCCCTGCAAACCTCAGATCAGTGAGTTTAAGGAAGGTTCACATCAAGGCTGTGCAGCAGATCATAAAACGGAGGCCTCACGAGAGCCCCAAAGGGCAAAGCGCTGATGCCTGCTAGCCAACATGAGTCCCTGGAACAGAACCTCATCTCCTTTTTGAGTCAATGTGCAGAGGTGGTGTCTGTGGATTTCAGGAGGGTACAGGCCAGGGCCCTGGGGACTTCACTCAGGTGGACTGGGGCTGCCCCCGATGGTCCTGCGGGTGGAGAACCTCAGAACTCCCACCTGAAGTTGCATGTTCCATAACCATTCAGCAGAGTTCCCAGACATCACCCACCTGCACGGGTGCTCAGCTGTCCCTGCAGGCCACTCCTGGGATATGCAAGTGGAACCATGTCAGTGCCACAGCAGAAGGAAGCCTGTGGTTCTGCTTAGTGTTCATGCCGTGACAAATTACATATAAAGATAAGGAGAAGAAGGATGGAAGGACCACGTGGGAAAATCGCAGGAGTTTTAATCTACAGAAGCATATTCCCAAGTGTGTTCTGTGGAGCATGAGCCAAGGTGTTCTATGAAAATAGGCTTCCACGATCTAGTATATTTGGGATATACTGTGTGCTATATCTCCTTTCTGTAGATATACTGCATACATTAGCTTATTAAAGGCGCCTAGAAGTCTCAAAATAATTCTGTTTAACACTGTGCCTTCACTGGTTTTTAACTTAGAACCTTTTTTTTTTTTTTTTTTTTTTTACATAAAGCAAACTAATATCTTGAGGGACACGAGTTCTGGGGACCGACACTGGGAAACAATGGCTGAAACTGGCTGTGTACCTGTCCCCCACTTTGCCAGCCAGGTGCTGATGGTGTCGGGGGCTGCTGAACAATGAGGGATGAACCCCGTTTGGACAGGTCAGTGTGCCCTGTGGAGGTGCCTTTAGTTCTGGGAGATTCTCAAAGACCCAGAATCACGAGGAGAGGAAACCAGAGCACAAAGGACCCCTGAAGTTATTCTATTTACACAGCTCCGCAGTCTCCTCCCTCTCTCCATTTTCTTCTAAGAAAATCTAGAATAAGGAGGTAGAAGAGGCAAGATATTAGCAAGAGGGAATGGGTGTGTTCTGCACGGTCCCAAATTCCCAATTTAGAAATCATGTGTAGTTAAATGGAGATAGAATGTTCTTCTGCATGTTGTCTCAAAATGCATCATTTAGAGCTACCCCCAAAATTCAGGCTTAGTCTAGGGCCGTAGGTTATCACTGGAGTCACTAAAACAAAACCAAATGAAAACAAAGTGATGTTGGGCAGTGTTCTGGTTTGCTAAAGCTGCCATTATGCAAAATTCCAGAAATGGATTGGCTTTTACAAAGGGGGTTTATCTGGTTACAAATTTACAGTCTGAAGGCCATGAAAATGTCCAAATAAAGGCATCAACACAACTATACCTTCATCCAAGGAAAGCCAAAGGGGTCTGGAAAACCTCTGCCAGCTGGGAAGGCACGTGGCTGGCATCTGCTAATCCCAGGTTGTGTTCGAGCTTCTCTCTCAGCTCCTGTGCATTCTTCAAAATGTTATTCTTGGGGCATTTTGTCCTCTCTTAGCTTCTCCAGAGCAAAGTGGCAGCAAAAGTCTGCTTTCAATTGCTGTCTCCAAAATATCTCTCTTGGCTGCAGCTCCAAGCATGTATAAGCATCAGCACCAGCCAGCAAGCATCTGGGCCTGTGTGGCTCTTTTTAAAGTACTCCAGTAAAACTAATCAAGACCCACCCTGAATGAGCAGGGCCACACCTCCATGGAAATAGTCTAATCAAATTATTACCCATAGTTGGGTGGGTCACATCTCCATGGAAACAATGTAATCCAAAGATTCCAACCTAATCAACACTAATACGTCTGCCCCCGCAAGACTGCATTAAAGAGCATGGCATTTTGGAGGATATAATACATCCAAACTGGCACAGGCAGAGATAAGAATCACATGAGTGGTTCAATAAAATATCCCCATGGCCCCTTCCACAGCTAAGTGTCCATGACTGACATTAATGTACTTATGGAACTTTGAATAGGGTTGATTTGTACAGGTTAGTGTGATGCCCTGATATATCCGAGAGGTATTTGGGTAGAGAAAAAAAAGTATTTGCAAAGCCTCCTTGAGGGACTAGGAAAAAATGTGGAACTATTAAACTTCCCCACCTGGGGAATTCCTGATAGTCTTACAAGCACTGGGTACTACCAGTTTAGTAGGCCGAGCCCTTGATCTTGGGGCTTGGCCTTATGAAGCTGGTTACTGCAAAGGAGAGGCTAAGCCTACTCATAATTGTGTCTAAGAGCCTCCCCCAGAGAACCTCTTTTATTGCTCAGATGTGGTCTCTCTCTCTAACTGAACCAACTCTGCAGGTAAATTCACTGCCCTCCCCCCTACATGGGACGTGACTCCCCAGGGTGTAAATCTCCCTGGTAACACGGGACATGACTCCCGGGGATGAACCTAGACCTGATATTGTGAAATTGACAAAGCCTTATGGACCAAAAGGGGGAAGAGTAAGGAAACAAATAAGAGTTTCAGTGGCTGAGAGATTTCAAATAGGGTCGAGAGGTCATTCTGGAGGTTATCTTATGCATTATATAGATATCCCTTTTTAGTTTTTAGAGTATTAGAATAACTAGAAGGAAATACCTGAAACTGTTGAACTATAATCCAGTAGCCTTAATTCTTGAAGATATAGCTTTTATGGGGTGACCATGTGATTGTGAAAACCTTGTGGCTCACACTCCCTTTATCCAGTGTATGGACAGATGAGTAGAAAAAAGGGACAAAAAAGGAAATGAATAATGGGGGGTATAGGAGTTATAGGATGTTTAGGGTGTTCTTTTTAATTTTTATTCTTTATTTTTTTGGAGTAATGAAAATACTCAAAAATTGATTGTGGCAATGAATGCACAACTATATGATGATACTGTGAACCACTGATTGTACACTTTGGATGAGCATCTGGTATGTCGATATATCTCAATAAAGTTCCATTAAAAAATAGCTCATTTTTAAAATTTGTTTGCATCAAAGACCTCAAGAGAATCTCCCTTCAAATGAAATCACCTTTTCCCTCTTGACCTTGGAGACTTTGGATTTTCTATCACAAATTAAATAAATAGCATATATTCAAAAGTAAGTCTATGTCAAACGTGACAGTGTCCTCAACAAACACTCAAAACTCAACCCATCGGTACTTACTAGTGGGAAGACACCTTTGTTACTGGAGAACTAGTTCTCAGCTATAACGGTGGATCAACCCAAAGAGTTCTGCTGCAGGAGGTGAAGTTTACAGACAAACCTCCCAGTATTGTGATTTCAATAAAATACCATTTATTATCACAAAATGGTTAAATATAATGTAAAGGGAACGTGTATGGGTCAAAGTTTATAAAAACACGTTTGATGTACAGAAATTGACTTTTATTAGCAAATTGTTCTATTTTTTAAAGAAATAATATCTTTTTAAAATCAATTAAGAAAAATAATACACTGATGCATTAAATTTAATAAGTGAATTTTAAAAAAATATATGTGTACAATTTAAAACATATGTATTAAATACATGTATTAAAATTAAAATGCAAGTAATTTTGCAATAATTGCAAAAAATGATTAGTATTTATTCACATTTTCTCATAAAAATGTAATAAAAATGAAACTTTCCAAATTTCATGTAAGGTAAAAATAATTTAAGCTCAAATTACTATTGGATATTATCTTCAAACTTAGTAAAATCTAACTACTATATTCAGAAAATTTATATCCCATGAGGGATAATGGGAAAAGTGCTAATGGTATAATAAAATACATCCAGTGTTTTAAAAATTATAATGAAATCTCAGTAAAGTCTCATTAATATTAGATAACATTTTAAAAATTCTAACATGTATGTATGTATATAATATATATTACATATAAAAAGGTTGGCTTGAGTTTCATCATGAAGTCGTTTAATTGCCCTGATTTTTAAAAAGATTCCTAAAATACCTAGAATTACTCAAAAGAGCTATTAGCTTTTGGATGGAGTTATTACATTTATTGTTTATCCCTTATTTCCTGAAACCAGTATTAATTAGATAGGTAAGTCTTAATTTACACAAAATATAAATAATGCATAGAATCGTAAGGCAGAAATGAACTTCAGAAGTCAAGGACAACTGGAATCCCAAGAGAAAAATGGAGAGGTTCAAGGCCATAGTGCTAAGGAGTGGAAGGTCAGAGCCAAAACCAAGACCTCCTGGCTTCTGGTCCAAGGGGTGCGCTCAGTTCTGTCACAACTACCTCTTAGAAGGAGCAAGTGAAAGTGTGAAGATGACACTCACGTAGTGGGGCAGCTGGGTTTGGGGTGCTCAGAGGGCTGCCTCCCCCGGCTAGCAGCAGGGATGTGCCACGGGCTTTGGGCTGCCCAAGGGGCTGTGCAGAAAAGGCTGAGGGGCTGGGGCAGAACCTCTCAAAACACTTAGGAATAGAATAAAAACTCAGCGGGAAACAGAGACAACCAGCTTATCTGGTTTGGGGATAAGACTTGATGATCTCTTTAGATGCATTTCTGTTCTAAGGGTTTGCATGATTTATCATTTCAAAAATTAGAATTTCTAATGCTTTCCCTTTGCCATATGTCCTCTGGTGAGAAGAAGAAGGAGGCTGAGAGGTAAAGAATGTTCTAGCGCTCAAGGTGAGCACCTCCTGCTGTCCAGAAGAAGGGGCTTCTACAGGTAAAGACAAGGACCTGTTCCTCTGCCAAGCAGGGGGAAGTGTGTCCGTCCTGCGTTTCCCAGCCCTCCCCCCGCCACGAGGGCCCCCCAGACCTACCTTATTCCTGGTGTAAAGGTAAGGCACCACCTTCTGGAACAACTTTGGCACCTCTTCCAGGGTGTCGTTATTAACAACATGGAGGACACAGACGGGAAGGGTCGTATACACTTTGGGGACCAAAATCATGTCTTGAGGAACCAAAAATGTTTCTCTGTAATTACAAAAGCAAGAACTTTCCCTTAAAATGAATCTGTAAGAAAAGCACTAAGACTAAAGTCCCAAACAACTACAACATACACAAATTGTTTTCTTTTAAAAAATCGCTAATATGCTATTTTGTCATATACAATCCAATCCTTTAAGCATTCCCAATTTATATGTAATTTGTGACTTTCAGCTAACTTGCTATTGCTTGTACATTAAAAAATTTCCTTTCTTTACTAAAAACACATTGGTATATTCTGTTATCATACTTGTACACGTTTCTAGTAATTCCTTCACATTTTTCATATCTTGTTTAAAGAAACATGGATAAAATTCCTGTAATACCATTTAATTCATGAATAGCAGTTATAGAAGACATTTTGAGTAAGAAAGCACTCTATCATAAATAAAAACCTACAGAAATGAGTATTGCACTCCCTGTCACGTCTGACAGCCTCACCTGAACACGATGAACCAACTGTTTGGTGGCTGGTCTGGATACGTCACGGTGTAGTCGGCGAAGGCAATCTTTGTGTCTTCGTCTTGGTAACATGGGTAAGATTCCATAGATTTGCACTTGCTTTTAAACATTAGTCTAGGAATGTAAAAATAATTCAAGTATCTCTATGGGTTGAATTGCATCCCCCAAAAGGCGTGTTCAATTCCTAACCCCCATCTCATGGATGTGATCCTATATGTAAATAGGATCTTTGGAGATGGGATTAGTTAACATTTCGCTAGACTGGGCCAGGACTACGTGAGGGAGGTGGAGGCTGAGCTACGCCAGGAGACAAAGGCGGCCCCGGACGGCCGCACGCCTCGGAGGGAGTGGCTGGCTGACGCCCTGATGTAGGACTTGTGTCCACAACTGTGAGGCTGTAAGTTTATGTTGCCTTAAGCTACTGGTTTGTGGTATTTGATACAGCAGCCCTAGGAAAATAAGACAAGTATCAATGGCACAAACCACTTTTAAAATAAACTCTATTTACAAAAGAAGGAATGGGTGAAGTAGGATAAATGAGGGCAGTCCTTTGTGGCTGACTGAGCGTTTGGTCGCCGGGTAGAGGTGCGGCCCACGTGGGTGGCCATGGTGGGGGCCCTCCCCAGGGCAAGCGGAGACGTGCCGAGTCATCTGAGCAGTCAAAGGGGAACCCGGTTACCGATAGTGTAATCCGAGTTTACTGTTGGGAGTCAGCAGGAAAACCAGGAGCAGCCAGATCAGCCCCAAGGTTGGGAGCCAGCGGAGGGTCTGGAGTTGAGATGGGGACTAGGCGAATGGGGTTTAGTGTGAGGGATGGATCTGGAAAAGCAGATTTAAAAATCAGCAACGACGAAACCTCAGGCCCTGAGCAGAGGGGTCCTACCACCCTGGGGTCGTTCCCAAACTCAGAGCAAAGCTTTTAAGATTTCACCACTAATCATGTTTACAGTAGTTCCATTTTTGTACACTGGATTCTCTGTAACATTAATGAGTTTCTTTTCTAACCTTAGTCTGATAAAGACTTAAAAATTTGAATTTGTGTTAAATTTTATCAAATGCTTTTTCTGAACCCATCTAGATGACCAAGTGATTTGTCCCCCTTTTTCCCTTTAAGATGTGGCATTACGATGACTGATTTTCTAATATTAGACCACCTTTGCATGCCTGGAACAGGGCACTTTTATGTTTCTGAAGTTGATTTGCTAACATTTTATTTCACATTTTCTGTATCTATGTTCTAGAGAGTGATTGCTGTGTGTTTTTGTTTCTTGTACTGTTCTTGTCAGGTTTTTGTATCAAGGTTATGAGTTGGCAAATGTTTCTTCCTTTTCTGTTATCTGGGAAATGTGTCAGATCAATCTTGTTTCTGCTTAAAATCACTGGTTAAGCCATACAGCATTCACCATGCGCCTCTTCATCCTTGCCTTATTAGAGTCTCATCCAAATGATGACTTCTACCACTTCTGCAAGAATGCGAGGAACTTGGAACTCTCCTCTCTCTCATTTGATCATTGTCTCAATCTTCAGGGATATCTGGGCAGTGACCAACCTAACTCATCAACTAGTTCTTAATAGCAGTTATTAAAATTTTCAATTACATAGTTCTACTTGACTGTGTTTTGTTGATTAAAATTCTCAAACTTTTCACCTATTTTATCAATTTTTTTCCCCTTATTTTCTTGGGTGCTTTAATTAGACATTTTGCCTGTGATTTCCAATACCTGGATCACTGGACTGTCTACTTCTTTCACAAAGATATGAAATAATTTTCTCTTAGGTTTGTTCATGTTATTCTGTCTCTTGGACATGGCCTGTGGCCACACTGCAGATTTTCTAAGGTTCGACCATAGTTAACTACAGGTCACTCATGAATGAGGTAGCATCTGGACTGGAACTTAACGGGCACCAGTGAGCCGCCATGAGAAATACCAACATATTGCTAATTACCTTAAGAGTGAAAGTGCATACTGTTCTATATTTGGTTCCAATACTGCCCAAAGTTTTTGAAGAGTATCTGCAACACTGGCATTTTCCTTTGTTTCTAATGATAATAAAATGAAAATATTAGTGCTGTAAGGTGCCTGAAAGATCATCTTGCTCAAAGTCCTATTTTACAGGAGAGGAAGCTGAAGGTCAGAAGGAAAGTGACATCCAAAGCTTGGATTTATTAGCAGCAAAATCAAGTTTAAAATAAAGAGCTACAAACCCTGATTGAGTGCACAGCTCACCATCTAATGCTGAGCTTTCGTTCATCTTTAGTTTAAAAATCATAAAGTGTTCTTTGATCTAATTGTATCAAAGACTGTACATCAAGAGGTCTTTTATCACACTAAAATTTTATCTCAGGAAAAAAACCATCACATTTTTCTGAAGACTGGTAATTGGATCTCACTAACGCGCAGTCTACAGCACAGTCCACAGACGGCTTGTAAGTAGACACTTCTCCGGCATCTGGATTATACGCTGGTTTCAAGGGAAATGCAAATCCAGAGTAAGCAGCTCAGACTTAATGTGTCAGAAATCTATGTTCTTTTTCTAATTGCCCTGTCTTATTTCCTTCAGAGGACTTAGCCCTATCTGAAATTGATTTCTTAAAATATTTAGCTGTCTATTGTCTTTCTGCCACAGCTAGGGCAAAAGATTCTTCAGAGCTGAAGCCTTGTCTGTTTTATTGATTTTCATGCATGGAATATCTTTTCAGTAATAAGTGTGTTGAGTGAGTGAAATACAAACACTGTTAGATATTGCATCAAATTGCTCAAGTGTTTCAGTCCCTATAAAGATAAGTAAAATCCTTGTATGGATATATATATTTTTTTTCCTTTTTTACTACAGCATATATGGACAACAAAAGCATATTTCATCATATTGAATTTGATGAATTTATCTTTTCTAATAACAAAAACATAAAAATTGGGTAAAAATAAAAATTTTCTCTCACAGAACTATGCAATGTTGGTTTTTTTTAAAAAAATTACTAATCTGCAGCTTTTTATTGCTCAGATGAACATTTTGGTAACACTCCTTAAATGTTTCAAATAGAGACATTTTTATAACCACATGTTCCAATATAACTGAAGAATTATATGGAAAGTAAGGTTTTTCTTAACAAAATGTCAATAAAAATCACAGAATGAAAAAAAATTGACTATAATTTATGCCTCTGCAGTATTTTATACTAAGCTGATAAAACGCACCTTTTCACAAGAATATTTTATTTCTATACCAAAATACACTCGATTTGATTTAATAAATATAAGAACACATGCAAACCACATTTTCTGCTTCCTGCATGTCTGTCCTCGCAGACACACACGGGAGCTACTCCATCCTTTGCCGGCTCGTTCATTCATGCAGCACCCTGGGAATCGGTCCAGGGGCTGTCGGAGCTGAGGACGCAGCTCTCGGCCGTGCAGGGGCGGAGGGAGGACAAGCTCAGCTCGCTGCTTGGAAGATCTCGTAACAGACGGGGAAAACACAGCCAATCATTCATTCTTTCTTTCTTTTCCATCAAATATTTACTGCGGCTTACCAGGTGCCAGGCACTGTGCTAAGTTCTGGGAACAAACGAGGGCGTGTATGACCGTGCTTCGTGTCCCGGAGGAACTTCATATTTACAGGAAAAGCACAATTAGCCAGCCACGAAGTAGGATGGCTCTAAAACACTTGTCATTAACATGCATAAGGCATATTCATTCTGTGTGCACAGATCCTTCTGCTAAACGTCCGGACACTGTACCTGGCATTCTGGCTTTCATGAGCAGCCTCACGTAAGTGCCTCTCCACAGGGCTTGGATTTTAATTGCTGCGGCGACCTCCTCGGGGGAACACAGCTGCTCACCCGCGGGTGCAGGGCACTTACCGTCCACCCACTCGGCTGGAAGAGAAGCGCGGGCTCAGTCGACAGGGAGACCCGGGCCCCGACCCACCTGCCCGTCTTAGCTGCTACAGCCCTGGGACGTGGGAAGGCGACAAAGCTCCTGGTCAGAGGATCTTTCCAGGGTTTCTCGGGTCACGCCGTGCAACCTCTGGGACTTTCATGGCATTAAAATGAGGAAGGCGGGGGCGGCCCTTGCTCCCGGTGTGTGGGGCCCCCCGGCCAGGGGCCCTCAGGGGCACCAGCACCTAAAGAAACCTCGTCCACAGAGGAGTCCAGCAGCCCCACATCCAGCACCAAAGCGCGGAATGCAAACTTCAAGTTTGAAGGGGACTTCGTCGCTTGAATTTTTTTCATCATACACCACAAAGAAATATGAAACACCTGAAAATGTAAAATATATTTAGGACCATTTTTTAAACCAAGAAAATAGCATTATTTGGCCAGAGAAGTGCTTCAAAATTTTAGATACCCCAAAATATAAAGTATTTCTCAGATATACACAAGATCCAACAGAAGACTCTTCAAAGTCTCACCCAGTAAAAGACCAAAATTATTCATTATTTGACTATTTTGAATAATTTTATCACTACAACAATGTTTATAATACACAATTGAAGTACAGCATCACACTGTTTGAGGAGATATAGAGAAAGATAAAAACCATGATCCTAAACGCTTAAGTTAAATACTGCATTGTGTTGATTATCAGATGCCATCCATTATAAGACATTGTTATTTCATGTGCCAAAAAAAAAACAAAATATGCTGCTTAGAATTTTAATCACTTAGTTTTTACTTCATATTGACAAAACTTTTAGACTTATTTAGGTTTTATCATATATCAGGCAGACATACATGAAAGAATAAAATAAGCTACATTAACTCTAAGTTAATGGTTATTACTAAAATGTATTTATATACAAACCCCTCCTCTCGCAAACCACCTTTTGGCTGAGACCCCTCAGCGTCTGCGTGTGCTGTGCGATTCTGTCCCATGTCAACAAGAGCTTGGAGGAAGCTCCATTTCCTAAAACCTGTCCTGGGTTTCCGAAGCCACCGACACCCACTTGGCGACTTTGATGCTACCTCTTTCTCGTCCTTACCAAAGGGGATTGAAGATTTTGAGACAGCAAACCAGAACGCGTTCTCCTCCTTCAGCGTTTTTACCAGGTTTGTGTCCTCGGTGCCAGGGGTGCCCGTTACGTGCTGTGCCCCCTTGAGAAGCGAGCGGCCCTCGCCTGCCGTCCCCTCTTCTGAGCCCCCCCCCACATGCAGAGACTCAGAGACACGCCTGGAAGGAGAGGAACCGGGAGAAGGTGCATTTTGGGTGTCCAGCCTCTTGTCCATCTCCCCTGAGTGGTGACCACCCTTGGGTTCTGCTTGGTCCTTGCAGAAAGTCAGCACACCAGCTCCTTGTTGACGCTTAAAGGACTTGGGCTTATTTTCTGTGGCATCCTAATAAAATTCTCTAGATATTTCATCATCTAAGATGAACATGAGACAAACACATACAAAGCATAAAATTACAACAGAAAAATACCGTTCCACTACACAATCAGGTGAAAATCAGCACTCGGCTAGACCTGCCCATGGAGAAGAGAAATATTGATGCCGATTCATGCAGCTGATTTTTAACCCCCACACAAATTCCTCTGGCCCACCTCTACCAATCATTATATCCAGAACAGGAAATCTTTTTTTTTTTTAAACTGTAATCTTTCACATTTAGGAAGACTAATCTGCTACAAAAAAGGTCTTCCAAAATAAAATAGAAATGATATGATTTTGGTAGTAATATGTTAATGTCTGTTAATAAGCAAATTTCAAATGTCAGTGGCTCACAAAAATAACTATTTATTTTCTGCCTCCATGGCCCGTGAGTCAGCCGTGGCTGTGGGTTTGGCTGGAGGCTGCGGGCGGGGTGGGCTCGCAGTGTTCCTCATGGCAAATCTCCAGAGTGGGAGAGCGAAGTGCAAACGCAAGCCCACCCGTCTCGGCCCATCGGCCACGTGGCTCCGCTGGGCAAGCCCAAGGCCAGGGGCCAGGGGCGCCCCCTGCCCACTGTGACCCCACGATGGCGTGGGCACATCCACGTAAAAGGAAGATTGAGAACTGACCAATAACCCAACCTACCGTGGACGGCAAAACAAGACTGGTTTCTTTATTACAAACAATGCTACACTCTAGAGCAGCCCAAGTGAGCTACCAGAACACACACCATGGGAATGCCTCTCGCAGAAGCCCTGTCGGATGAAACGTGGAAGTCACAGGATAGAGGCAGTTAGATTAAATGTGCATACAGTACATGCAGACAAAACTAGACCACTAAACTCTCAGAAGATGCTGTAGGGAAACATCTTCAAGACCTAGTAATAGGAGGTAGCTTCTTAGACCTTACACCCAAAGCACAAACAACAAAAGAAAAAATAGATAAATGGGAACGCCTCAAAATCAAAAGCTTCTGTGCCTCAAAGACTTTGTAAAAAAGGTGAAGAGGCAGTCAACCCAATGGGAAAAAATATTTGAAAACCGTATGTCTGATAAGAGACTGCTATCCTGCATATATAAAGAAATCCTACAACTAAACAGCAATTCAAACAGCTCAATTACAAAATGAGCAAAATATATGAAAAGGCATTTTTCCGAAGAGGAAGCACAAATGATTAAAAAGCATATGAAAAGATGGTCATCTTCACTAGCTAATAGGGAGATGCAAATCAAAACTACGAGCTATTATCTCACACCAATAACAACGGCTGCCATTAAACAAACAGGAAACTACTGTCGCAGCCCATGAGGGCCACGCCAGTCCAGAGGCCAAGGAGACAACGAGCATTGTCTGATACATGAACTTTTATTCGGGGCTTACTCACAGGGTGAGAAGTCGTGGAGAGATCATGACGGCTCTCTCAGGCCGGGCAGGCATCGTGTTTGCAGGGAAGACAACCGAGCGATGCAAAAAGGGCAGAAAGCCTTTTGTAAGGGTTTAAGACAAAGACAAAGGCCCTCCTAAGGGTGGGGGGAGCACAGATGCAGGAACAGGTCACTCTGACCTGGGGGGTGGTGAGGAAGGACTAGAATGACACTTAACAATCACATTTTGCTCTTTCTGTGAGACTAAGAGCCTCTCACCTCCTGCCTGCTTCCCATAAAGTTCCATTTTAAGGTCAATTTACCCTTTTTCTCTTTACTGGCTTAGAAAGACAGCAGGTTAAACATTGAGCTGCCCGGGTCGTGCAGACTGCTGTGCACCCAGGATCTCAGGCCTGTTTTGCTCAGGCCACGGGTTGCCACACTACAAATGCTGTAATGGATGTGGAGAAACTGGAACTCTTATCCACTGCTGGTGGGACTTGGTACGGCTGCTGTGAAAGGCAGTATGGCAGTTTCTCAGAAAACTAGATATCGAATTATCCTATCATCCGGTAATTCCACTCCTTGGTGTACACCCAGAAGATCTGAAAGCAGTGACACAAACAGACATTTGCACACCAATATTCAGAATGGCATTGTTCACAATTGCCAAGAGATGGAAACAATCCAAGTGTCTTTCAACAGACAAGTGGATAAACAAAATGTGTTATTATATACACAATGGAATACTATGTAGCAATAAGAAGGAATGAGGTCCTGAAACATGTGACAACATGGATAGACCTTGAAGATATAATGCTGAGTGAAACAACTGAGACACAAAAGGAGAGATACTGTATGTTACCACTAATGTGAACTCCCTGAACAAAGTAAAATCAATGTCTTATAATGCAGAATATTGGGAACCTAGTGATAGAAGCTAGTGAAGGCACAATGATATTCTAATATGTTCAGATAAGTTAATGAGGGTTAATTCAAAGGTATGGGAATGGATAGGCGTGACAATTGTTTGTTAATAGGATTGTAAGTATCAGAGCTGTATTGAAGGTAAATAGGATTGAAAGGGATTCTTTAAAGGCTTATATCCCACAGATCAGCACCACAAATACAGATAGGTGCTTGCATGATGTACTTCTAAGGTACGACACTGGTACAGAGAGGAAAAACAAACAAAAACAAAATAAAACACTAAATTACCTATTTTTAAAGATCAGTGCAAAGCTGTTAAAATTATAAAGAATATCAGGGAACGAGTACATTAAAAACTCAGGGCAGACTAAGTTGGAAGTGGGCTCGGGATCTAGGCCCACAGTTGATGGTTCCCGAGCCACCCTGGGCTGACCCTCCGGCCGCAGCCCCGGGACAGCCGGGAACCCCCTCGCCGGAGGGAGGGCGCGGGGTGGCAGCGGGACAGCGGGGGGACAGGTGGCGGCGCACAGTGGGGCAGAGGAGGGCAGAGCGCATCCGAGGCCACTGCTCCCCGCAGGACCCCAAGGGGTAGGGGCCGGCGGCAGGGGCCACCTCGGCCTGTGCGGGAAACCCACTCACGGGCTCCCGGACCCAGGTTCTCCGAGCAGCCTTAGGCCGCCGCGAGGTGGGCGCAGCCCCGAGCCGCAGCCCCCCAGGCACGGACACCGTCGCCGGCCCCCTCCCGGCGCTCGCACCCGCCCGTCCCCCGCCCCCGCGGCCTCCCCGGCCCCTCCAGGTCTCGGAGCCGATGGCCGCGACGCTGTCACTCGTGGTTGCGGAACTCCCACCTTGTTCCCCGGCCCAGAGTCAGAAACTTACTGCGGGAAGGGCCAGGGGCAGGGGCCCTGAAAACGCCCCCACGGCAGGGCGCCCACCCCCAGCCCCGCGGGAGCAGAGGGAGTCGGCGAGGAGGGGGCGCAGCGCGGGTGTCCCCATCGCGCCCGGGCTCCTGCGGCGGAGAGCGGGGGGCTGGGCGGGACGCCCGCACTGCGCCCCCGGTCAGTGGTGAGGATCCAAAGCCGTCTGTTCGCCTGGGAAAGCCCTCCACTTGCTCACTGATTGTTTTGGGGTGAACTGCCTCCCCCGAAGGACCTGCTCCAGTGCTGACCCCCAGGCCGGGAACGTGCCCTCATTTGGAAATAGGGTCAGTCAGAAGGAATCGCTGAGGTAAAGTGAGGCCGACCTGGATTGGGAGGCCCTAACCGGAAAGGACGAGGCCTTATTGGAGGGGACAGGTGGTCGCAGAGACGAGAACGGAAAAGGCCACGTGGACCAGCACAGCTACAGCAGCAGGACAGAGGCTGGGAGTGGGGAAGGGGCTCCCCGAGAGCCTCAGGAACTGTGCAGAGTGCATCTCCGTCATTCTAAGCCCCCGTCTGTGGTGCTGCCTTAGGGCGGCCGGGACACTCCGGCAGCTGTGGGTTCACCCTCTGCATTCGGCCGCAGTGGGGTCTCCACGCCCTGCATCACCCTCACGTCCTGCAGCCCCTCACACACCCACACGTGGATGCTGAGGCCAAGTGCCCGGCAGGCGGAGCTGGCGAGTGGGCTCCACTCCCTCCTAAGGCAGGTGTGCTGGGGGCGAGGGGAGCAGCCCCTCTCGGGATTCTTGGGGAAGATTCCGGGGGTCAATGGTCTGGGCTTGCTGGGCAGTCCCACCCAGGTAAGGGAGGTTGCAACCCAGACCTAAGGGAGAGCAGGCCCGTAGGGCCTCTTTGGGTTTGGAAGCAGAGCCTTCTGCCTTGGGGAGACGGCCCCCCACGTTCACTGAGCTACTGAGACAGCCGTTGGCTCTGGGAGGGCCCAAGCGAGCAGATGCGTCACCCAGGAAAGAAGGAAGACAACTGCCCCAGCCCCTTGGGAGACACACCAATGACAGACGCCCTGGCAAGCACCTGATGTGTTAGCTGTTGGGGGAGCGCCTATGTAGGGCACTTTTAGTAGGATTCCCCTGACCAGCTAGAATTGCTCATGGTAAACAAACTTGGAATCTATTGTTTTAGGGGTGCCTCACTGAAAAATGCCAAATAAGCCACGTGATTATCACGGTATGAAACGGGGCGTCCATCTCCAACAGAGCCCTTTTGTGCAGGTAGTGCACGCGTGTCTCCACTGGAGCCTCGCAGGTTTGCTCTGGGCGAGCCTCAGTCGGCCCGGGACAGGGGCCTTGGTAGCCATGGAGACCATGCCTGGACCTCCGACGGGCTCTCAGCCAGACTTGTCTGTTCCCCTGTCATCAGCAGCAGAGACTGGTGCTGACCCCGTGGAATGCCTGGCCTTGGAGGAGTGCACAAGCCTCGTGGCGGCCAAGTTGATTTCAGTGGATTTCTACTGAGGAGGGCTGGTGAGCCATCCTTGCTGGCAGTAACACCTTCCCCAGATATGGCCTCCCTGTCCCTGTCTTCAGTGCTCAGCCAGCCTCATCACCCAGAGGCTGCAGACAATCTCATTTACAGACTTGCGCTCTACCGCAGCATTGCCCTGGGCCGAGGGTCAGGTTATGGGGTGAAGGAGATTTAGCTCCCGGAGCCCAGCCCAGGGCTCACTGGTCCCAGCACTGGGGCATGCCGAGCAGCAGCTGGCTTGGGGGAATCCCTGCAGGTTACAGGTTCAGCGAAGGGGCCAGCCAGGGGAGCACGCCCTGCAGGGTGTTGAACCAAAGGCCAACAGGCTGAGCTGTGCAGCCTGCCATTGCTAGAACATCCCTTCTCAGACTCTGCTTCTGGGGCCACCAAACACGAGGCAGGATATGTCATGCGGCCAGCACCCCGGAGCACCCGAGCCGAGCCTGCTTACCCTGAAATGCTGGGCAGTCAGCTCCTTGTTGCCAAGGGCGGCCGGGTAGTGGGCCGCCTGCAGCTCCTCCAGCGCGGTGGTGAGTTTGCCCCTGCTCCTGAAATTAGCAATCACGTTCCCGACAGCCTTGAGGATTGTTAGCGCCTGCTCCGTAAATCGGTAGCTCTCCTGTGAAGACAAAGCACAGCGTCCCTTCTCGCCTTGGTCCATTTAAGCATCAAGTTTTACTTTCCGTTACAGTATAAACCCCTGCTCCAGTGTTTGTTCAGTAGGCATTTATAGCGGACCGGCTGGATCAAGGCATGTTAGCAGGGGCCACGGTCTCAGAGACACAAACACGCAACACAGCTCCGGCTTCAGCAGTGGGGAGGGGCCGCGGGGAGAGGATGGCAATCAACCCACCGCTTGGATGGTTTCCACGACAGAACCACCAAGGCTGCAGGCGAGTACCTACCCTCCTACGGGGGCAAGAATCTTCCTTAGCAGAATTCACACCCTGGCTAGTTCTGAAGGGCGATTAAGAATTAGTTTGACAAATACTTTGTGAGGCTTGGAGACTGGGCAGAGGGAATTTCAAGAAGAGGCCGATAAAGGCAAAAATGATTCGGGGGCGGGGGTGGGGAGTGTGTGTTCAGCGGAAATGGAGAGTGTGCAAATAAAGTTAATAGGAAAAAAAAGCACAGGATGGTGAGCTAGCCTGCACTTCTGGCTGCTTCTTTACATCAGCCCCAAGGAAACAGCAGAGCAAGAAGGAAACAGGGATTCCAGGAAGTTCCTAGAATTAAAAACAAAATCAGAACACCCTGAGGTGGGTGAAGACCCCCCGATGGGTGTGTGTGGGCAGGTGGGGGTGCCCTGAGCAGGTGCCTAGTCCCTGGGGGAGGGGAGGGCACGGGACCACCACTGCACCCAGTTGCTTGTAGAAGCCTTGGGTGAGCCTCTGACGAGAACAGATGAAAACAGAAACCTGCCCCGCTGCCTTCCAGCGTTTACTTCTCCACGACACCCCCCGTGTCCCCAGGTAGCCTAGGGAGGGTCTCTTCCCAATGGTGCTTCTCCATAAGGGGAAACGATGACCAGGGAGTGATGAGTAATGGCTCTGAGACTCCCCAGGCTTGGGCAAGACTTTCCCTGTTTGTCTCCTCACTAGATCCAAAGAACATGGGGCCTGGCTCTGAACCTTCCCCAATAACCTTACAGGATAGAGGGGCTGTCGATAACCCTAGGAAAGTATGAGCTCATAGGCCAAAACAGGGAACCACCTAAAGGAGGGAGTTGTATCACCTAAACAAAGACAACAAACTGGCTAATGCATGCCCTCAAAAGCAGAACTGTTTTTAAAAAGACAAGAATTTAAAATGAGCAGGATAAACATAATTAAGGACATAAGGGACACCTGCTTTCATGGTGGATGGACTAGTTGACCTTCCTTGTGCACCCAGCGATCAGAAAGGAAAGGGCAGGGGCAGCTGTAAAGGACCCTGCACAGGCAGTGCCTGGAGGGGCAAGAGTGAGCCACGTCGGGTCAACGGAGCAGGCAGAAACGAGCAGCCTGATCCTTCTTGTTGCTGCCCTGGCCTAGAGGGTGCAGGCCAGGTGACAGGATCCCACCAAGAGGAAAGAGGATCCCAAGAACATGAGGTAGAGGATCCTGTCAACATGGTGTAGAGGATCCCAAGAATATGAGAGAACCCCATCAACATGAGTGAGAGGATCCCAACAGGAGGGAGAGGATCCTAAGAACATGACTGAGAGGATCCCACCAACATGAGTGAGAGATTCCACTAACGTGTGAGTGGAGCCCAAAAGCATGAGGGAGAGGATCCTGTCAACATGGGGTAGAGGACCCCAAGAATATGAGTGAGAGAAATCCATCAACATAAGTGAGAGGATCCAATAGAAGGGAGAGGATCCTAAGAACATGACTGAGAGGATCCCACTAACACACAAGAGAGGAGCCCAAGAGCATGAGGGAGAGGATCCTGTCAACATGGGGTAGAGGATCCCGAGAATATGAGTGAAAGAAATCCGTCAACATAAGTGAGAGGATCCAATAGAAGGGAGAGGATCCCACCAACAAAAGGGAAAAGATAGCAAGAATGAGTGAGAGGATCCCACCAACATGAGGGAGAGATCCCATCAGCCTGAGTGCGCAGTTCCCATCAACGGGAATGAGAGGATCCCTGGTGTGGGAGCAGGAGGATCTCCTCAGCACGAGGCCGTGCCGCTCAGAGGGTGAACCATGCAGTGGGAAGGCCCTTTACAAATCTGCCCCCAGTATGTGCACATCCGCCCCGCCCCCCCCCCCCCCCCCCACTGAAGACCCCTGAAGCCAGGAGAGGAGCCCTGGGAGACTCCAGCCCTGGTCACCTCCTCTCTTCTTTCAGAGTCTGTCGGGACAAAGGAAAGGGGAAAATCAAGGATGGCCGAGAGGAGAGAGCAGGCAGAGGAGAAGTGATGGGCCTTCCCTTGAGTCCCCGCCCCAGCTTCGGGGACTCACACTCCAGTTCCCGAGGCCCAGGAAGGGGTGAAAAGAGCATCAGATCAGAATCTGAAACTGTTAACGAGGACGGTACTGAATCCTTCCACCCGATGGGCCACGATGCTGCGGGACCCACACTGAGGTGATCCTGGCCGAGAAGGGGACTGACCGGAGCAGAGACAGAGGCAGACACTGGACAGAGTAACATCATCTCATAGTCGGGGCCCCACAGGGTGGAGGCTGTGTAACGTGCAGTTTGCAGTTGGGGATTTCTCATACAATACGCTTAATAAAGGTAAAAAAAAAAAAAGTGTACATTGAATACAAAATGGAAATATGGTTTAGTTCAAAATCTTTGAAAATAAGATGCAAGTAAATCTTTCAAGTTTTACTTATTGGTTAAAGAGAAGTTAGTTCCTCGTGCAGCTGCTGGGGTGTTTACCGGCTCCAAGCTGGGCAGCACGACGTCCTCATCGCCCACGACGAAGGCCACCATGCTGCAGACGTGGATGGCGTGTCCGATCGGGGAGTGCGCGGTGAAGATCAGCATGTGCCGCCTGGGGGGGACACTCCATGAGCGCCAGGAGCCCCTCTGTCGGGGCCTTGCCTCTGCCCCTTGCTGGGGGAGACTCGAGCCCACACCGAGGCAAACATCAGTGGAGACTTGAAGATATCCCAGGCGGGATAAAGACCTTTGGACTCACCCTGAAAGTTCGAACCCTCAGAGATCACAGAACCACGCAGGACACAAGCAGTTGCATCAAATGACAAACTTTCACACACTCGGGAAATCCCTTCCCCTCCCCCCAGCGCCACATCCACATCAGCAAAGACGAGTCCCCATGTTTTCCTAACAGTGACAATAATTCATGCTGGTGTCGGGCTCTGGAGTTTGCCAAGTGATTTCACCGCCGTTTTCCCATAAACGCATCATCCCGCGAAAGTCGACTGGGCCTCTCCCACGAGGCTGCAGGACGCTGGGCAGGGACATTCACCTCCCCGCATTCCGGGCGGAGAGCACGTCCACACCCGCCGACAGGCCAGGCCCTCGGCGGACGTGGACACACGCGTCCACCACTGCCCCATCCTTGGTCAGCTCCTCCGTCGGGCACTCAGGAAAAGGAACCGAATTCCTGGAGAATCTCCACATTCCAGAATTTTTAGGGCAAATGTGAGAATTCAGGGGTTTTTTAAATTTGTTATTTTCTAGGAACATCTGAGGCCTGCCACATGTTATTTTAGCATTCAATTTTGATGCTAAAGCTTTGCTTTTTGCCCAAGAGGTATAGTTTTTCACTAATCACTTAAAATAGACGTAAGTGGTCTTGGAAAAAACACCCAGTGGAAGCAATTATTTCATCTAAAATATGAGGCAATGCTTTGAATTTTATTTATCAAAATGAAGAACTTTTTAAATGAAAAATGTGCTGTGTTTAGCTTGTTTTCTCCTAATTAAAAATAAAATCTAACAAAAAAATTACAGGAAAAACTGTAGTTTGGTAGAGGAAAATGCTGTTTCTCAAACTGCATTTAAATGAAATCATGGATTTGCTAAGGCATATAAGGAGTTACAAGTAAACAAAAGGGTTTTTAATCAATTAATTTTAGGAAGTGCTGCATTAAACAAGTTTAAACAGTACTCCTTACTACAGAAGTCCCCAGAATGCTTGACCATTATGAGTTTCCGGAAGGGGGTTCAGTGCGCTGCATCTCCTCCGTTTATTCTCCCATGAAATTATTTTTCTGAAGCATCACAACCATATACCCATGCTTTGTGAAATCACTTTCAGAAGCAATATCCCACAGAGCCCATGATGTATTTCCTCAGGACACCACGGTTCGCAAGCCTTAAAAAAATTCTTAGTGTGGGAAAAGGGAAGTCATGACGCACCCAACGGGCAGGCGAACCACCGTGGCCTTGGTGGCGTACGTGTGAATCTTCAGAACGAGGCTGCGCAGCTTCAGAGATTTCCAGGAAAACGCCTCCGCTGTGAGGAGCCCAGGATCCACAGGCGGGCTGTCTTTTGTTAAGGCTTCGGGAAAAGGGGAGAAGTATTAAAATGCAACTGTACGAGCAAAGCTGGACTTCAAGGGTATTGTTTATTTTTTGACCCAGTAACAACGTAAATACTACTAATAATTTGAAATTAGGGATATTCTTAAAATGCTCATAAAACCAAATTGCTCCAGTTAAATAAATATTGGAAATAATTCTCAAGGGTTCCCACATCTTCCTCCCTGTCCTATTTTCCTCTTCAGGTAAAGAAACCAGGAAAGGGAAGACAGACAGACATTTTATTGTAGAATATCATCACTTCTGTTACCAATGACAGCAATTGCAATATCCCTCAAGATGAAATTTTAAAGAGCATTTTAGGGCAGTCACAGGAGGTGAAGGGACGTGAGGTGAAGTCTCAAGCTGCTTGAATATCTGGGGGAGCTCCTCCAGGCCACAGGACTGGCTGCCACCTTGTCCCCAAGGTCCAGCAGAGCCAGAGTGTGGGGGACGAGAGAGCCAGAGGGTGGGGGGTGAGAGAGCCAGAGGGTGGGGGACAAGAGCCAGAGGGTGGGGGACAAGAGCCAGAGGGTGGGGGATGACGAGCAGACCAGGACAGCAGGGATGGTGTGGGAAGGGTGAGTCAGTGAGTTTGGGTTGGAGAAATGGGCAGAGGCCAGGCCCTGTGGGGCCCTGTAAATCACCCTACACAGGGGGCTGAATCCTAAACACTATGGGAGGACATGGGGAGCTTGAGGGTGGAGAAGTGACCCAGGAGGCGACGGGTGGCAGAGCCGAGTGGGAGAGTGTAGGAGCCGAGTGGGGCATCTGAGGAACAGGGCAGTGGTCTCAGCCCCCGAGGCTGTGTGAAACCAGGAGCTCGGGGAGGTCAGCACTGACCCCTGACCCACGGGGCCACAGAGAAGGGGCCACCACACCCTCCTAGTCCCCTAAGTTAGTGCCTTTGTGAAGCTAGTGTTTGGCCAAGGAAAATAATGGAAATGTTTTAAAATCAGTTCTTACAGATTCGTGAAGAAAAATAAGTGATAAAGAATTACCAGAAAAATTCTGGAAAATAAGAATATGGGAGGGAAGCCAGCCCTGCCAGCCTGACACGGGGTGTGGGGACAGCAGTAGAGAGGGATCCGCTGGGCATTTAAGACTCCTGCCTCGTCTGAGTGCACAATGAACTCTAATGTGTGATCAAGATACCATCATTGTAGCAAAAGATGCGTAATTCAATCTATTGTATTGGGAAAACTGATGGCAATCTAGAAAACAGTTGGATTTGAACACCACATTTTATAACAAAATAATTCCAGATAGACCTAATGACTTAAACATGAACAATGAACCATAAATGTTATAAAAGATAATCTGAAAAATAATTTTTACGTTAATACCAAACAAGCAAACCAAACTCTCCGAGGCCGTGAGGCCCCGGCCTGCCTGCCCTGGAGAACGCGGGAGGGGACGCGCCCCTCCACCCGCAGCCCGGGCTCCTCGTCCCCCGTCCCTCGCGCTGAGACTGTCGCCTCCTCTCTGCCAGCCTCTTACCTCCGGACTCTCCCCAGCGGACGAGTGCGGAGAAGGAAACCAGCAGCTCGATGGGCTTGAGGCTGTCCACGAAGAGGTAGTAGGACACGCGCTCGGCGGAGAACTGCAGAAACAGCCGGTTGTCGCTGAGGTCGGTCACCCGACGCCGCGGTTCCGCCGCCAGCAAGAGCGCGTGGCCCTGGGTGACGGGGCCACTGGGCTCGGCCACCACCCGCTGCAGGGTCAGTGACAGGAGAAGACCCCACGGGGCTCCAGGAGCAGTTCCCGGGGGCTCAGGGGAGGCTCGTGGGGACGCAGGAAGGGTCTTCTCCGGGGCAGTGTGTGGAACAAATCCTCCCTCCCTTCCTTCCACAACGTCTTCAGAAACGCGCCCACGGCTCCCAGAGGCGCCGAGCTGTGGCTTCGCTTTAGAGATGAGAGAAAGGGCAGAGCAGAACCAGAGCTCCCCTGCCCGAGAGCCGCCCGGGACTGCACGAGCAAGCCCTCCATTCGTCCCGTGTGCTTTCCCGACCTTCGGACGAAGGAACTGAGGCACAGAGAGGCTAAGTCCTTGCCCAAGGTCGGGCCCTCTCACGGTGACCTCGTGCACCAGTGCACCACCACACAGCCTGGTGCATGAGCTGGGGGGAACGTGCTTGTTGTGTGGATAAGGGGTTACTAGGAGCCCTAAAAATTAAGTTTTTAAAAATATATATAATTTTAATTTACAAGCTTAGAAACACTTGGGAAATTTGAAGGTGTTTTGCACTTACTTGACTCTATCAAATATTTAATTATAAGAAGGGAAAAGAGGACATAATTTACCTTGAATTCTGTTTTCTGGAAGTTAAGGCAATATGAAGTTGGCTTATGGAAAATATATATGTTTCTGAAAAAAAAACATTTATATCAGGTTACTGTCATTATACTCAATAGAGTAAGATTACTTGTTAAATTGCTTATAATAAAATAATTATAGTCAAACATGACAAAGAGAAAAGGAAGATTAAAAATTATAACAACCAAATGTAATTAGTTGCTTTAAAGAGACAAAAATGATCCCAGTGAAAATAATTTTCCTCATCCTAATCATCAAATGAATCTGAGGAAAAGCTGAAAGTGGACTGAGGTTGGTTTGGCTGTTAGGTATAACATGGAAAATCAGCTCACCCATTTTCCCCATAAAACTTCTGTTTGCTGTTATACTAACCCCAGGCTAATACTGACTTATGCTTCTGAAGGATAGTTAAACATCGGTAGCTGGCTGAACCACTCTATTAAATACACAAAAACGCTTCTCGTCACACTTACTGAAAGCACACACAGAAGTCCTCGAAGTCCAGCCAGAGCTCCTTGGCCACAGCGGTGTTGATGGCTGCGAATTCCTCCTGGGACTTCTCCTGGGTGGCCGTGGTCTGGCTGACCAGGTCCTGGTAGTTGAGCCCCTCGGGGTGGGCCGTGTCCCCCACGCCGGGGTCTGCCTGCTCCTCTAGTCAGGAGGAAGCACACGAGTGTCAGCCACAGCTGCGTTGCTGAACGGCAAGTCTACTAAAGTACGGAGAACTAGAAAGGGGGTCGGACGGGGGCTGTTTTCAGGAAAGCACCGACTAGACAATCATTGTCACACGGGCTCGGGTCGCGGAGGCTCAGAGAGGCACGTCCCACCTCAGCTCCGTTCACTCACAAGGAGCATTGCACGGTGCACTGGGCGCTTTGCAATCGCCTCACAAAGTGTGCTCACACTCCTTGGAGCTTTCCGCAGTTATGACCTGAATTAGCCAGTTGATGCGCTCGCTACCTGCTATCGGCAGACACCTGCCGGCTTGGGATCACGCTGCAGTTCACCGCCTAATTAGCCCCAGCCAGTGGCCCGCAGACTCGCTTTACATGTATCGGGCAATGTCGGTAATTCACGGGGACTTCCTGAGCCACACTTCTCTGTGGACACATGCCACTAACCCTTTTTGGATTAAAGGCTTAGTCAACCCAGGAGCTGATAGATTTCCAATGGTTTAATGTCTCGATCACAATGTGAGGACATAAAAACCTGCACTTTACTTAAGGGCCTGTAATCAGAGCCACTTTTATTCTGATTTTAAGTCTGAATTCAACTAGTGAGATGACCCACTCTGATCTGCCCAGAGTAGTTTAGACGCCACAAGTCAAAGGAGATGTTAAAGAGAAGCCACCGAGCCAGGAAAACCGAGGGCAGCTCTACTAAGAAGCAGACACCCCTTTGGGCCTTGATGTCTGTGAAAAGAAAAACATGAGGAGACAGTGAATTTACCTTTTCCAAGCACCGCTTGTGAAGGCACATTACCCTGTGGAGTGGGAGAAACGGAGTCAACAATCATTGCTGGTTCAACAAAACCTCACAACCACCTATAGCGCCAAAGGTTTTAAAGAGTTAATAGAGTTTTTTAAACACTGAAGAAATACATTTCCCCAAATATTTACTAAGAATATACAAGAAAGCAGAGAGTTTAAGTTTTTAACCTTAAAATCCCAAAGATGTGAATTTAATTAAATAATTGGCAGAGAGTTTAAGAATATGACATTAAGACACAGAATATCTGATTTTAAGTGCTTAACTCTTACAACAAAAGTTAAATTAAAAAATAATATCCCTGAGTAGATATATTTCTTGGTACAAGGCACCTTTTGTTAATACAGGGAAATTAATGAGACTATGGTTGGCAATTGATTTTCAGGAACTAGAAAGGCTAGTTTCAAATTATAGAAATAGTTCCTGAATATTTTAACAGTGAAGCATGGCAAAATAAAGGTGTACAACTTCCAACTTTTACGCAATGGAATTTAGATGCACAACTGTTTTCTCTGGAACACAGTTAAATGAGGGTAAAAGATATTATGGTATAAACTTGTAAGGACAGGTTGAGTGACGTGAACAGCTTTTTGACGTAGAGCTGATGGAGCCACTGGCGGAGCAGAGATAAACACAGCGAATGTCACGGGAAGAGAGCTCCTGGGTGCCTGCAGGGCTCTGAGAACAGGGGGTGGGCTGAACGGCCATGGAAGACGCAGACAAATTCCCACGGCCTCCCCCCATCCCGTCCGGTTTGGCATCTCGCCGCTGCCTTCTGTGCCAACAGGCTCCGAAGCTGTTGAGTGGACAGACGAAAGCAGCCGTCTCCAGGGCCGACTCTCAGACAGGGCAGACGGAAAGGAAGGCGAGCAGAGGAAGGCAGCGCGGAGACCCCCAGCCAATCCCCGAGACCCACCCCACCGCCCCCGAGCGAGATGAGGGGACCCACAACTGGAGAAGTGAGCCAGAGCCTGAGAAAAGGCCCGAGGCTGACACGGGGAGCCCACCGCCCACCTTGAGTGAGGCCGTCCACGTGCTCCACTCTCCTGGGGCAAAGCCACCAGTGGGCACGCAGTGCCCGGGCCCAGCAGCTCGGCGGAGCCTGGATTCCTCAGGTAGACCCTACACCAAGGGACCAGGCCGTTGAGGCAAGATGCGCACCTGCAGGAAAGAAGCCAGTCAGCAGGTGGGAGGGTCATAGACTGCAGGTACAGTGATGCAGGGAGCAAATGTTTCAACAGTAATATCAGAGAGGACAGAGGACATTCATCCATCAAATAAGAAACTGCTCCAAGAAGGAAACAAAGGAGAACAAGAGAAAGCTCTTGAAACTAAAAACAGGATGATTAAAATAACAAATCCAGAAGGATTAGAAGGTAGAGTTGATACAAAAGACAGAGAGATGTAAAATAAGTGAGAAAAAAACAAGCACATTAGAGAATAAATGAAGGGGGAAGGGGTCCTCCAATAAGAGATCCAGGAGGCAGAGAAGGTGTGAAGAAACCATCAAGGAGTAAAGAGTATGCCCCAGGTGAGGCCTGTGAGGTTCCTGGTAGCCAGCACAGCTCATGGAAGAGACCCGGACTAGGCCCAGCCTTGTGAAATGTCATCACAGCAAGAGTGAAAAGAAGGTCCTAAAACTTTCCAGAGAGGAAAGAGTTGCAGGTAATAGACAGCAAACCAGAGGCCGTCTGCATCTCCAGGGCTCCACTTAGAAGTAGAAAGTGAGGCATGAAAGGATGTAGGGAAAATTACAAATCAAAAAAGAAAAAAAAATTCCCTGGGACAAAAAGAAGACACTCCCTCCCCTTTTTATCAGAGCATTTACTTTAGAAAACGTGTAGTTGTGAATTCTTTCTCTGCCTCTTTGACATATATATGCACATCTTTTAAAAGCTGAATGAGCCTCTTGGCAACTTTGCAGTCGAGGAAGAGGGCCCCGATCTCACGTCAGGCCCTGGCCTCTCAGAGATTAGGTGAGTGCATTTTTCCTTGGAACACAGGCAGTCAGTAAACACCGTGGCTATCCCGATTCCCGGGTGAGTTTAGGACAAATACTGAGGCCCAGGCCCGGTCTACCTGGGGCACCTGGGAGAGATGCCGCAGCTGTGGGGCCGTCCAAACGGAGGCTTTTCAATGAGAAAACGGTTTTCCTTCTCTTCTACTGTTGTGGAGAGGTTTTCTGGGCTGGCGGGAGATTCTGCTTGTAATTCCATTTCCCCAACAAGACCTTCAACACTTTGAGGGAAGCAGTGTTCCAACTGGATTTCTCCATCCTGCCAAGCCGTAAATGCAGCGGGGGCAGCCCAGAGGCAGGGGTGGGCGTCGGGCCCTGCTGATCTTTACTTCCTGCACCCCTTCTAAGCGAAGGAGAGATGGCGCACGGCCCCACAGTTAGGGTGTACACTAAGAAAGGAGAACATCGCTTCCGGGAAACAGGAAATCCGCTGGGGGAGCAAGACAGAGGCAGTCGGAAGAGGAAGACGAGGGAGGAAAAGCAGCAGGATTCCCGCACGTCCCGTTACGGGGCGACCGCGCAAGAATGGGGTTCCGAGGGACTTTAGTTCGCCAGTGTTTGGGAAGGCCTAGCGATGTGACGTGGAAAGACAAACAGGGGAAGAAAATGCAATAATTCGCTTGTACACGACGTTGTGTAAGAAAAGAAATGCGGCGGTGACACTCCCTCCATAGCTGGAACGTGGATTCGACCAAAAGCTGAACCGCCAAGAGCGGGAGGCGAGGAAAGCGAGGCCTGGGGACGAGAAGGCCTTGGCGGGCTCCGGCGAGCGTGTCCTCGGCCGGCAGGGCTGAGCACAGGGGGGAGGCAGCTGCTTTTACGACGATCTTCTGGGTGATTTCTGATTTTTAAGAACTAGTACATGCAATAGTTTTAAAGGTTAACTTAAAGTCAGTCCACTCTCCTTGCTAGATTTCACATGTTAGTCTTCACGTTCCAATTAATTCTAAAAGGGTTGCTCACCTGTTTTGAGTCCAGGCCCCACGCTCAGCAAACAAGCAAAACCAACCAACAAGCGGCTTCACTGAGACCCGGAGCACCCCACCTTAGTCCCGATTTTAGTCCCTTCCTCCTTCAGGGATCTCTGCATCTACAGTGCTGCACTGCAGTCACAAGTACTATTATATTGCATTGGCTTGGGGTTTTACTGTAAAGTTTGAAACTGTCATAAGAATTCCTACAAAGTGATTAATTGTCTGTCTATATGCGAAAAACATAAAATTGGACTCCACATTTCATACCATACACAAAAATCAATTCCCAATGAATTAGACTTCTAATATGTAAGTAAAACTATAACATTTTGGAAGATGTAGAAACAGTTTCATGACCTCAGATTAGGGAAGGATTTCTTAAACCAGATATAAAAGCCTCAAACTACAAAAAAAAAATCCAGTTGAAAACTTTTGTTCATCAAAAAGCCCAAAGAATGTGAAAAGCTAAGATACAAACTTGGATACAGCTTTTACAAAACGATGTAACTAATAAAGAGTAAGTACCTGGATTTCACAAAAAAATCTATGAATCAATAACAAAAGACAGAGAACCCAAAGATAAATTAAGCAAAACGCATGAGCAGACCTTTGCAATGCTCAAACAAAAATGGTGAGTAAAGACGTGGAAAGATGTTCAATTGCAGGAACAATCAGAGAAATGCAAATTAAAAATAAAATGAAGACTTTTTCTTACCTGTTGGGTTGGGAAAATTGAAAAATAAATGACCACACCCTCTGCAAGTCTGTAGAGAAACCAGGGCTCAGCAGTTCTGAGTGTGAACGCACACGGGGCTAACCATGAAGGATGTTTGGCGATAACTACACAAATGTCAGATGAAATTTTACTTCTCCACCAAACAATCCCACTTCAGTGAATTTATCACGTGCACACAGAAGCACACACATATGAAATAACATAGTGCAAATTCATTCCTAGCAGCATGGTTCACAGCGGTGACAGAAACAACCCAGGAATCCCTCCCCATGTGCTGGTGCGAATAAACTACGGTTCATTCACATAATGCAATGTAATACAGCTTATAAATGAAGGTGCTCTTTCTTTCTGAACATGAAATGACCTCCAGAATATATTAAGTGAAAAATCATTTTAATTGTTAAAATTTGAGTAAAAAATGATGGGGGGGGTGAAAATCATACACACATATACTCCCCTATCTATTCACACATATATCTATCTATACATAGACACACACATACATCTCTATCTCTATCTATCCGTCTGTCTATCTATCCATCTCTATCCATCTTTCCATCTGTCCATCTATCCATCCATCCAGCCAGCCATCCATCTTTTTGCATTTACATAAATAAAGTTTCCTGCAGAGGACAGGGGTGTGAGACTGGTGTGGGGAGGCATGTAAGTGGAAGTAAGACTTCTTAGTGCATGATTGCAGCACGTGGAACCAGGTACCCAACAAACACAGGTTTTAACTCTTCATCCGCCCTCCTGTGGTGTGAACCAGTACAGAAGGGAGCTCTTGAAGGGTTATCATTAGTTGTGGTGTGACCAGATGTATCACTGGAGGCCTTGTTGAGAGAACCCAGACGTCACATTCGCGAGGAGGGAGAGGCCCTTACCATGGCAGAAAAGCCAGGGAGCCCCAGGGGTCTCCAGCAGTTAGCTCTAAATGCTACAGTCTTCAGAAGAAGGCAGAAAACTACACTATATTACAGTTGCTGCAAATCTTAGCACCACGCCTGTGAAAGGGCTCCAGTCCCCAGGCCCTCGTTTGCTCCCACGAGTCGTGCCTCCTGCCTGTGGGGTCTCCTCTGAGACTTTCTGCCGCCCCCGCAGTGGTCACCCACCGTGGAGAGTGGAGCTGAGTGTCTCATGGTGCCAACTCAGGAGGCCACACTGCTTCACAGAATTCCCCACCAACCACACTCTGACTGATGTGCAGCAGGACACGTGGGCTAAGGTTTTACAAAACCGGTGAAGGGAGACACCGAGCACTGAAGCCTGTGAACCTGGAACTGAAGAAAGGCTTGCTCATGTGCACAGATGTGCAAGAACAACCACACACCACGATGCACAAGAAGCACAATCAGCAAACGCAGCCACTCACATGATGAGATAACCCAGTCACGTACAAGCAAAAGAGATGAATCTCCTACACACGATGTGACGTGAAAGAAGTCCTAGAAAACTAACACAATAAGAGCCCATTTAAAGAAATCAGTACGAGAATTAAACTAAGCTATAAGTTGTTAATAGATACATAAACAATTGGTAAAATGGGGAAGTGTGGACTTGATTCATACAAAATCCAAACGGCAGAGAGGAAACACAACCCTGAAGAGGCTCCAGGGCTTGTCAAGAGGGTGAATACCCCATTTGCTAACCTTGGTGCTGGCTATAGGAGATGTTAGTTTTAATGTTTTTATACTGTGCAGATGTGGTCTATGCATTCTGGTGGATATATGATACATTTCACAATGTACTTCATAAGAGAAGAGATCTTTCATAACTAAGGGTTGTGCCGACCAAGAGCAGCAGCCACCTGAGATACGTTCCCTGTCACTTGGCCCAGGTCTGTCAGGCTGATGGTGGCTGTTTCGTCACCTTCGGTGAGGGGAGATAAACCAGATCCTGGAGGCTCGCCTTTCTTGATGAGAGATTTCACATAATGCCTAAGGGAAAACAAAGAAAACTCCTGTTATTTCAACCTCTTGCTTAAAGTTACTAATAACTGCAGTTTTGTCAACAATAGAAAGCTCTCGTTTTGTTCATTTTATGAGTCTCATTCATTTACAAGCAGTGATATTTTTCCCTTTCTGTTTAAAACACTGGATTTCTTTCTCCTCTGCTGAAGAAATATCAATGAATTGCTGTGAAACTTTTCTGGAAAACTCTGTTTTGAATTGACAGTCACTTTGGATGCTGATGATCAATAGGAATTCAACATCCAGAATTAATTCAACTGCCTTTCAGGGGAATGCATCTGTGAAACAGGGCTTAGAGCCAGGAATGCGGTCATGGCCTGGAATGTCCTGCCAGCCACCTCCATGCCCCGGTCATTACCATAGCTGGAGTTTCCTAGGCACTATAAGGACACTTGCAGCATGCATGTGTTAGTTAACTGTGTTTCCAAAATAAAATTAAAGTGCATGTGTCCAGGCCTCCTACACTTTCAATTTCCCGGGTAGTGTGGAGGACAATTTCTGAGTTCACCTCCCACTAACATCCCCAATTCACGCGAAGCCGCTGCTGGAGGGCAGCAGGGACACGCCCCCGGCCCAGGGACCCGCAGGTGCTCCCCGAGGGCTCCCGGGCACCCAGGACGGCGCGAGCGGCCAGCGATGCAGGGGAGGAGCGGACCCCATCCGCGTCAGGGGCCCGAGGAGACGAGCGGCCTAACGCGGGGGCATCTGCCTGTGGTCTCCAGCTCGCACGGCCCGGGGGGCTTCCTACAGGGGCAGCCTCGGCGCCCGCATCGCAGAGCCATCATCTGGGTGCGTAAATAACTTTAAGAATAAAATTAATTAGAAAAACAAAGGTGCATTAACATTTTAATAAAATTTAGGAAAATTATGTGCAGATGTGATATTTTATATTTGTAAAATATAAAAGAATTTAATCATGCTACATAATCCAACCAATGAAACTTGTAATTCCAATTTAAAGTGTATAGCTTAATATTTACTTTTAGCTTTATGATAAAGTTAAAAGGAATTTTACCTTTGTAAACAATAATAGTATGTAAAGGAAAAAAATTAAGTTCCTCCAAATATGTGATTTTGAGTATTTGATGATTTAAATAGTTGCCAAAATTGTTTAGTGCGGTCGCGTCTACTGCTTCGGGGGGCGGCCGGTTGCTGAACCCTCGGCTCTCGGACTTGCTCGGAGGGTACCGGCGGCGGGGGCTCTTTCCCGGAGGCGAGGGCGAGGCGGGGGACTTGGCCAGGTCCCCGGCGGTGGCGTGCAAGGTGTGGAGGGCGGCGAGAGGAAACAGGCGGGACGCTTTTCTTTGAGGGTGAAGAAGCCGAGAGCGTTTATTAGGGGAGAGTACACGTTTATATAGGCTGGCATAGAGGGCGGGGGTTGTTTGAAAAAGGGGCGGGAGTTGCTCTGGCAACGGTGCATGCGCACTGGCGGTGGCGGGAGTTGCTCTGGCAACGGGGGTGGCGGGCAAGATAAGGGGGGCGGTTTTCTCTGGCAAGCTTCCTGGCGCCCAACATGGGGCAAGATATTTTGGGTGAGGAAATGGGGCCTGCATGCGGCTCCACTTTCTCAGGCCCGGGGGGCTGTGGAGGGCGCTACTGCCCGTGCCCACTACCCTCCCCAGGGGCGGATCCGGTCCCCCGGCCCAGGCCCGCCAAGTTGAAGCACGTAATCAGTATCCCGCAGTTTAGCTATTGTTTTTCTTTTAAAGTACCCAAAGATAATGAATTCATGTTATAAGTGCAATTAAAAATGTTTACATATATTTAAAATTTTATTTTCAGAAATTAATAATTTATGCATAAAATGTTTTATGATAAGCTAAAAGTTTGAGGACTTTTGACTTATGAATCTGTAACAGAATCAAACTTTTAAAACCAAAGTAGCAGCAAATTCTTTTCTCTTAATACAGCTGTCTGTCCCCGTGCTCAACCTTGCCCTGCTGCTGGGGATACCCCACCACCCCACTTTCCAGGGGCAGCACTGATGTGCACAGCCGGCAGGAGTCCTGAGAATGAACATTTTAATAATCTCTCTAATAATCCCCACTTAAGCTGAGCCAATAAAAAATGTTCCTTTTAATAAGTGAACTGGCTCTGACTTGACTGCTTTTCTCTCCTCAGTTTCTAAGCCTTTCACGGGCCATAAAACGTCAAGAGAAGGTGAAGGTCATATAGAGAGGCCATTATATTTATGACCCACAAGATAAGTCATTCAATAACTACTGAAATACGAAACACATTCAAAAAGTGTGTGTTGTAAGAGTACAACTTGCTGATAGTCATGAAGCACATATGACCACACGGCGGTGTTCCCACCTGGGCCTCCCGCCCTGCCCCATGCCCCTCACCAGCAGCAGCCCCTAGCACAGCACCCAGCGCCATACATCATTTTTTTTTTTTGCTTTCCTAATGCATATTAATAAAACAAACAAAACAAACAAATGCACGAAAACAACAAAGACATACTTTCATACCAGGTTTGTTTTCTTAGTTCCCAAGTGTTTTTTGTGAGGTTCTTCCATGTTGCTTTTGTAGCAGTATTTCCACGGGTTATTGCATTATATTTGTCTCTGGTTTCACTGCCATGTGCCTGGTTTGGTTTTCTTTGTATTACTCCTGCATGGTGTCTTCAGGGCTTCTTAAACCTCGACTCTATTTTTTAAATCAGTTTTGGAGTAATTTTAGGTATTATTCCTGTTGTTATTTTGCTTATTCCCCGACCTCTCGCCCCTCTATCTGAGACCCCACTGCTACATGCTGGACGCTGACCTTCTGCAGCCCTTCCCCTCACTCCCTTACTGTGTTTGGTATTTGTGTGTGTGTTTGTTTGGACTAGTGGTTCTACTGGCTGCTGACAGAGGTTCTTAAAACCTCCTCCTGTATACCTGGAATGCCGGTGGCACTCTGTGTGTAAAATTGTGCTTCACATATTATGAAGCTCCATTTTAGCCACCTCAGATGTTGTAATTATTCTGTCTTCCTGATGAGTCATCCCAGTTATAATTATCAGGGACATCCTATACCCTTCTCTGCTGCCCCTGCCTCAGTTTCCCCTCACATTTTCTCAGCCACTCGGGCGACTTTTCATGGTTCCTCTGGTCAGAAACACAGGTTTCTGCGGGCGACCCAGCAGCCACATCTGTCCTGTTCCTCTGTTGGGGCCCGCGCTTGGGACAAAGCCATGAGAGAAATTTCAGTTGTGATCCCAGGAGGGGCTTTGTCAGTTACCCCACCACAGCAGGACATGAAAACCTTGGAGTTTTCTTTCTGCATTCACCATTCTCTGCTCAAAGTCTCTATCTTGTCATTTCTTGAACATATGAATTATTATAAGTTAATGTCCAAAAATATCAATACCTGGATTTCCAATCCATCTGCTTCTAATGTCTACTTCCCTTCTCTTGGCTCTTAATCAATTCCTTTATTTTACTTGCCTAATTACTTTTTAACTGAATGTCTAGATATTGTGCACCAAGATATAAAAACAATTTGACCACTTGACTACATTAACTACTTCCATAAAGTATTTGATCTTGACCAGGGTAGAAGCTGAATTGGATAATTGTGGAGACATCGGATAACAGGTAATTTAAATCCATCGCGAGAAGTGCAGACTCAGGTTCAATGGACCCCGTCTGCTGTGGGACTAGCCCACCTGCCCCGTGGAGAACGACAACGTCTTTTAAATGACCCTTCAACTTGTCACCCTCTACCACTTTCCCCTCAAATTGTAAAAGTGCTCAGATGTTTGCAATTAAAGACAGCTCCCCTAAACCCAAAACCTCCTCCAGCTACTTGGCCTGTCTTTATTCTCCTTTCATGGCCACTATTCTTAAAATATTCATCCATCCTTTGTTACGTCCACTTCCTCCTCCAACATGGCGTCTTCCTCGGTCTGTGGTTATCAATAACGTGCAGATTGCCAAGTTCAGCAGATACTTCTCAACCTGCCATCCCAAGTAACAAAGCATTTTTTCTTTCTCTAGGTAAATAAATTTTTACATGCAAGATGTGTAGAAAAAAAGACCAACTTCTTTAATATTTTCAAATTATTGTTTTTAAAAGTTAAATATAACTTGCCTGTATATAATGAATTTGGTAATTGATCCAACAATAGTGTAGGCTGAAAGAAATTTTTCCCATCTGAATTGACTATGACAATAATTTAGCTGCTGGTTATTAGAGTATTTACACTGCAACAGTACTGGCTGCAGCTGAGGCTGTGTGTCCACGGAGGATGGGACCAGTTTCCACTCCTCGGTGCAGCCCTGTTCGCCTGCGGTGGGATCTGGCGCAGAGCGGGTACTTAATACACGTCTGGTGAATCAACGAAGGAATTAATGAAGGCATTCACAGACTTTCACTACCTTTATAGAGGAGAATACTTGGAAAAGGAATTATTTTATTTGGTTATAGTACACCTAAAATTACAAATACTTACGTGGCTCAGCACAAAGAGCATTCCTTTTATTCTAAACCTGTTAACAATTTTCCAGTACTTTTAGGTGCAATTCTTGCATATCTGAAGAATTCCTCCATTGAGTTTCGTACCCTCTGTTCCTGTCTTCTACTATTCCTTTAATATGTCATAAAATTTGGCGCAGATTAAAATAATGCACATTTTGACCAAATGATTTGCTACTGTATTAATGACAAACATTCAATTTCAGAGAGTGCCGTGTAGTAGCAGTTGGGACTGTTTGTGCTCCAGTTACTAATTCATGGTAACTTTATTTAAAAAAGTGAATTTCTTTGCCTTTTATAACTTAAAGCCCGGGGGGAAGAGGAAATGAGTCACACTTCCTTCTTCTACTAGAAACCTGATAAGATGAATGGAGGGGGCATGTACTTGTGGTCAAGAAATCGAAGGTCAGTCATGTCGTGACACGCGGTGGCAAGCTGGAATATGTAATTTTAACAGCGTCACAGGTCTCCTCCCCCCAGGAGAATCACCTGCAGACCACATTGGACACGCGGGTGTTCTGGGTTGAACCGTGGCCCCCAGTGACACAGTCAAGCCCTAACCGCATCCTTAACGTGGAAACAGGGTCTCTGCAGAAGTGGCCAAGTTAGACGAGGAGGCACTGGAGCAGCTGAGTCCAGGAGCACAGGTCCTTTAAGAGGAGGGGGGCGCACAGATGCACAGACATACAGACACAGACACACAGACACAGATGCAAATGCACAGGCACAGATACACATGGTGGTGTTGGCAGCCCCAGCTTGGTGCTGTGCCAGGGCAGCCACCATCTGGGGCCCCTGGGGCAGCCACGAGGGTCCTGGAGGAGGAGGGTCCCTGGCCGGTGGGTGCTCGAGAGAAGCAGGCGGAGGGACGGGCTCTTGGCTCTTTTAATTGTTGGGTTGCTCAAAGATGACCAGAACACAATGCGCCCTTGGTCCTCCTGCTGTCCATCAAACCCCAGAAAAACCTGCTACGTACTCAGGTGTCTGTCTGTCTGTTCCTGGGGGACGGGAAATGGGGGACAGGGCCAAGTTCTGGGTCTAACTGGGCTGGTGACGTGGAGAGAAGGGGAACGAGGGGCCGCTGGAGCCGAGCCGGGAGGGGCCCGGGCCTCAGAGGCCGCGAAGCTGTCCAGGCCGCAGACAGGAAGTGCAGGCAGAAGAATGCACCCCCGGGGAGGGGCAGGAGAGGGCACCCCAAGAGGCGGGCCCTGTGGCGAGGCGGTGGGAAGGCCACCGAGCCTCCCAGCACTTTCCTCAGAGGCTGCAACATGCCCTCCGAGGTGCGCGGTGACGGTGGCCGGGCCCGGCCTGGGTGACGCGTGGACGCCGAGGAGAAGGGGCCCCGAGCCAGGAGGCCCCGGGCGCATGGAGGCCGCTCCTCCCCTCCCCACCCAGTCCCCACACAGTTGCTGAGCCCCTGACTTGGTTTTCGGGACTCCCCTCATTTCTGGCAAACAGGAGCTTTGGGGTCCGGTGGTCAGCACAGCTCACTGTAACTGCTCACCGACCCCTGGCTTCCACGAGGCACAAGAGTGATCTTTGCAGGAGAAACACGGCCTCACGTAGAACAGGTGAACGGGAAATATGTCAGTGAATTGATGAGGCCACGGCTAAAAGCTACAAAGAACCCAGGAGACTCCCTGCAATGTGTTTTTACATGTATAATTGGTCACTTCCCTATGTTGGTATTCTCTGAAATGCTCCCGAGTGTTACTGAAACCACAGAAATCCCAAATGAGTTGTCAGCAAGGCATGTGTGGGGAAGACACTCTGTACTCACGTTTCCGTTGGAATCGTCATTGGAGTCATTCTGTAGTTCAGAAACGGACTTGAGATCTCAAGAAACTGATCAGGTTTCTTTGTGATTGTTTCTAAAAAGAAGCAGTTGGGAAGAGTGATGTACAACCTTTTATTTAAAATTGGTCAGACTCGGGTTTGATGCAGTGCTGATTGGATCGGCTGCTCACCCAGCACCTGCGCAGCGCCCGGCAGGGCTGCCCTGGGGTCAGCGCGGCTCGTGGAGGGGCCTTCGCAGACCTCGCTGCCTCCCAGACGACAGGGTGCGACGGTCCCCGCAGATCAAGTTATCTAGCAAGGGCCCCGCAGTTATCACTCGGCATTTGCCGCCACTTCAAGCACAACAGTGACTTTCTGGAAAAGCCTTTTACTGAGGAAAGGTGTTCTCTTGGGACGGAAACATGGAACAGGGCGCGGGTCGTGAGTAGCGAAGGAAGAGCAGGTGAAGGGGGGTGGGGAACTCCTGGGTGTCTGAGTCCATCTGGGGGCTCGGAGCGTCCACGGAGCCGGGGCCCGAAAGGAAGGTGAAGAGGATGCCCTTCAGGAAAAGCAAGGCCCGGCCCGGGCTCGCCATGTGCTGTCCTTCCAGCCTCCCCTCCCACTGTCCAGTGTCCACTTCAGAGAGCAAACCCTGCAGAGAGGAGGAAGACGAGCGTGTGGAAGCAACAGCTTTATGGGAGCCCGATCGTTGGGTTTTCTTTCTCAGTTTACGGAAGACGGTGACTTAGACAGAGTTATACAACAATCAGTGGCAAAATCACACAAAAGCTAGACTTTCAGTAGTTGACCCTCCACTCAACCATTCCTGGAGGCTTTGAACGAACAACTGTTTTAAGTGTGTCTCCATGAATTTAAGTAAAATAGAGCACTCTAAAGGAAACGATTTCCTTTCTGTTGAAATGCCATGGGGATGCTGGCCCCTGGTTCAAGAGGGACAAAGGGAAGGAAGGAGAGAAGAAAGGGAGGGAAGGAGAGAGAGGGGAGAGCGCGTGAGGGAGGAAGGAAAGAATAAACACCAAGAAGCTGCTGTAAGATGCACCTGCTGGCGCCAACAGCCCAGTGCAGAAATTCAAGGGAAGTCGGGAAAGGGCTGAAACGCTGGAGGTGGGAGGGGAGAGGGGCTGGACCTGCACAGAAACTGAGCCCCGACCCGTCCCCTCTCTGTCCACACCAGACCCCCTTCATCTTTGCTGTTTTGTGGCGAGGATAAAACACGTGCCAGAGAAGTCTTTGCCACCAGCTGTACTGGCTTTAGCAAAGCAGCAGAAAGCAGATGTGAGGAGAGTCACGCTGCTGGTGGCTGTTTCTATTCTGAAATACGTGCATCGTGGTAGAAGTGGGAGGACAGGGCTGGCCACCATTCCCAGCTCTGCGGCTACTGGAGGTTGAGGGTCCCGGCTGTCCCGTCGCCCCACGATGCACATCGTGGCAGAGAATCGGTTCTCTTGACCCCGCAGGGAGGGTCCACAGCATAGGAGCTGGGGCAGGGGCCACAACAGCTGCAAAGGCACTCCGGCCCCCCAGGGTGCAAGCCCTGCCTCAGGGGACCCCCACTCACGGCACACCTGTGGGCTTCGCAGCAACGCCTCAGGAGGCACGTGCTGTGACCCCTCCCTCGGGGACAGGTGTGGGGGTGCAGCCTCTAAGGCGTCGAGGGTGCCACGGACCCATACTGAACTCGCAGGGTTGGAAGGTGGAGAGGCCTTCGAGAAGACGAAGGGAGGAAATGCAAAATCAAGGAAATAAGCACAGAACAAAGTAAAAGACCTTCTGGAATGGAGGTCATTTAAGCTTCTGGAAATGGAATCAGATATGTGCATAACCCTAGCACTCCAATTCTTTGTCATCCTCCATTAAAAACTGCAAATGCTAAATGAGCCACAAAGGCTACGCATGTTAAATGAACATCCCCCGATGACGAGCTATTCCGCTGTGCTTTAATCTTTTGATTGTGTCTCTTCTTTCCTAATCCCTTCTGCCCACGTCCGTCTCTGCTCTAAAGGGCTCTTCAATCCTGGAACCCTCCACTCCTCTCTCTCCACCCTGGTCCCGGCCCCACCCCAAGTCGGTGCTCATGAAAAAGGAGAGAAAATGAGGATTCAGAGGGAAAGCAATCGGGGTGAGGGCTCAGGGGGGACACAACGAGGTGAGAACCTGCCCACCGTGGGGCCTGCAGGGTCACCGAGGGGCTACGGAGCCAGTGCGAGAGGAATTCTGAACGTGAATCGGTCCACCCGAGAGGACGCCCGAGGTGTCCACGTTAGACTTCCTCCCCAGTGGCTCAGCGTGGGCTACGCGGGGTCTCCACGACTCACCAGCCAGCCGCCTCCCCATCCCGTCAGGAACGGCCCTCAGGACAGCCACCCCGGCACGCCTGCTTCGGTGTGGACGTGAACCCACACGCTTGGGCCAAGGAGGGTTGGAGGAACGGGTGGTTTATCCCGACACACCCTCTCAGACAAAACGATCCGCCCTCACGTCGAGACACGGTGAGTTAGAAGGAGTTCGCTAATGACAACATGCAACCCACCTTGGGCTTCGTCTGTGATGACCGTCTCCTTTTTCTGACGGACGAATTTCCAGGCAGGGGTGGGCAGAGGTTTGGGTGGTGCCAGGAGAGGACAGGACCGCGTTCTGGTCACCAGCACCGGGTGGCTGCAAATGTGGGAAAGCCCGTACTCTCGGAGCTTCTCAGCAGAATCTGCCTAAAGGGCAGAAGGCAGACGGAAAATAATACTTTTGTGATTACAAAAGATACTACCACTGCTACAGAGATATGGTAGAAAAAAATGAAAACCAACTCATTTCTACTTTTAACAAAAGCACTATCACTATCTGTATTTCTCTCCATCTTTTCATTTTTCTGGGCCCTGTTCCTTATTTATAAAACAAGAGACTAAAACGAGATGACACTGTTTGTTCTAAATGGTTAAGATTCCATGAGATTGCAGAAGATCTTAGCACATCAGTTAGGGACTAGCTCACCCTAAGGTGCCTACCCTAACAGAAGCTGAAAGCCGGAGCCAGGCTGGGAGTGCCCACGGTCAGTGTGTCGCAACGGCATGGCCAGTGCAGACCCTGTGCTGATTCCACAGACCCCGGGCCCTTTACGCCTTTGTCGATCCCCAAAGGGAAGATTTAAATGCTCTCTATGCCCTGATCCCCACCTGCACACCCCACATCTCCCATGGCCTCTGAGGCTTCTGCCCCCGTAATCTGTTCAGAGCCTTGTAGATCCCTGAACCCAGTGGGGTCATCTTCACCTGAAGACCTTCCAGTAGGTTCCCTCCGCTTCCTTCCCGATTCCTCACCTGGCGTCAACCCGCTTCCTTTGGGCAGGCCCCCCGAGCATCCACCAGACAGGGTGGTGTTCCCCAGGTGCCCCCACCGACTCACTCATCATCTGTGAGCCACTCGACAAACGCCGCTCAGGGCCTGAGCCCGTCGCTCACCTGCGACCCGTTCCCTGCTCTGCTTGGGTATCCCTGGCACCCGACACTCGTTAGCACGTAAGAGATGATCAATACACGCTGCAGCTTCAACCACTGAACCAGCAGATCAGGCCACTGAGCTCTGTAGTCTGAACTCTCAAAACTAATGTATTTTCTGAGTAGTTTGGCCAGAAGTTCAAGTGGAGGCTCTGGATCCGTTTCTTTCTGGAAGGCACCCACCCAACCCCTGTTTTGTGCTCTGAGTAATTCCAAGGCAGTGATAGTGTAAGGCATTCCTAGATATAGAAAATTTAGAAAATATGGTCAAAGGGAATAAAATAAAAATATTCCCATTGACCATACCTTTCTAAATTTTCTATCATTTGTCAAATATATAAAAAGGCAATTAACATTTTTATTTGTGTGTATTATTTTAAGATAGATGGAAGGTCCTAGCAGTGGTTTGACAGCTTTGGTTGTGAATTTATTTAAATCATCTTATGCTAAGAAAATATGTGTGACCCCTTTATGAGAAAGTAGTTTATTATTACCAGCAATGATTTACACTGTCACTGGAATATATAATTTCTGTGCCTTTTCTCGTGCTTATAATAGAAGGAATCTATAAAATAAATCTAACTATATTCTTCTTTGTTTCTATTTTACAAAGAATTATTATTGCAACAATCTAAGATAGTTTTGGATATGCCAAGTCCTTTAGTGGTCAAATGCACTGAATTTTAAACATAAGGAAACTGAAATTCAGGGATAGAATTTAGATTGAATTCTGGTACAGCTTCTACTACAGAAAGTAATCGCACACACACACACACACACACACACACACCATAAGTGGCACTGTGATGCTGGTATTGAGTGCTTACCATCTTCTCTAATGAAAAGATCTTCTCTTCAAACAAGTAGAGAGGGGTAAAGGTAGCGTACACCACCATGGGAGGGGACTGCGTGGTTGAGGAACCTGTGAAAGCAGACACATCGGTTAGGTCACTAAAATTCCAGCCAAAGTGGGTCTCCCGACCGTTCATCCAAGACTGACCAAATTAGTGATTTTAAAATTGAAATGTTTCTTATTTTGTGATAGAATCATTAGCAAATGAATCTGGAAGGTCTAATTCTTGTAGAAGTTGCTTTTGAGCATAACTTATTAGATCTTCTACATCTGCCTTAACATTCCTGAAATCGCTATCTTTGATTGAAGATGTTTTTGTTCTACAAAGATCTGACTAACCACTGTATTACATAACATGTTTGTAAATAAATAATATCTTTAGATCCATAAAATATAAATGAGATATGAGCCCAGGATCTCTCTAGAATGGATCAAGATGAGAAATATGCCAAATTATAGAAACACACTTTTTCCTTTTTAAAATTAAACTGTGTATCATGTTCATGGATCATGCCAATGCACAGACCTCTGTTTTGCTAAACTGCCTGTCTGAGCAGCCAGTATTTATGTGAACTTCTTGTCCATGGTGTTGGACACCACTCTATGTCTACATGTGCATCTCCCCAACTAACTTTAAGGTTTCAGTGTACGATGGCCAAGCTCATACTCTGGCTTAGTCCTCAAAGGACCTTGCACAAAATACACAGTTTTAAAATTGCCTGACGGTCTCAAGTCCAAAGATGCAACCATATAATTCTTTCTCTTAAGAAGAATGAATGAAACATTCTTCTTATTAAGAAAGAAAGAAGTAGAAGGGAAATCCTCTGCATGGAGTTTATGAATATTAACTTCTTCTGCTCCCACCATCAGATAAAACGATTTGATAGACCCACACTGAAGCCAAGTGGCCCCAGTCAGCAATGACGAGACACCCTGAACTCTACGTAGTTTTCTCACTGATAAATAAAATTAAAGTCCTTCAGTAACTCCTTCGGTAACACCCCTCTCCAGCTGAGGGATGGGGGTGAGTTATGTCAAAGAAGGTCCCGACAGTTAGAACTACTAAATATTAAAACAGATAAAACTCTAAAAATCTGCTTCCATCTATCTGCAGAAATTTTTGCTCAAGAAGGGAGATAGTCATGACCTTTTCAGGTGGATGGTTAACATCTGATCTGGCCCTGAGGTTGGCGAGGAAGGTGAGGGGTAGAGCAAAGTGGGGAGAGGGTCTATCTCGGCCTGGCTGCAGAGCAGGATTAGGCTCATTGCAAAACCCAGCCTGAGGTTCAGATGTTAAATCTATCCCTCTGTTTCCTCTAGTCCTGCAGTACTTTGATTTCAGAAGAGCGAAAACAGAAGGAAAACACTGACAATCATTTATGACATTCATAGATAATAAAACTGGAATTAGAATAAGAAGAAAAATTAAGCAAATGATCAAGAGCAACCTGGAATTGACTGACTAAGTCATTCTAAGCTTTGGGCTCCACTTGAGGGTGCTAAATGAGAATGGAGAGAGAAACTAAGCTGGCGGCTAGGTGAGACAGGGCTAAGGAACACCTCCATGAAAAACACTAGATAAGAACCAGAGAGTGACCCAGAATACCGGTTACAGCGATGCGCCAGCTGGACGAGTTCTGCTAGTATCACAGGGGCCGTATACTTGGTGAAACCGAGAGTCTGCATTCTGAAACGAGTGAGTAAGCTGGCTGGAAGACCCGCAGCCGCGCGGTGATCTCGGGAAGCCAGGGTTTGGTGTTTGGAGACCAACGGGCTCTTTTTAAAAAAAAAAAAAAGGGAAAAACCCAGGAGCAGCTGCAGCTGCGATTGGGGGAACCATGCAGTAAAACACAGCAAGAGGGGGCTGGGCTGGCCTCTCGGTGTCTGGCCTGGAAGATAGCCCACTGCAGATACCCTTGGGGCCAGGGGAACGGAGGGGAGAACCAGAAGCAGAAAGAAACCCCGCGGCTAGCAGCTGGCTCCCCGGAGGACTGGATATACTCCTGCCTGGGGCTGTGCCCACAGCCCAGAGCCCCGCCAGTTGTCCCAGAGCTGGGAAGGAGGAACTGTGTGAGGAGGGGTGTGTGGAGACACCCCATTTGGCCATCTTTGCATAAGGCTGAAAGTGCCCTGGCACGGCCCGGTGGCCCGGGGCTTCCCTTGAGGGATGGCGCGCACTGGTGACATAGCACGGCATTCCCTCGTCAGAGGTCCTGGAGGATTGCAGCTGGGTGGGGGGACCCACTCGGAGAACCCAGGGACACTACGCCAAGTCCAGTGGTTTGTGGGGCTGAAATGAAATGAAGGCTTAGACTCTTGCGGTGGCCTTAATCTCCGGGAACCTGGGGGATTTGAATATTGAGGCTGTCCTTCCTCCTTGGCCACCGGGACACACGCCCCACATTCAGGGCAGACAGCTCCAGCAACACACCCAAAGTGAGTTCTCCAACTGAACCCCACAAGAATCATCTCCCCACACACCATGGGGAGAAGGTGGAGAACTGACTTGAGAGGTATAGGTGACTCACAGACGCCATCTTCTGGTTAGTTAGAGAAAGTGTATGCCAACAAACAGTGTTTCTGAAAAATTAGATAGGTATTTTTTTTACAACTTGAAAGAGGCTTCCATCTATCTGCAGAGATTTTTGCTTTCTTGAGCAGAGAAAATGCCAAGAGGCCAAAAACAACAGAAAAATCTCAACGCATATGATAAAACCAGATGATATGGAGAATCCAACTCCAAACACACAAATCAAGTTATCGGAAGAGACAAAGTACCTCACACAATTAATCAAAGAACTACCTCGAGGAACCAAAACATGGCAAAGGATTTAAAGGACATCAAGAAGACCATGGCCCAGCATATAAGCGATATAAAGAAGACCCTAGAAGAGCATAAAGAAGACATTGCAAGAGTAAATAAAAAAATAGAAGATCTTATGGAATAAAAGAAACTGTTGGCCAAATTAAAAAGACTCTGGATAGTCACAATACAAGACTAGAGGAAGCCGAACAACATCTCAGTGTCCTAGAAGTCCACAGAACAGAAAATGAAAGAACAAAAGAAAGAATGGAGAAAAAAATAAAAAAAATCGAAATGGATCTCAGGGATACGATAGATAAAATAAAACATCCAAACTTAAGACTCATTGGTGTCCCAGAAGAGGAAGAGAAGGGTAAAGGTCTAGAAAGAGTATTCAAAGAAATTGTTGGGGAAAACTTCCCCAACCTTCTACACAATATAAATACACAAAGCATAAATGCCCAGTGAACTCCAAATAGAATAAATCCAAATAAAACCACTCCGAGACATATTCTGATCAGACTGTCAAATACTGAAGAGAAGGAGCAAGTTCTGAAAGCAGCAAGAGAAAAGCAATTCACCACATACAAAGAAAACAACATAAAACTAAGTAATGACTACTCAGCGGCCACCATGGAGGCGAGAAGGCAGTGGCGTGACATATTTAAAATTCTCAGAGAGAAAAATTTCCAACCAAGAATACTTCATCCAGCAAAACTCTCCTTCAAATTTGAGGGAGAGCTTAAATTTTTCACAAACAAATGCTGAGAGACTTTGCCAATAAAAGACCTGCCCTACTTCAGATTCTAAAGGGAGTCCTACCAACAGAGAAACAAAGAAAGGAGAAAGAGATATAGAGAATTTTAACAGGCATATATAGTACCTTACATCCCAAAGCACCAGGACACCCATTTTTCTCTAGTGATCACGGATCTTTCTCCAGAAGGGACCATAAGCTGGGACATAAAACAAGCCTCAAGAAATTATAAAAAAAAAATTGAATATACTCAAAGCACATTCTCCAACCACAATGGAATACAAATAGAAGTCAATAATTTTTGAACTGTAACTCCACTATTTACTTCCTACATGATATAAATTACACAAACTCTAACGACAAATCAGTGGTTTTGAACTCAATGTAAAATATGTAATTTTAGACAACTATATAAAGGTGGGGGAATGGAGGAGTATAGGAACATAGTTTATGTGTCCTATTGAAGTGAAGGTGGTATCAAAGAAAAACAAGATTGTTGTGGATTTAAGAGGTTAATTTTAACCCCCACAGCAAACACAAAGAAATTATCAGAGAATATAACCATAGAGATGAAATATAGAGTTTGGGTTAAGAGAAATGGGGGAAGGGGCAATGGGGAGTTAAGAAATGAGTGTAGAGTTGCTGTTTGAGGCGAAGGGAAATTTCTAGTAATGGATGGTGGGAAAGAGCATTACAACATTCTAAATGTGATAAATATCACTAATGAAAGGCTAGGGAGGGGGTGGAATGGGAAGATTTAGGCTGTATATATGTTTCCACAACTGAAAAAAAAAAAAAAAGACAGTCTAAATAGATGACAATTGAATGCCAAGGATGAACTTGGATGGGATTGGAGGATAGAGGACAGGTAGCTCAAAGGGACACAGTTGAGACATAAGATAAAGGAAATATAGAATGTAAGCTTCATATTATTGTTGAATCTCTTGTACTTCTTAGCTGTGCTTAATGGGATTGCATAAAAGAATGTTCTTGTTCATGGGAAGTGTATACGTGAACTATAGTATATGTTCAAGGATGTGTGCAGCTAGCTCTCATATGTTCAGAAGACAGAGCAATAGATGATGGATGATAAGATAGGGAGGGAGGGAAAGAAATAGCGATGTGACAGCATGTTAAAGTTGGTGGATTGAGCTATCAGGGGAGGGGGGTCAGGGTATGATGGAATTCTGTGTATGGGGTTAGTACTGTTTTTGCAACTGTTCCTATAACTTTGAATTTATTTCAAAATAAAAAAATTAAAAAGGCACATCTATAGTACATAGTTTCAGCCCTAATCTCATACCTGAATTTTCACTGAAATCCTACTTAAATTTTCTCAACTCTCTCCACTGATGATCAGACTACAGAAATATTTTACCTATAAGTAAGAAAGGCTATTGATTTTTATTTGAATAAAATGGCAGTACTGGGAAAAAAATGAGAATGGAAATATAATTATAAGAGGGAGGCACTTAACAGAGCAGATTGGGTATGCATGGCTGGAATTACCCACAAACAAAACAGACTGGAACTACTGGATGACCAAGATGGCAGCTTAAGATCCTCCAGGCCTCTGTTCCCAACAGAATCTTCCAGCGATTAACAAAAACTGGCAGATCCATCTTCCTCAGAACCCAGAAAGGCAGTTAAAGGGATGTAGTGACTGAGTGAGTGCCAAATCAAGAAGACACAGCTTTAAAACCAGTAGGGGAATCTCATGGTGCCCTTGCTGGGTCCTCCCAGACCAGTGTGGAGCCAGCCTGTGCTCCCACTGTGTGTCCCTGGCCCTGTTCTGGAGGGAGCAGAGTAACCCCTGTGCGCATACTGGGGTGCTTGCATGTCAGTGCCAATCTGTCAGGTGGCAGCCTGAAAGGCTGAACCAGGAAACTTGTCTCTGGCTCACCCTCCCAGAGCTTGCCCTGCAGACAGAAGCAGCTTGCAGACTGTAAAGCTGGGTAAGAAGCAATTAAGCCAAGGAAGCCTGGAGCAAAGGATTATCTGCTTTACATCACATAATGGAGCACCTGAGAGTGGGAGAAAGTCTGTTCCACAGGGAGTGGAGGGGAAATTCAAATTCCTGTAAAAGGGGTAATTCCTAAGCCCAGGACAAAACACAGGATCAGAAAGGATGGACAGGACCCTGTGCTTCACTTCCACCTCAGGCTGACAAAACAAGTTTTAATAAATGTAAAAATACTGAAATCATACAATGTGTCTTCTCTGACTACCACGGAATGAAGCTAGAAATCAGTAACAGAGGGAGAATTCGCAAATATGTGGAAATTAATCAACACCCTCTTAAAAAAGCAATGGGTCAAAGAGGAAATCACAAGGGAAATTAGGAAATATCTTGAGACAAATGAAAATGAGAACACAACATAACAAAACTTATGGGAAGCAGCAAAGGCAGTGCTAAGAGGGAAATTTATAGACTGACAAAAATAAAAGGAGAGAGGATACAAACAAATAAAATCAGAAATGAAAGGGAAGACAGTATTACCAACCTCACAGAAATAAAAAATATTATAAGACAATACTATGTATAACTATATGCCAACAAATTAGACAACCTAGATGTAATGGGCAAATTCCTAGGAACATACAAACTACCTTCACTGACTCGAGAAGAAATAGAAGATCTCAACAGATCAAATACAAGTGACGAGATTGAGTCAGTAATCAAAAACCTCCAAACAAAGAAAAGCCCAGAACCAGACGGCTTCACTGGTGAATTTTGCCAAACATTGCAAGAAGAATTAACACCAGTCCTGCTAAAACTCTTCCAGAAAATTGAAAAGAAGGGAACACTTCCTAACTCATACAAGGAGACCACATCACCCTAATACTAAAGCCAAATAAAGATACCACAAGAAAAAAAAATCACGGACCAATATCCTTCATGAACATAGATGCAAAAATCCTCAACAAAGCACTAGCAAATTGAATCAACAGCACATTAAAATGATAATGCATCATGATCAGGTGGGATTTATCCCAGATATGCAACAGTGGTTCAGCATAAAAAAATAAATTAATTAAATGCAAAACATTCATAGAAAAAAGGGGAAAACCCCACATGATCATCTCAACTGATGCAGAAAAAGCATTTGACAGAATCTAGCACCTTTTCTTGATAAAAACTCCCAGAGAACTGGTAATAGAAGGCAACCTCTTCAACATGAAAAAGGACATATGTTAGAAACCCACAGCTGACATCACGCTCGGTGGGGAGAGACTGAAAGCCTTCCCTCTAAGATCAGGAGTAAGACAAGGATGCCCACTGTCACCACGGTTATTCAACATTGTACTGGAAATTCTAGCCAGAGCAGTTAAGCAAGAAAATGAACAAAAGGCATCCAAATTGGAAAGGAAGAAGAAAAACGTTCCCTATCTGCAGATGACACAATCCTATATACAGACAATTCTGAAAAATCCACAACAAAGTCACTAGACCTAATGTATTCACAAAGTGGTGAGACTCAAGAGCAGCAACAACAAAAATTCAGTAGTGTTTCTGTACATTAGTAACAAACAGTATGAACAGGGAATCATATTGTAAATTTCATTTACAATAGCAACTAAAGTAATCAAATATTTAGGGATAAATTTAACAAAGGATATAAAGGACTCATTCAGAGAACTACAAAACATTGCTAAAATAAAAGAAGACCTAAACAAATGGAAGGGCCTGCTGTGTTCATGGATTGGAAGAAAATATCATTAAAATATCAATTCTACTCAAAGCAATTGACAGACTCAATGCAATCCCAATCAAAATTTCAACAGCATTCTTTGCAGAAATGGAAAAGCCAACCATCAACTTTATGGAAAGGTGAGGGGACCCAAAAAGCCACAACCGTCATGAAAAGGAAGAACTATGTTGGAAGACCCATACTTCCTGATTTAAAAACATATTACGAAGCTACAGTAATCAAAACAGCATGGTACTGGCACAGGGGCAGGCATATAGACCAATGAAATCAAACTGAGAGTTTGGAAATAGACCCTCACCTCCATGGCCAATTGAGTTTTGGCAAGGATGCCAAGTCCACTGAGGAAAAAATAGTCTCTTTCATGAACAAAACTGGGAAAACTGGATATCCATATGCAAGAGAAGAAAAGGTGGACTCCCACCTTGCACCATACACAAAAATCAACTCAAATGGATCAAAGACCTAAATTTAACAACCAGAATTATAAAACTTCTAGAAGAAAACATAGGGAAGCATCATGGTTTACTATCCAGAGTATTTAAAGATATCCTACAACTCAACAACAAAAAGACAAACAACCCAAATAAAATATGGACAAAATACTTGAATAGACTTTTTTTCCAAAGAAGATATACAAGTGGCCAAAAAGCACATGATAATTTGCTCAAGATTAGCCACTGGGAAATGCAAATCCAAATGAGATAACATTTCTCACCCACTTGAATAGCTACTAGACCATAAAAAAATAGGAAAATGACAAGTGTTGGAGAGGTTGTGGAGAAAGAGAAAACTCATTCATTATTGGTGGGAATGTAAAATGATTCAACCACTGTGGAGAACAGTTTGGTAGCTCCTCAGTAAGTTAAGTATAAAATTACCTTATGACCCGGCAACCCCACTTCCAGGTATATATCCAAAAGAATTGAGAGCAGGGACTCAAATTGATATTTGCACAATGATGTTCATAGCAGCATTATTCACAGTTGCCAAAAGTGGAAGCAACCAAGTGTTCATCAACTGATGAATGGATAAACAAAATGTGGTATATATATATACAATGGAATATTATCAAACTGTAAAACAGAATGAAGTTCTGATACATGTGATAACATGGATGAACCCTGATGAATTCACATTGAGTGTAGTAAGCAAAGCCAGATATAAAAGGACAAATACTGTATGCTCTCACTGATACAAAATATTTAGAATAAGCAAAGGCATTGAGTCAGAAACTCAAATAGAGTTTACCAGAGGTTTAGGGGTATGGAATGGGGAGTTAATTCTTAATTGGTAGAGTTTCTGTTTGGGGTAATGGAAAAGATTTGGTGATGGATGGTGGTGTTGGGAACACAACATTGTGAAGGCAATCAACAGCACTGAATCTTATATTTGAATGCTGTTCAGTTTGCTAATGCTGCCATTATGCAAAATACCAGAAGTAGATTGGCTTTTATAAAGGGGTTTTATTAGGTTACAAATTTACACTTCTGTGGCCATAAAAGTCTCCAAACTAAGGCACTCAAAAGAGGATATCTTCACTGAACAAAGGCCGATGGCATCCGGAACACCTCTGTCAGCTGGGAAGGCACATGGCTGGCGTCTGCTGGTCCTTTGCTCCCAGGTTGTGTTTCAAAGTGGCTCTCTCTAAAAAGTTTCTGGGCTCCTCTCTCTCAACTCCTGTGCATCCTTGATTCTTTCTCCCAGCGCATTTCTCTCTAAGCATCTGGGGGTCCTCTCTTAGCTTCTCTGGGCAAACTCTAGGCTTCATCTTTTAGTTTAGCATCTCTAAACATCCTTCTGTCTGCATCTCCAAGCATCTCTAAACGTCAGCAAGCAACTGGGTCTGTGTTGGCTCTTAGCTTCTCTCTTAAATACTTCAGAGAACTAGTCAAGACCCACAATGAGTGGGCGGGGCCACACCTCCATGGAAATAATTCAGAGGTTCCACCCTAATCAATAGATTAATCAATCTGCCCCCACAAGATTGCATTAAAGAACATGGCTTTTGGGGGGACATAATATACCCAAACTGGCACAAACGTGTTTAAAAGAGGAAATTTTAGATTGTATGTATACTAGTAAAATAAAAATAAAAAACAGAACTGTACAACTCTAATGTACACAATGGACACAGTGAATAGTATAATTATAATAATATTGCTTCATTGATTTTAAGAAAGGTACCACAGTTATTCAAGGTGTTTTTTAATAGGGAAAATTGGGGAGAAGTGGGTTATGGGAACTCTGTATTTTCTGCATGATTTTTCTGCAAACCTACAACTTGTCTACTAAAAATAAATAAATTTAAAAAAATGTTTCATTTATCAACATTTCATGTTAAGAATCATGAACATGTAACCAGAAATTTACCATTAAGAACCACAAATGATATAATAAAGCGCAATCTTAGATAACAATGGGAAGATGATATGGATTTAGTGGGAAATGAGATTTATGAGACATGGACAGCAATCACTCCTTTTTTGAAATAGCAAATGAATAAACAGCTTCAAACAGTTTCCTAAAATGTGTTTCCTGGACCAGTAGTCCTACAAAAGAGTTCTCGGACAACAAAAAGTTCTGAGGTCAAAGAAGTTGCATGGTTAGGGAAAAAAAAAGAATCACCAAGTTCGTTTGACCCAGGAAAGACATTCCCGCCCACCTTGCGCTCTCCACTGGGTTTTCACTCCCACAGCAACTAGTGTCTCAATCAATAAATGCTCTTTAGAATGTATCATGGAAAATGCTGGCTACAAGCATGACTGATTTTAAATTTTTAATTAGATTTATCTTAGAAAATGAATATGGACACAAATAATAGTGTAGGCAAAATGTCTGAACATGAAATTACTGTTTGTAGTAGACTACCAGTTAGAAACATGCTTACCAGCATGTAACAGAAAACTAAACTAATAAACCCACAGCAAAAACTGTTCCTCTGTGAACAAGCAGGCTGGAGACAGGCAGATTCTGAGTGAGTTCAGCTGTTTAACGAGGTTGTACCTTAACAGGCTTCATCTCCCACTTCAAGGTTTGCCTGCACGTTCAAGGCAAGACGAAGTAGAGGGGGAGGGAGGGGTCCCAGCGACATCTGTGCTCTTCCGTCAGAAGAAGCAAGAGCCTTTCCGGGAGCCCTCGGGGACTTCACCTGAGCAGGTGCCGTTGGCTGCCTCCCGACCCGACCACAGGGAGGCGAGACTTTCACTTGGAGCTGGGACACGCACGGGCTTCCCAGCAACCAGAGGGTCTCTAGTGAGGAGGGGTAAGACAACACTGTCCATCCTATATCCTAAACAGCCCAACAAGAACCTCATAGTAGAGAAATTAGACAAGTCTCATAGCACCGAGTATAAGAAAATCACAGCAACCAAGATGAAAGAAAGATCAAGGCCAATACTTTCTAGTACTGATCACAAAATCTGTTGAGTTTCAGAGTACCAACATAAAAAAACCTCTTGCTAATTTTCCCTGACATGGATTATTGCCCTTATGACAAAAATTCTCAATAATTATATTTGTGTACTTTAATTCATTGTAATAATATCCTAGGATGTCTAATTTTTCATTTCCCTTTGCTAATTATTAATGAAAATTCTTATTGGTAACAATCTTGAGAAAGGGGAGATAAGTATAAATATAAAAAGACTGGCTACACATTTATTTACCCAGAATAAGTGGAAAATGGTATCTTAAATGGGAGTTTTTTGTTAGCCATCAACACTGGAAGATTATGTAATATTAATTACATATGCAATATAGATCACTTGCCATTGTATATAACATTGATTAAGATGATGACAATGGCAAAGAAGAAGGGATCCATTTATTGAGCTTTTTCTAGCCATGAGGCACTGTGATACATCACTTTGGGGCTTCATAACCTCGCAGTTCACATCCCTAATCTATATAAAGACTTGTTATTAAGAAGGCATGTCTGTGTTTCTGTGGAGCTTCTGGTTCACTCTAAATGTTCAGAAGAACAATAATAATAACTGTACCCTTGGTAAAAATGATAATAACAAGAACAATTATATTTATATTGCAATGACTCAGAAGTTACTGGAGTTAGAGTACATGGCTCCAGTGCTGGTGAAGAAGAATTATTTCTCCTCTCTTTGACCGAAGTTCTGCTGTATAATTACTGAAACATTGTCTATTGGCTTTAACTTCATAAGAAGCTCAAACTCTACAAGTGATCTGCATAGTTGTTCATCAGGATCCAGCAGAAGTGTGTCCCTCAAAGGAAGTGTCCCTGGTGACCCTCTGCCACCCACTCGAAGGCAACACGCGCTACTGTTTCTGCAAAGAACCTGCTGCTGTTGGGAGTATCTCTCTCATCTGTTTACTTGACTAGGGTCATTCTCTAGAATGCAATTGTGAGGTTTATGACATCAGAGAGCTGCACATCTGCACACCCCTGCGTGAAACAGATGCTCCAGAAATACTCCCCAGGTCAAGAACTACATAGCCACTCGACATGTCAAGGCTAAATACTTGATATAAGATTTCTGTTTTCCTTTGTACATTTCACTTAACTTTTCAGCATTTTTTATTTATAGAAAAACATTTTCTCTTCAAGAAAGAATAGAGATTAAAGGGCAAATTCAAGTAGAAAATTTAATGTCTTAAATTGCCAATGTGACTCAAAATCTTTTCTTTGGTATTTATGGCTCTTTTATGAACAAAAACTGGCATATAATGGTATGTATTTTATCGTTTAAAGGAGGCTTGTGCCATCATGCTGGTTTGAATCTGTTATGTACCCCATAAAAGACTGTTCTTTTAATCCACTCTTGTGGAGGCAGATCTATTGTGGGTGGGACCTTTTGATTAGGTTGTTTCCATGGAATGTGACCCACCCAATTGTGTGTGAGACCTTTTGATTAGATTAATTTCATGGAGGTGTGACCCCACCCATTCAAGGTGGGTCCTAGTTAGTTTCCTGGAGTCCTTAAGAGAGCTGGGGGAGGGGAGGAGAGAGAAAGAAAGAGAGAGAGAGAGAGAGAGAGAGAGAGAGAGGGAGGGAGAGAGAGAGAGAGTGAGCAGAGCCAGTGCAGACCCAGATGCTTGGAGATGCAGACAGAAGGATGTTTGGAGATGCTAAGCTAAGAGAGAAGTTAAGACATGTAATCCAGAGTTTGCCCCCAGGAGAAGTAAGCAAGGACCCACAGGAGCTGAAACAGAAGCCCAGAGACATTTTGGAGAAAGCCACTGAAACCTGAAGCTAAACCTGGGGGAGAAGGTTCAGTGGAGCCAGCCATGTGTCTTCCCATGTGATGGAGGAGCCCCAGATGCCATCAGTCTTTCTTCAGATACGGCATCTACCTCTTGATACCTTAATTTGGGCATTTTCATAGCCTTAGAACTATAAATCTGTAAACTATAAACCCCCATTGTAAAAGCCAGTCCATTTCTGGTATATTGCATTTTGGCAGCTTTAGCAAACCTAAACGGCCATGTTGTCATGATAGCTGTCTCCTGTTACAGGTAATAGCGATCTTCTTGCTTCTTACAAGCATAAATCAGAAGACTCGGCTATAACATATGCATGATTACTTAAAACCCCTGCTATCATTGCTTTCATTATACCTTAGAAATGTAATGTCTTAATAAAGTTTCAGCCCCAAATGATGCCCAGTGGGGTGGACCACAGAACACTACGAGGTGTGAGCTAAAGCACAGGCATCCCCATCTGGGTGGGACATTAATCCATTTCATGAGATGGTCAATATTTATTCAACGATCACCCAGTGAGAACTCAGGCCTAAGCATTTTCCTTGAATTAGGCCATTCTCACATAAGCCACATGAAATAAGTTATATTATTAACACCACCATTAAGATAAGAAAAATAGTTAGAGATGGGTTAAGTTACACAGCTAAGTGTAAAGTGGGTGTCCAAGGGTCCACCCCCGACTCCCAAATCGCCACTCCCCCGGTGTCGGCTGGCAGGACTAGCTATAAAAGCTGCTGAAAACACTTATTCTCTAAGCAACTAAATTTGAAATTAGCAACTACAGTGAAAAGAAAATTGGAGACAAATTATGACATTAGTTCTAAATACCTGAAACCTGAAAGTATGGATATATTAGACCGTTCCCATATCTAAGAAAAAGAGAATTATTAGAAATCTTAGAGACCTGGGTGTGGCAATAAATGACCTAAAAGATAATTTAGAATGTTCAGCAACATCATACAGCTCAGAAACATGGTACTTTTTTAAAATTTTGTTTTCAAAGGAGCAAAAATCAATCAGGTTAGAATATGCTAAAGTGGAGTGAGAGAGATGGGTGGATTTCTGACCACAAGCAAGACTGCTAGCTATCCTCAATTTCCTCTTCTTTCTGTGAAACAGAAGGCTGTATTTCCCAGCCTCTCTCCGAGTTGGACGTGGTCCACAGGACATGAACAGAAGAGGTGTGGGGTGGTGTGTGCACTGACTTCTGAAGCCCACTGTGTGCTCCTCCTGGCTCCCCACCTGTCAGCTGGCTCAATATGGGAGGGCACTGGGGGTGGCAGAGCTACAGGGTTCCGAAATGCTCCTCACTAGGGGCTGCAGCTGACCAGGAATACCCAGGCCATATTCCACAGGAGCAAAAAGAAACTTCAATCATGTCTAGGCCATTGCGTGTTTTCCAGTTTGTTTATTATTGCAACTAGAGTCACCTAACATGACATTTCTTAGAGGCATGGTGGAGACAGTGCAGAATGGATATCATGCTGGAGGAAAACTGGAGGTCTGTGCTATGCCAAAGCCAAAGTTGGGTAACACTGGGCCCTGGGGCAGAGAAAAGGTGCCCCTGTGTATGGGGTCTACGCTATGCCACAGCTGACCACTGAGTGAGACTGGACAATGTGACAATGAAAAGGTGCCCCAGCACTGAGGGTCTACACTACACCACAGCTGACCACTAAGACCAGACAATGTGACAATGAAGAAGGTCCCGGCACCCAGGGTCTACGCCACACCAGGGCTGACCATTGAGTAAAACTGGACAACGTGACAATGAAAAGGTGCCCTAGTACCTAGGGTCTATGCTACACCACAGCTGACCACTGAGCAAGACAGGACAATGCATCAGTGAAGAAGGCCCCAGCACCCAGGGTGTACGCTGCACCACAGCTGACCACTGAGCAAGACAGGACAATGCATCAGTGAAGAAGGCCCCAGCACCCAGGGTGTACGCTGCACCACAGCTGACCACTGAGCAAGACAGGACAATGCATCAGTGAAGAAGGCCCCAGCACCCAGGGTGTACGCTGCACCACAGCTGACCACTGAGCAAGACTGGATAATGTGACAACAGAGAAGGTCTGGCACCCAGGGTCTACGCTGCACCAGGGCTGGCCATTGAGTAAGATGGGACAATGTGATAATGAAGAAGGTCCCAGCACTCACCTAGTGAACCTGGATCTCAAAACAAAGGGTGGACACGCTAGTGTGCAGTATCTGCTATCAGGGAAGCATTTCAAATAGGAGATGAGCTCAGGCAGGAATCTCTCATTTTCCAAAATAAATGTAAAAGAAAAGAGGAATTTCTAGGATCAAAGAATTGACTGTTTCTTGATCATTAATATTTTGAGATGAGAATAAAAAAAGTCTTTGAGCTATGAAGGCAGAGTAAAACATCTTAGTTAAACCAATTGATCATCTTGTGTCAAAGATTTCTTACGAGTGTGGCCTTTGCATCTCACATATCTTCCAACTAGCACCCATGGGGCCATTTAGCAAAGAAACAACTTAGATTTGTTAACTAGACCTAAGAAAGAATTTGGGGCTATGGAACTGACTGGCAGTGAGGAGACAGCAGTCTACTGGACTGTCTTAAGGACTTGTACTGCCAAAGAAATGGCGAGCCTGGTGTAAAAGGCCTTTCCTGGTTGAGCCTTGTGTCTAGTCTATGGCTGGCTGCCGTTACTGGAAGGCTCTGGCTGACATTCTCTGCAGATGTTGCCACAGAGAATAGCAGACACTGGAGAACCTTCCAGAGGACAGACCAGAATCACCCAGGACAGAGGGTTTGGAGTTCCACCAAGTCGAAGAGCATCTGCTCCGAGCCTGGACAGATGTCCTCCTGGGGCTGCCTTGGATGTCCAGGGTCCCTGACAGGCCTACGGCGGCCCTCCTGCACTTTCCTTTTGTGCAGAGGGGTTTCTCCTGCAGTTGTTCTGTCCCTTTCAACACTACATCGGAGATGGGGGGGGAGGGCTGTGTGCATGTGTGTGAGGGATGTGTGTGGGTTCATGTACTAGGTGTGTGTGTGTGTGCATGTGTGAGGAGTGTGCACGCATGCATATGAGTGTGTGTGTATTGAGGTGTGGGGAGTGAGTGGGGGTGAGTGTGTGAATGTGACTTTGCATGTGAAGTGTACACGTTTGTGTGAGTGAGAGTATGAATGTGTGAGCATGCACTGTGTGTCAGTGGGCAGGTGTGAGTGTGTTTGTATGGGAGTGTGAGCGAGTGTGCCTGTGCAGCACCTGGAGATCCTGGGTTTCGATGCAGTGGCCAGACGGGGATTTTGGAGGGTGCCTCGTGGCTGAGAGCATCTTGCACATGTGAGAAGCAGCCTGTGGGGTTCCCTGGTGCTCAGGAGAGGGGACGCGGAAGGAGCCAGCCCAGCCCACACCATCGCCTCTTCCAGCACTGGTGCTCTGTTTCCCAGTTCGCCCCCAGTCACGTGTGGCCCTGGGACCGAGCTGTGGTCAGTGGAGAGTGGGCAACAGAGTCTGTCCCCCACGTGCTGCCCCCGCACTGACGTCCCTTCCACTGGCTGGAACCTCCGGCCAGGCAGGGATGTCGGGGTGCAGAGGGAAGGAGAGGGGCCTCCGGTGCCAGCGCCTGAGGAGGAAGCACACACCCTCGGGGCCCCTGTGGGCTCCGGCAGCTCCCCTTACTTTCTTCGGAAATAACACTGAAGGGAAACCTGAAAGATCACTTTCTCAGTGTCGGCAGAGGATGTTATCACACGGTGTACAAACACAGATAAATCCTACTGCCTTCCACATCTTAAAACCAGACTTTTAATGATGTTTTAAAAAATGTTTGTGCCATTTTATTTTAATGAAAGCTGTGATAAATACGCTACTTCCAGAAAATTAATAAAACAGAGGCTCTTTATAGCAAATTTTCAGTGATATCTCAAAATTAACTATAAAATATTAGCATCTAATATAAAATCCAATGTAAATCACATAAAGGCCACGCTATCTTCTTTTCCACACAATTTTGGATTATAATGCAGTGACCTTTTGACTGCACAGGGCCCTTCCGACTGCACAGGGCCCTTCCACCATCTAAGTCATAAATAAAACCACAAGAGCGGATTGAAGGAAAGTGGGTTGTAACCATAGCACCCAACATCTACTTAGACCTACTTCCGCGGGAGCAGGAAGTTCAAACAGCTGCTGTCTCTTCACTACGCCGATGGAGCACTTCAGCAGACGCAGCGCATTACAGCACATTCCCTCGTTTAAGACCCAGCGGAGCCTTGGCCCCGGGCTGATGCTCCCGAGCAGGGCGGAGCACGCCCCGGCCTCCCGCTGGGTCCTGCCAGGAGCCCCCAGGGGCCGCCTAGGAGGGCCCCGGGCTTTAAAGGGCCGGTCGCTCGCCTCGCCCACCAGCTCGGAGGTGCCTGAGCCGTCTGAGTCCACGGCCCAAGCTCCGAACCATGTCCGCTATCTCGAGACCACCACCGACTGTGAGTTCGGTGAAGGGGTGCCATCACCTTTGCTTCCATGTAGAAAGAAACTCAGGTTTAGCCATTTTCACATTTTCCCAGTAACGTTGGGAATGTGTTGTGTCCACTATGGAAACAAACAAACAAACATTGCTTAAGGCATCAGGACAAGAAAACCGTCTTTAATATGGAATTAACAATACAATGACTAGTGACCATTTTCTCTACCAAACCACCAGATGTGTTTCTGTAAAACTAAAAAACTATCATTAAGATGTTCTCATACAAATTGTCATAATGCCTCAGGAAAGAAGATGGGATGAAAATCAACCAGATGGAGCAGGTCCTGGAGGGCAAAGGCCGTGTTTCAGCCACGTGAGGAGGGGCGGGCCGACAGGTAAAATCTACGTCAGGAAGAACAAGGTCAGTGCCTCCAAGTTAGGACTGCAGCATCTCGAAAATTCCTTCTGGCCCTCATCCTGACCAGAGTGAGCCGTACGTTGTTGGTGGTGTATGTCTAACCCTAACCCTAGCCCTAGCCCTAGCCCTAACCCTAACCCCAACCCTAACCCGGGCCGTCTTGGGTGGTGCAGAAGGCAGTGGGGTGGTAGCCTGGAGACCTCCGGGGACAACTCATAGGTCAAAATTGGAAATATGGCAACCGATGAGGGATCTGCAATGTGATGCTAAGTGATGGGCACACAAATCAGAGCATTTTCACCATGAAGACGTGGGTTTTCTACAGCGGGATTATCACAGATCTCCTGTGTCTATGCAGTCACGGTGTGATGTACAGCAACGTGTGCTGTCAGTATCACGGTGACAACACACAACTGGGCCTGAAGTCTCGAGCCCAGTGGTTATTTCCTAAGATGTAGCAAAGGAGCTGGAGGCCCACCGTGAGCAAGAGTTAGGGGTAGACTTTGTTGGATTTGGTGTTCAGCATCCAACTATGTACACAAGGATTTGGCTTTGGCTTTGGAGGGTACATTTAAGCTCATAGCACTTTCCAGAGAAGTATCTGTCAACAGCAGACGCCTGTTCTATTACAACACTGCACCCAAGACAGGACTCACACGAGCTTGGCACCCACCTCGCCCCAACACGCAGACCATTCACAGGACCCAAAGTTAGGGGTGACCTTGAACCAGCACATCTGGGTATTTCCAAGCAAGAACCGGATTTCCAGCCTGCACTGTTTTCCAGCAGGTTAGGAAACAACCGAAGCTGTGAGTCACCCTCGGGGACCAGGCGGATGGGACTTACAGTCGGACAGGGACTGCATGGAGTAGTGCACTTCGGACGAGGGTCTTGAACCGTGAAGGGACAACTTGAATTTTTCCTTCTCCTTTTCCTTTTCTCCGTCTTTACTCTTCTTCTTCCCGACGTCTTTTACATCTGCTTTCTCTGACATGTTAAAAAATTACAATAAATCTTTTACTCACAAAACCCCAGACTATGTTACTTATTCAGTCAACATATTGCAAAAAAGGCAAAAAGAATAGTATTATTTAGATGTAAACACTGTAGCCCCAAGTTTCCCAAAACACTACTCCCTCCCCTGAGAAACAGCACAATAAAGCAATGTTGAAATGGACGTGTGTTGTGAAAGACATGCAACATGTTTTTTATTATCCACTCTACATGAATTTATGACTCATGGAGATAATCATTTGAATATAATTTCTCCATAAATATTATAATGCCAAGCTAATTTTCTCATTCTAAACAAAAAACGAAGCAGCAAAGCATGTCTTGGGGTTGAGTCCTCATTACGGAGCTTCTCAGGCCTTAGCGAGGCCTCTATGAAGGAGGCACAGAGTCCGCCCCAGAGCACCTGCTGCCGGGGCCAGCGGCCAGCGGGCACCCAGGACCCGTGCAGCTCATGGCCAAACCCTTGGACCTGGGAATGTCCCCACCGTGTGAATTCCCAGTCATAGACGGACAGAGATGGACCGACAGACGGTAGACAGTAGATAGATTCAGCTGTGTAGAAGATCTACCTTTACGAAACAGGTCTTCCCTCTGCTTAAAACATTTTCCCCAAGAGTTTTTATTCCCGAATAAATCCTTTCTACTTCTGAAACAGAAACTGCGTATTCCTGCTGTTGAATTCTCTGCATCATCTCCTAACTTTGCATCACCATTAGTCAGATTAACTTTTCTTTTTAATTCGCATAAGTAAAAACTCTGGCATTAAAAATGTGTAAACCTGTGTCAAATCTTAAAAAAAAAATCAGTGGATTTAACATCTATGTTAGATATGAAAGTGAAGATAGTGCTAATTGCAAACACAGGATGAGACAGTTAACTGGGAAACATAAGCATAAAAAGTAGTTTATTATCAGAATTTTGTTTTGTTGTCTTCTACAAATATTTGACTGAATAAAACTAAATTTTGGGTAGTGGTATGTGATTTCGTATTTTGAATTGGTACTTTGAAAGCCTTAAACTGCTACTCAGAATTCAAAATTTAAAATAACGTTACATATAATAAAAGTTATAAATAGAAAACTGTGTCCTGCTTCACGCAGGTGCTTGGCTGCCACACGACAGTGGTGACCAGTGTTCTCACACTCGACCAGCTGTGTCATCCGTCACTTCCTCCCACCCGCGTGCCACCCCGCTCTGAGCAGACGTGGAGCTGGTTCTCTGGTGACCCCCTCACTCTGCACACCTCTGCCACGCCCATATTAAATCCCACAAGAGCCTCAACTTCCAGCCCGCCTCACTCTCAGCTCACAGCTGGTAAACCAGAGGAAAGATCCTTTTGTCAGAAACCCTTGACTCCTCTCTAACCACCGCCCGCTGCCTGTGCCCCCCATTCTCCCCTGCACCCCACCCCAGCCCCGTTGGAAAGGACCCAGGTCCATGGGAAGCTCCCCCACTGCTCATCTCAGCTGGATGCCCTGATCTCCCGCATCAGATGAAGCCCAGAGCCTCCAGGCATCCCACGTCCCTGCAGGTCCCTCTCTCAGCTCTCCTCTCCTTTCCAGCCAGCTTCTCAGATTTGTTCACGCATCCTGTCACTAGCCACCCACTTCTCAACCTTCTCCGGTGAGCCCTCTACCCCTGGCACTCACTGGTGGCTCCAGTCACAGCAACCCACCGGGAAGGCTGAGTGCTCCACGCATGGCAGCTCTCAGCAGCGCCTGACACAGACAGGCTCCCACACTCGCGACCTCAGCCAGCAGCTCTGCTGGCTCCTCCGGCCTCCCGGCCACACCTCAGCCTCCTCAGGTGTGCAGCCTCTTCAAGGCTCAGCTTCTCACTCTAGGGTCTCCTTGGGTTTCACTTAGTACGCATGTGTCAGTGACTCCCCAACACGGATCACCAGACTAGAACTCTTGACAGGAAACATCCACCTGAATATCTTAAGGGCACTTAGATCCACTGTGTTCAAAGCCATTTTGTGATCACTCCTGACGAAGCCTTTCTCTTTTAGTACCCCAATCTCTGTGAAGGTGCCACCATCAGCCCAGCTCTGCAAGTCAGAATTCTAAGAATCATCTCTGACAAGCCCTGCCATTTTACTTCCTAAACCTCTCTCAAATCATTCACGCATCCACCTCTCCACTGTGCCACCCGCTGCCCTGCCCCAAGCCACCACTGTCTCTAATGCAGCCGATGGAACGGTCTCCAAACTGCTGTTGGAAAATGCGAATCAGACCACGATGCTACTCTCTGGCTGCTGATGACTCCTGGTAAAGATCAATATTCTGAACGGGACCAAGAAGATCCCACAGGAGCTCGCTCCTGCCCGCTTTAACCCTCATTTCCTCTCCCCCAGCTGAACACATCCTCTCAGCCCTGCAACACCACATGTCCCTCCTTCTGCCTCATTGTCTCTACACCTGCTATTTCCTCTGCCCCCCACCCCCCACCCTCAGGCAGCTCCCCCTCATCTCTGCAAACTCAGCTCAGACCTCCTCAGGGAATCCCTCCCTCATGCCCCAAATCGACGCCCGGAGCCTCCTGTGTAGGCATGTAGTTATACATTTGTATTTCCCTAATTAGTTAGAAAATTCATTAGTGTCAGCTCCTCCCACTAGACTGTAAGCTCCAGGAAGTAAGTTGCACATCTGTTTTGTTCACCAAATTATGCCCAGTTCCCAGAACCCTGTTGGCCCTCTATTTGGAAACACGCAATATCCGTATTTGCAAGCATGGGTGGATGGGAGGATGGATGGATGGATGGACAGATGGATGGATGGAAGGATGGATAGGTGAGTGGATGGATGGATGGATGGATGGATGGATAGGTGAGTGGATGGATGGATGGATGGATAGGTGAGTGGATGGATGGATGGATGGATGGATAGGTGAGTGGATGGATGGATAGGTGAGTGGATGGATGGATGGATAGATGAGTGATGGATGGATTGATGGATAGATGGACGGATAGGTGAGTAGACGGATGGATGATGGATAGATGGATGGATAGGTGAGTGGATGGATGGATGGATGGATGGATAGGTGAGTGGATGGATGGATGGATAGATAGGTGAGTGGATGGATGGATGGATGGATGGATGGATGGATAGGTGAGTGGATGGATGGATGGATGGATGGATGGATGGATGGATAGGTGAGTGGATGGATGATGGATGGATGAATGGATGGATAGGTGAGTGGATGGATGGAGGGACAGATGGATGGGAGGATGGATGGATGGATATTAATTTGTGAGACATGAGGAAGGGCTTCTGGGATCATATTAATTTGGAAACACTTGGTAAAATGAACTTAATCAGCCTTCCTGTGCTAGTGCAGTTGGCCATCCTGGGATGCCCCACAGCAGATGGGTAGCACTCAGAGACATGGCCTTGGCATGTTTTTGAGGAGCATCTAACGTCATAAATTCTGTGCAGTGTACTGAGGGAAATGCTGGTAGACAAGATCTTGGTAGGAAGTAATTCTTAGAAAATACTGGTGTTTTATAAAACAAATATTCGAAAGATTGTGATAGATGTTATCGAGGCTGTGAGGCATCTGAGGGTCCCCTAATTCTGCCTTACTATGCAAGGATTAATGTTCATAAGCATAGCTATTTGAAATATTTTGGAGGCTGTACAAAATACATAATTAATCAATGTATTTCCCACTTTAAAAAGAGAACTGATCTTATACTTTGTAAAACAACTTGAAATTATTTTCTCTTCAGATTTGAACTTCCACCTTACAGTCAATTATTGGCAAACTATAATCTAATCTTTGTCCAGTTCATAGTCCCTGAAACAAAAACAAAATAAAAAAGGATGACCTTTCTCTTTGCCCATTCTACTCTACATATAACATAAGAAAGAAGTGATTGATGGAAAGTGGAAACTCAACGTCTCTTCCAATATCAATACTATATTAATTCAGTATCATCAAGCAGAGAATTGCTTTTCATTTTTAAATAAAGCAACATATGGAACAATTATTAACATACAGTAAACACCTTCAAAAACTCTAAAACCCTAAGAAAGAAGCATCCCAAATACATGTCTGCTTTTATAACACTTAGGAAATGATAATGACAAAAAAGAAGCATTAAATTCAAAAAATGATTGCAAAATATCTACACACAATATCCATATTGAGTAACATTTTGATATAAAAGCTCTTACCCTTTGAAACTTTGTCACTTTTCTTGGGTCCTTTGAGTGCTGTGAGTGAAATTTCAGATTTGAAGTCTTTTGCTTCTTTTCCATCTTTCACTTCTTTTCCATCTTTCACTTCTTTTCCGCCTTTCACTTCTTTCCCAGCTTCTTTTATTTTGTTATCTATCACCATTATTTTGCTTTCAGAGCTGGGCACGTCTGACAGCTTAAATTCAGGCAATATTTCTTTCAAGAGCTCCCAAACTTTGTCCACATAACCTGGGCTTAGATGAAAGACACCAACATTAATTTGAAGCATCAATAAATGAGACTTCTCACTCCACATCAGGAAATTACTGACAGAAAAATCAGCCTGATATTTCACAAAATGGATTTCAACAGTTACTTCAGTTTTCAGTTAAAAAAACATATTAGGGGTATGGAAAAGGGAGTTAAGGCTTAAAATGTACAGAGTTTCTATTTGGGATGATTTAAAAATTTTGGTAATGGATGGAGGTGATGGCAGTACAGCACTGTGAACATAATTAACAGTGCTGCATTATATATTTTAATGTAGTCAGAACAGGGAATTTTAGGTTGTATATGTCACTAGAATAAAAACTTTTTTAAAAATCCATGGAATGGCACAACACAAACAGTGAACTGTAAATTAAACCACGGACTATAGTTAACAGTACAGTTTCATCAGTTGTAGCAAAGGCGCCCCACCGATGCAGGGTGCTCCCAGGGTGGTGTATGGACTCGGTATTTCATGCCTGGGTGTTCTGTAAACCCACAAGCTCTCTAGTAAAGAAGAAACACATTACACATTCATCATTTCCATGAGCTTTTATCGTGTGCCTCCTGCGGGCTGGGCTTTGCTGATCCAAGGGGCCGGAAGCCTGCTTTGGTCTCGAGGTGGTCCCGGCCGGGAGGAGACGGGTGGCTCACAGCGGAAGGGGCAGGCGTGGGCCCCAGAGGCCACCGAGGCTGGCGCCCGTCCACGTGGCCTCCGTGGGGCTGCCGCAGGGCTCGCTCCTGCTTTCCTCTCTGTCAGCACAGGAATTGCTCGCAGACGCCTTTGGACACTGCCTTCCTCTGCCCACCGCTGAGGACGTGGGCTCTCCTCCCCGGACCCTTGGCATTTGCACTTTACACACTCAGTCCTCAGGGGAAGCACCACTGCACCTCGAGCTCTTCTGTGTTCAGCTTTAAGCCCCACGTCCTCAGCTCCAGCTCACACCTCTCCCCAGATGTCCAAACACCGACCGACATCTGCCAGGAAAGACAGACAGAAAGGCAGACAGACAGACAGACAGGCAAACACAGAAAGACAGAAGGACAAACAGGCAGATGATAGAAGGACAGAGACAGGCAGACAGAAAGACAGAACAAAAAAACAAAAGCATCCTGCAACACCACCCATGTCAGAAACCTAAGAATGACCGATGTCCTCTCTGTGGGCCCCTCATTCGATCTCTGGCCCTGCCTCCCCCGCTGCAGTCATCCACCTCCTCCCCACTCCCATCGTCCTTCCTCTGCAGAAGCCCCGGTGAACCCCGACCCAGGACTGCGTGTGCCGTCTCCGTGTGGTCTTCCAAAGGCACACATCCATCAGCTCATCCCCCGCCTGACGTCCCTCGAGGACCCCGTCACCACACGGATGCTGTGTGAACTCCCTGATGTGGCCCCTGCTCACCGCTGCACCTTCAGACCCTCCCCTTGGAAGCCGGCACCCCACCCCCCGTCGTGCAGCACCTGCTCTCTCACGGTCCCGCGCCTTCCCCACATCAGTCAATTGCATTAACTTCCATTAATCCTTTGAGGCTCGGTTCAAGCATTACTTTCCGGAATAGTTAGGCCAGGTGATCCTGCTTGCAGTTCCCAAGAATCTTTCACACACTTTAGTGCAGCCCCCACGGCACTTTCTGCACTACTCACCCCCAAGCACTTACTGAGACACTGAATTTTTTGTCACTGTTCTCAGCACTGGGGCACAGCACTGAGCAGTAAAAAGGGGATCCCTGCTCCCATGGGCCTCCACTGTACTGGACGGAGACAACCACGAGAGAGAGGCAGACAGCCAGAAAGATACACAGAGACAGACTAGTGAGAATTCTCAAGATGAAAATGGAAATGGATGGTAGGATATGGGATGACTTGGGGAAGGAATAGTTTAGGTCGGACGGTGACAGGAAAGCTTGGTGAGACCTGGGGGGTGTACAGCCCCAGCCCCCTACATGAGGGTGGCCAGTGAGTGGGTTCCAGGGGGAATGAGGGGAGAGGAGTGTGCGAGGGTCTCATGGCGCAGAAGCCTGAAGACCCAAGGGAGGACCTCAGCCCCCAGTCAATTAATTTCTGGATATTTGAAGTTTGAAATACACTGATGACATCCAGATGACTACATCCTTTAGGCAGTTGTGCATATTTTATGGCGTTCAGGAAAAGTCAATCAGGCCAGAGATACAAATTTGAAAGTCATTGGCGAATAAATTATTTACAGTCATGGACAGGCGCTCTGTTGCACACCAGCATTTAGGGATCGTGGTGGCTGAGGAACCAGCACCGAAGGCCAAGGAAGAGCAGCTAAGGAGACAGGAGGAGACGCGGGAGAGCACGGCTGTGGGAGCAAGTCAACCACGTGTCTGGAATGGAGACGATCGTCCCAGAAGGTCCGATGCTACGATCCCAAGTAAAACCACTGGATTTGGCCAGGTGAGGGTCTTTGCCGACTGCAGACCCTTTGCTGGCTGGAGAGAACAGGAGTGAGGAGAGTGTACAGGCCACTCCTTCATTACGATTTTCTCAGGGGGAAAAAGGCAAGATGAACTTGTGGCTAGAAAATCAGCATTGCTTGAGGGCATGGGCTGCCTTTGTTCCTGGGTTCCCAGTACCGAGCAAACAGAAGGCATACAGCATATTTTATCTTTGCACTTAACCCCACAACAGCTCTGACACTTAGGTAAGACAACCTCAATTTTGTAATTAAGAGAGACACCCACTCCTGAGAGTGCCCGGAGCCTTCTCCCGGGTCTGTCTCCAAGGCCCCTCGCCTCCCTTCCCACCCGTCAGAGCAGTCAGCACGGAAGGCGCAGATCCCGGCCACTTCGCCTGACACGTTCGCTGACTCACATCACCTTCAGAGCAGCCAACTGGGGCAGGCCTTATATCCCCATTTTACAGGTGGAAAAAGTGGGGTCCAGGAAGTTAGTTCGCTTGCAAAGTGCACATAGCTTAACATCAGGACATGTCAGAATTGAAGTCTAGCTCTAGAACTCTGACTTAAAAGTTCAAGCCTTTTCCTTTACATGATTCTTGTAGACATTTCATAAGCAACTATAAATTTGTGCAGACTGAACATCTAAAATCCTTAAAAAGTTTCATTATTGTTAAAATGGTTCCGTTATAATTTTGAAAATATACGAAAACTATTTTCAATTGTTTGTGCACTCTGGGAAGAGTTTTCTGGCTGTGAACGATTCTGCCCTGGGTTTCTTTGCCACCCTCGACTGACTCCTGATGGCAGGGCCCTCCGGTGTCCCTCCTGGCCGCCCACGGGGAAGTGAAGTCAGAACTCCACGTTCCTTCAGCACTGAAGTTAAAAGTTTAGGCAAATCCACCCTAAGTCTCATTCTCTCTCTACTTTTCACCATTAACAGTGTCCACATGTCAGGAAACCTTGTCTTAGATATTGAAAAACATTTTCCTTTTTGATATCTAAAAGGTGTACCCGGGCCTTTCCTGAGACATCTCCACAAGACTAGCTCTCTTTCCTTTGCTGAGAGCGTCTGCCCTTTAATACTTTCCCTGCAAATATTTTTATTTGAACCAAACCACAGCAAGGTCAATCCTGCTGAGAAGATGTTGTAGACGATGGACTCCAGCTCCTGGGGCCAGTCTCGCCTGGGGAGCTACAGCTTCTCGATGGTGCAGGTCACGTGTCGACTTGGCCAGGTTTTGGTGCCCAGGTGTTAGGTCAAGCAAGCCCTGGCCTGACTGCTAATGTGAAGATAATTGGTGGATTAAATCTTCAGTAAGTTGATTGCATCTTTGGCCGATGACGTCTACAATCAACAAAGGAGATTGCCTTCAGCAATGAAAGACATCTCATCCAACCCATGGATGCCTCAAAGGAGAAGTGAGGATTTCAGCAGTCAAGAGAGAATTTCCATCTCCACTTCAGCTAGCCAGCCTCTCCTGGGGAATTCATCGAACGCTTCATCAGAGTTCCCAGCTTAAGACCTGCTCTGTGGAATTCGGACTTGCCAATAACCACAGTTGCATGAGCCAATCATATATATATATATATATATGTATGTATCTTCTGTCAGTTCTGTTTCCTTGAAGAACACTGACTGATACAACATTTCAACATCAACCAAAGAGCAGAGCAGATCCAAGTCGATGACAACTGCAGCTTAGGGCATCTTACAAGAGTCAGGATCTGCACTGACGATATGTTTAGATCTATTACTGTGATTATTTTCTATGCACCTTAACTTAATTTCCAAGTGTCAATGAAGATGAATATTTGTAGTACAACCAAGCTCTGTGTTTACAACCTTGCTGTATTGAAAAAAGCCATTCATAAATTTTTTAAATAGGTATAACATTAAATGGTGTCTCTTTTCCATTCCATTCTTTCCCTTCCAAGAGCTATTTCTGGGCACAGTAAGCAATCTCTAAACATACATGCATGTGAACACTGGAGCCAGAAAGACTTAGATCCAAATCTCATCACACAGACAACATGTGTAGCTTTGGGGAAGCCAACTCTAAGCCCCAGTTTCCTCCTTTACACCTTGCTGATGGGACCACATGGATGATGAGCTCATCCTTTTTACTGATATATCAGGTACTTCAATATATTATTTCTAAATTATTCCCTAGTACACGTGGCTATTTAAAATTATTCCCTGATATGTGTGGCTAATTAAAAGCTGATTATATTTCTGTATTGGAATTGTAAAGGGAAACTGTATATATTTTACCATATTAAGTAACTGTGTTGTTTTAATATTTGTAAATTGGATATTTAGGGGTTAATTTCACCATATATAAGGAATCAGGATTTACTCTGAAATTCTCAAGGAAATTTATGCAATACTATAAAATGTTATTCTACAAAACACTATGTAAAACGTGATCTTTCTTGACATTTTCTTAAAGACTCCGAATAGACCAGCTCAGGGATCTTAGTGGGAGACGGAAAGAACCAGAAGTGTGCTGCAGGGCAGCGGAACCTACTGAAGAGCGATGACCTCGGGCAGCCAGCCCGTGAGGGCGTGGATCACCGTGAACTCCCCCAGCTCCCGCCTCTGGGCCATGTGGACGCTGGAGGAGAAAACACAGGGCGACACGTCACCAAAACGCAAGCACAGAAGATGCACTGGGAAGGGGGGCCGGCAAACAGCGGCCCAGGGAGAAATGGGGGGAAACCGCGGTTATCGTTACAGCGACAAGAGAGGAGCACCCCAGGAGCCCCGGACTTGTTTTGTGAAAACCTTTCAATGGAGCCAATGATAAAATTTCATGTATATTTACCAGGCATGTTGGTAGGGTTTATTTTTAAAAGATCTAAAACTAATGCCAGTGCCATGGATATAAAGCATACTCACGTGTGTTATATATTATAAAATTCATAGGCACAAACGATACGTGATCAACCTATCTATGCGTGATGTACAGGCCACGCGTGGTTCTTTTGAAAAGAGTCGCTCTGACTTCTGGAGGGATTCTGAGCTGCCTTTGCAGCTGTGACCGAAGACGGTGACATGGCGGCTGGAGACAGCCGTCCCAACTTCTTAAGGAGATCTCGGCCGATGGCAGCAAAACCAGAAACATCTGCTCCATCTTAGATGAAAGAATGGGTTCTGCCTGCATGGCAAGAACTCAGACGAGGCCATGACCAACTGGTGACCCTCTTCTCATCTTAGTCCTTCATTCTGTCTTCTTTGGAAGGTTGGCCAATCTGTGTCAACCCACCTCACCGCCATATCCCCAGCTCCCCAAGCCTCGGCAGAAATCTCTGCCCCCTCAGGTTTATCTCCCATCACTTATTAACTGGCACTGCCATGTTGTTTATGGAGTGTGAGTTTTTCTGTGTCTACAGATCTTTATAACAAGTATCTATTGGGAAAATTCACAGTAAAGTTTAAATATATATTATTTATGAAGTGACGTTGCAAATCTGACAAAAATGATATTCTTTCTTTGCATATTTCACAGGGATATTGAAATAACTATTATATACTAAAATTTTGAAACATAGAAAGCTAAAATTCTTATGAAATTAATTACTGGTATAACATAAAATATGAGAGGAATTTTTTAGACAAATATAAAGTATTGCAGATTTTGCAGGTTTCTACTAGAATCCTTAAGGCATTTGTTACACCTACCCTGGTCCTTTACTTCCAAGCAGGATTTGTTTTTTAAAAATAATAATACTCTGTTACCAATGTTGCTATAAAGCTCTACTGCATCACAGCACTAAGAAAGATGAAGTGCCACAACCATCACCCCAGTCGGGCATTTAAACCTCCCAACTTCATGTTAGGGCTGAGAATCAGGAACATAATTGTTTCTCCAAGTAAACATTATTTCTTTCCATAGTTGCTGCCAGGACAGAGTAGCAGGTCCTCAGTCCATTTAGTACTTAAAAAGGATCTGGGCTGAGTTTTATAAAAATCATTGCAATTAAGGGCTGAAAGCTTGGTGAAACAAATTTCCAGAGGAGAATTAAATGTTGGTGACAAAAAAGAGAGATGAAGAGGATGTCAGCAGGAGTGACTGCTTTGCTGTGCAGCCTTAGGAGAGGAAGAGAATGACGAGCCCGGTAAAAACCCACGAGACGCAGACTGGATTCTGAGGGGCACTGCTGAGCTTATGGGGTAGGGCATCTGGGCTGAGGCGGCAGGTGGGTGCCGGGCGTCAAACGCTGAGCTGCTACCCACTGAGGGGGCGGGACAAACCCAAGCCCTGCGGTCTATCGGGTTCTCCCCCGAGGGACAGTGCACTGCTCACTCAAGCATCCGCATGTCTGGAAACGGAAGCTAAGAGAATAGAACATAGCTTGTCATACACGTTGGTGCACAACTCATGCAAGAACGTAAGACAATAGCAGATTTCGCAAGAATATCAGAAGAAAAATGGGTAGTCTTCATCAAGAATGTAATAAAAGTGACTAGTGATCCCAGAAGCATGAGAAGCACAATGATGTCTTCAGAAGAACTTATGTTTTACAAAATCTGTAAATTATTGCCAAGTACACAGAACCTAAAACTTCAACTGGATTTTCAGTTTGTATGTGAATTGTTATTCCCCTATGAAAGAGTTTCTTTCTGCTGTTAAGTTGAAATATTAATTTCTACCTTCCATAGCTGACTTTCTATTCATAAGAAGAGTGCACTGGCTATAGAATAATTTTTGACTATTTCTTGGAAGAACTGTGTCCTGTCGCTGACTAACAATACATCGAATCCTGCATTTTCCATCAAAGGAAATGACACCCAGTGCAAGCCAAAGGGTGACTTTAGCAGATTCGATTTTATACTAGAAAGCTTACATTGTTTGGAAAGAAAGCGGTTTTCATTGATTTTTAAAATAAAACTATGCAATATGGATTTTTTTTTTGTCATTTTTATCTTATGGAAGAGATTGATAATTCCTTGTTCTACTTACTCAACATTTGCCAGCTTAATGATTGCTTTAGACAAAAGCATCGGCCACAGTTCAAAGTCATAAGTTGTAGCTGGAAGCAACAAGTTGTTATCTTCATCAAAAGGTAGTGAGTCATCAACAGTTATCTTTCTCCAGCAACCCTAAAAATGAGAAAAAAAATAAACCATTTAATGCATTAGGAAATCAGTAGCTATGGCAGAGAGGAGCACACCATTAATGACTATTCTATTTTCTCTCACATATTATTTTATGCTGCTGACATTAGTATTTACTGTTTTAGAATTTCATTTGAGTGCTTTACATCCGAAGAGTGAAATACTGGTTTCAGCACACTTCCGGCTGCAAATTTTAACTTATTCCATTTACTATAATTACAAAGTGTCCATATATAAAACATGAGTGTGTATATGAATGAGAGAATGAGTGAGCAAGCATGAGTTCTGAGAGGAAAGAATGATTTGCATCGAAAATTAGAAAACCTGGACATTAGTGATGGCCAGTTTCAGGTATATCCTGGCTAGGCTCTGGTGGTGTCCCATTGTTGGGTCAGGCGAGCCCTGGCCGGGTGGCTGCAAGGGAATCACCTACATTTTAATCACTAGCCTGTTAACTGCGTCTATGGCTGATGACATCTATGATCAACGAAGTAGACTGTCTTCAGTGATGAGTCGCACCCGATCAGCTGAAGGCCTAGAAGGGAGAACTGATGATTTCAGCCTTCACGGGAAGGTCTCCGTCTCTATTTCAGCCAGCCAGCCCCCCCTGGGGAATTCACTGAAATCTTCATCTGAGTTCCCAACCTGCAGCTTCTCCTGGAGAACTCAGCATCACCTCACATTCCCAACTTGCAGCCTACCTGTGGAATTTGGACTTCTCCAGTCACTTGAGCCAATTCCTGGAATATTTTAACATTTACGTATAGATATGTGTACATGTGTTTACACAGAGATGTGTGTGTGTGTGCATCCTGTAAGTTGTTTCTCTAGAGAATCCTGACTGATACAACATTGGAAGACGAAATGATTTCCTAGCAAAATTTGTCAATGATGTTTATAACTCAGAAAATAATAACTATTATTTGATCTGTGATTTGCCTCCATTCTAAAATGGCAAAATATTTTGTACCAAATTTCATAGTACAATGGCATCCTTATTTACGAGACCTTGTACACCCAGTATGGGTGCCACATTCTATGCAATAAAGTAAATTAAAGTGCTTCAGGTAGCAGAATCAAAATATTATGCAAAATGGATGCCTGGGCACAATTGAATAGTCATGGCGCATATTCTCCAGTTATGTCAGTGGTCGTTGCTTATCCCAATGGGCTTGTTGATCCCATATGCCCATTTGCCATATTACTCCTCCTCCTAAAGAACTAATATTTAAACATTAAGTTAATACCTAATTTAAAGCATCATGATGTACCTGTATGCATATAACTTCATAATTAAGAGCAGGAAACAAATGATAACATTAATGATTCTGAACTCAAATAATGTTTTTAACTTGGTTTTACATGAGAAGTTTTATTATGAATTTATTCATTTACCAAAGAAATATTTTGAGCAGTTGTGTCAGTGTAAAATCTGATTGTGAACCCATATTCTGCACAAGTAAACATCTGCATAGTATTGATGTGATAGTGTAGGTTGAGTGGGGAAGGACTACACGAAAACAACACAAAATGCAATATGTCACGTGCTCTAGGACCCCAGAGCTCTGGGACTACAACACTCTGAGGCCATGGTGCTTGTTCCAGTTTGCTAATGCTGCCGGAATGCAAAACACCAGAAACGGATTGGCTTTTAGAAAGGGGGTTTATTTGGTTACAAAGTTACAGTCTTAAGGCCATAAAGTGTCCAAGATAAGACATCAACTATTGGGCACCTTCACTGGAGGATGGCCGATAGCATCTGAAAAAGCTCTGTTAGCTGGGAAGGCACATGGCTGGTATCTGCTCCATAGTTCTGGTTTCGAAATGGCTTTCTCCCAGGACATTCCTCTCTAGACTGCAGTTCCTCTAAAAACTGTCACTCTTAGTTGCTCTTGGGGAGTGTTTCCTTTCTTAGCTTCTCCAGAGTGAAAGTCTGCTTTCAAAGGCCATCTCCAAAATGTCTCTGTAAGCTGCAGCTCCTCTCTCAGCTTCCGTGCATTCTTCAAAGTGTCCCTCTTAGCTGTGGCAAGCTCGCTCCTTCTGTCTGAGCTTATATAGTGCTCCAGTAAACTAATCAAGGCCCACGCTGAATAAGCGGGGCCACACCTCCATGGAAATCATCCAATCAGAGTTATCACCCACAGTTGGGTGGGGCACATTTCCATGGAAACAACCCAATCCAAACTTCCAACTTAACCCCCACTAATATGTCTGCTCCACAAGATTGCATCAAAGAATATGGCTTTTTCTGGGTGACACAATACATCCAAACTGGCACAGTGCTCTAGGACCACAGAGCTCTGGGACCACATCACTCTAGGACCACGGTTCTCTAGGACCACGGCGCTGTAGGACCACGGCGCTCTAGGACCACAGAGCTCTGGGACCACGGCACTCTAGGACCACGGCTCTCTAGGACCAAAGCACTGTAGGACCACGGTGCTCTTGGACCACAGCACTCTAGGACCACAATGCTGTAGGACCACAACGCTGTAGGACCATGGTACTCTGGGACCACGGTGCTGTAGGACCATGGCGCTCTAGGACCATGACACTCTGGGATCACGGCGCTGTAGGACCACGGTGCTCTAGGACCACGGCACTGTAGGACCATGGTGCTCTAGGACCATGACACTCTGGGATCACGGCGCTGTAGGACCACGGCACTCTAGGACCACGGCACTGTAGGACCACGGTGCTCTAGGACCACAGCTCTCTAGGACCACGGTGCTGTAGGACCATGGTACTCTGGGATCACGGTGCTCTAGGACCACGGCACTGTAGGACCACGGTGCTATAGGACCATGGTACTCTGGGATCACGGTGCTGTAGGACCACGACGCTCTGGGACCACGACACTCTGGGACCACGGCGCTGTAGGACCATGGCTCTCTAGGACCACGGCGCTCTAGCTGGGGAAAGACTTCGCCAGAGGAGACCTCTGAACTGAAGCTCCAAGGAAGAGCATACTTCTGCCATGCAGTTAGGAGTGATAGGGGGAAATGATTCTTTGTGTGACATTTATAATCCTGAACTCATATTACCTTATTCCACAGTTATGTCTTTTTCTTTATTCCCTAATTGATGTGCGGCAAGATGGGGTTAAAATCAGAAGCTTTTAACCAACCCATCCTCCAATCTCAGATGAAATAACCAAAAATAAATCACAGAGATGCTATCCAGCATCACATTTCTAAAACATAATTTGACTCTAGTTGTATTATGAAAATTTTCTTGGGGATTATTGTGAGTCCTTTATGCTAATATATTGATTGCTTCCTTAAAGGTAGTAAATGAATTGAATATTTATTGCATATGTATAATTTATTTCAGACATCATCATAAAACATTGAATTATTTTCTTATTTGCTGGGTTTTTTGGTTAATGCACATAAATTTCAAAAATTTGGATTTTTTTTTCACTGAGTGTGCCATGTTAACATTACTTTATTTAGAATGTTAAAAGGCTATTCAAATGGATAATTATTTAGATAGCTTATGAAGCGGTATACCTCTTTTGGCAATATAAATATTAATTGCTAGAATACTTTAGAATGCCGTCATGTTCAAATTTTGATTAGTATTTTTCACACTTGACTTCTTGGTCAAGATAACTGTATGACTGCATACATTTATACTCTCTTTCTCCTCTGGAATAAAAATAAACATTTGTTTTTGAATTAATAGCATGAATCAGTTACAAAAGATCAGGAAAAGAGCAAAGAGTGGACAGAGATTTCAATAAATACCAGGATTACATGAATCCCCACCTCCCTGGCAGTAATGAGGTGGTGCCCCTTCCCCACAGGACCTGCAGGTGGAGCTCTAACTTTCACCTCTTCCTGGCAATGGTCGGTTGGTGCGCTTTCCCGCAGGGCCTGTGGGACACACTTACCACTCCCAGGGTGGAGAAAAGAGATGGAGTCTCTGGTCATCTGGTTAACAGACAAGTGGGACAGACCACCTGACATTTGAGCCACAGCCCATGAAACGAGCCAGAATGTGCATTTTGAACCCAAACAGGTTGACTAGCTACTAAAAAAGATTTATTTAGAAACTAGAATCTCAAAACATAATAGTAACAACATCCAGGATATAGTCCAAAATTACCTATACACTAAGAAATGAAAATTTCAACTTTGATGACAAAAGACCATCAACAGAACACAATACGGTGACAGGGGGTTGGAAGTATTAGCAAAGAGTTTTAAAGTAGCCGTCATAAAAATGCTCCAACAAGCAAAGGTGATCACTCTTACAACAAGAGGAAACATAGACAATAAATAGAAGATATAAAAAAAGAAACAAATGGAAATTTTAGAAATGAAAATTAACCTAAAAAGCAAAACTCACTGGAAGAGCTCATTAGTAGAGTGCAGATGGCAGAGAAATAAGTGAACATGAAGTTGGATCAATAGAAATTATGAACAACAAAGAAAAATTAGATTGAAAAATTGACCTGAGTCTCAGGGATCCGTAGGACAAAAAGATGTAACATTCCAGTTGCTGGTGTCCCAGAAAAAGAGGAAAAAAATATATATGTCTGAAGATATATTTGAAGGAATAATGGCTGAAAACTTCCCAAATCATAAAACATAATCCTACAGATACAAGAAGCTCAGAAAAACCCAAACAGGATAAACCCAAAGAAATCTTCACCCAGCTACACCATAATCAAACTTCTGAAAACTCAGTTCAAAGAAAAAACCTTGAAAGCAGCCAGGGAAAGAAGATGAATTGGCAATGGAGGAACAACTATTCAAACAACAGATTCCTCATCAGAAATAATGGCGGCAAGGAGGAAGTGGCACGGTAGTTTTCAAGTGCTGAAAGAAGAGAACTATAAGCCTGGAATTCTATATCTAGTGAAAATATTCTTTAGTGAAAGAAAAGCATTCTGTGAGGAAAACTGAGAGAATTTGTCACCATGAGTCTTGCTCACAAAGAATGGATAAAGAAAATTTTCCAGAGAGAAAATAAGTAAGATAGGAAGGAAACGTAAAACACCGAGAATGAAGAAAGAACAAGGAGAGTGAGTATCTGTGTAAATGTGTTAGAGGAGTCTCCTCTGGGATTTGTTGCATTGTGCATGGTGGGTAAAGGCAAAAATTAGGATGAAGTTCTCAATGACCGTAGAGGAAATGTTTGCAACAACTCTATCACAAGGGGAAAGTGCAAAAGGATCTGAAAAGTGATAAAGAATCTATTCCAGTTGAAGTAGTAAAGTGCTAATATTAGTGTACTCTGATAAGCTTGCATGTATATTTTAAGCCCTAGAACAACTGCTAAAAATGAGAAAAAACTGCACACATACACTATAAATAAATCAAAATGGAAAGCTAAAAATGCTCAAAAGCACATAGGAAGATAGGAAAAGGGAAACAGGAACAAAAAAAAACCAGAGGAAACAAAGAGAAAACAAATAAGAAAATGGCAGACTTAAATCCAAATTATATCAAATATAAATGGTATAAACACACAAATTAAAATATGTATCTCGGAAATATTTTGACAGAATAATTCCATATCTAAAAATCCTAGAAAACTGGTCATATAAATGGGCAAAAATACAGACACAAAGATGCTACTTAGAGCACTGTTTGCATTGGTGAAACACTTGTCATAACTGAAATATCTATCAATATAGAATAGCAAAGTATATATAGTTCTGTTACATCCATACAATGGAGTGAAAGGTATATTAATACATATTAGCATAGAAAAATGCCTATGATTAGAGAACAAAATAATTTCTAGAACAGTAGGTGTGCTGGTTTGAATCTGTTATGCACCCCGTAAAAACCATGCTCTTTTAATCCAGTCTTGTGGGTGCAGATCTATTGTGGGTGGGACCTTTTGATTATGTGTTTCCATGGAGATGTGACCCACCCAATTGTGGGTGGGACCTTTTGATTAGATTATTTCCATGGAGATGTGACCCTGCCCACCCATTCAAGGTGGGTCTTAATTAGTTTACTGGTGTCTTCTATGACAGGATAAAAGTCAGAGATGTTTTGAAGAGAACTGAGAGATGCTTAGAGAGAAAACACCCAGAGACATTTTGGAGACAGCCACTGAAACCGGAACCAGGAGAGGAGATAAGAGACAACGCCCAGAGTTTGCCCCGGAGAAGCTAAGAGAGGACCCCCAGACACTTAGAGAGAAACGCCCTGGGAGAAAGAAGCAAGGACACATGGGAGCTGAGAGAGAGAAGCTAAGAGAGAGAGAAGCCAGAGACATTTTGGAGAAAGCCATTTTGAAACTAGAACCTGGGAGCAAAGGACCAGCAGATGCCACCACGTGCCTTCCCATGTGACAGCAGAACCCCAAATGCCAAAGGCCTTTCTTCAGAGAAGGTATCATCCTGTTGATGCCTTAACTGGGATATTTCTATGGTCTTAGAACTGTAAATCTGTGAACTAATAACCCCCCATTGTAAAAGCCAATCCATTTCTGGTATTTTGCATTCGGCAGCTTCAGCAAACTGGAACAGTAGGTATTATATGATCCTACTGCTGTAAATTATATATAGTGAGTGTACAAATGCTTATATGAATAAGAAAAGGCTCCAGAGAATATACATAAATTATTTCCTGTGACTGTCGGTACAGGGTAGAATCCCTGGGAATTTCCATTTTTTTACTTTGAACCTTTTGGTATTGTTTGAATTTGTTATACTAAAAGCATGTCCACATCAGTCCACCCTCCAGACCCCAAAAAGACATGCTTTCTCTTAGATCGTTTCAGAAACAGCGCTGTGCACATGGTCTCATCAGTCAGCTGTGGGTGTGGTCTGTGCCGGGCACAGCTCCCCTGGCAGCAGCCCCGGGAAACCCTGAACACAGGTTGTCTGCTTCCAAATACAGGGGACGGACAGGAATAGGGTGAACATTCCCATCCCAGAAGGGAGAAATCGGGAGGAAAACAGGGGCCACAGGTCCAAACCCAGCAGGGCACACCATTAGATTTCAAGGTCTGAGAGGCACCCATGGATCAGTGTTTTGAACCCCAGGCCTGATGGAGCGGCCGCCCCACGGCTTCCAGGGCAGCAGCTGTGCTCTCCCTGAATGCTGAGGCGCAGGCACCACCCTGAGCACTGGGGTGACAGCTCTCTGAAACGGGGCATGAGGCTCACCCCCGCCAAGGGTGAGACAGACGGCCCGTCCCCTCCAAGCGCAGGGGTGGACCCACACCTCCCCACACGTGGTGGGCCCACTCTCTTGGCCTGAGGAGATCTTTCTGGTCAAGTCCCCGGCTTCCAAAGCTCTGCCCTTGGAATCACTCTTCCTTCAGTTCACCCTCCTCTGTCCCTCTCAGTCCAGGCCGGCAGCGGCTCTGCTCATGCAAATTGTGTAAAAAATCTTGTTGGCTCTGCATGCAGCTCAAGTGGGTCCGAGTCCTCAGACAATAGAACCTGCCACAGATCCTTCCTAGGAAGGGCAGGATGTCTAGTCCTGACGTCCTCCGAGAGGCTGCCTGGTTCCATGTGCAGTTAAACCCTCACGTGGAGTCCTGTTCTCTGAGACTCGCTTCCCAGAAGCTGAGAGGGTCCCTGATGGAGCTGCTCCAGGCCCTAGTCTCAGAGCACACCCTCTGGATAGACTCAGGATTCTCCAAACCATCAATTTCTGGTTTCTTTGTGCCCAAGAGTTCAGTTCTCGGCTTACCCCTTTCCTCTCATATTTTACTATAGGTCATAAGGAGAAAACAGGGTGCACATTCCACATTTAGTTTTGAAATCTCAGCTAAATGTCCAAGTTCATCACTTACAAGTCTTCCATCTGACATCAGAGCCCAATTCACCAAATTCTCTGCCACTTTATAACAAGGATCGCCTTCCCTCCGTTTGCAACAACACATCCATCATTTCCTATTTAGGCCTCTTTGGAAGCACCATTAGCCTCCAAACTTCTACCGACAGTCTCTTCAAACAAACTAGGCTTTTTCTATCAAGCACCTCACAATTTTTCCAGCTTCTCCCCTTCACCCAATTGCAAAGCCGTTTCCATATTTTTAGGGATTTGCAACAGCAGCACTCCATTCCCAGTACCAAAAACTGTTTTAGTTTCCTTCCTGCTAAGACAAATACTGTGCAATTGCATTGGCTTAACAAAAGGAAGTTACTGGCTTATGGTTTTGAAGCTGGGAGAAGTCCAAAACCAAGGCACCAGCAAGGCGATGCTTTTTGCTGAAGACTGTAGCGTTCTGGGGCTGTCTGCCGGCGACACTGGGTGCTTGGCCCTTCCATCGCATGACGACACAAACAGTGACCTCTCCTGTCACTCCTGGGTGCCGCTGACTCCCAGCTTCTGGCTGCTCTCGGTGGCTTCCCTCTCCATCTGACTTTCACACTGCATATTTCCAAGTCCTTTTGGACTCCAGTTCCCCAGACTGAAGCTATACCGGATTCGCTGGGGCCACACCGTAAGTGAAGCAACGTCTTGAAGGGGTCCCCTTTCCAATGCGTCCACATCCACCAGAACAGTAACAGCACCAAGCACATGTCCAAACTGGGGTACACACCCCACACCAGCATGTGCATTGTTAATAATGAAGAAGTAAGAATAAAAATATTTCCGTTTTTGAAAAAAATTAATTGAATGATAGGAAAGCAGTTTGCCATAACTTGAAAACAAATTTAATGTACAAAAATGTCACAGGGTGGGCAAGAGTTTATTTAAAATGTGAATTTGCAGGCTCATTGTAGGTGGTGATAGGCTGATGGTTATCTGTACCCACATTTTAAGAAACTTGGAATTCTATAGTAACATGGTGCTTAAAAAATATAAGGCTTATTCAGAAATAAAAGCCAATACATGTTTTATTTCAATAGACTGTTGGAAACTGGGATAACTTGCTGGTCCTCTTGTGAATGATGTCTCTGTTATTCGGAGACAGATGAAGGGATGGGGAAGTCAGAGAAAGACCGTCACCGACAAGAGGTATTTTAATGGAAACCAGTGGTTAAATGCTTCTTTCAGGGAGCCAAAGGAAGGCTGAAACCGGAAAGTACTGACCAGGCTGTATGTGGAGTGTCCCAATGTCAGTATCATTTCTGCCAAGTGAAAGAGGAGTGCATAGAAGAGAGAAATCCTATCTATTTTATAACACTGCCCTTAAGGTTAGTCAATAAATGTTTATTTGGATGATGTCAAAGAACCTTGACTGCTGTTTACTTAGAGTCCCAACTGGAAATCATGTGAATTCTCCTACAGGAAGAACGATGCGCGTGTGTAAAACCCTGGGCCTGAAATGCTCCTGGAGAGCCTCGAGAAGGGGCTGCTTTGCCTCAAAGTAGTGCTGATGGCAGACGCTCCACAGGATGAGCAGAAACGGGGTGATTGTCAGTAACCAGGCAGAGCGGGAAAACCCAACTCCAGTAAGAAAGGAAGAGCAAGGAAGGCTGCGAGAGGCTGAGGGAGAAAAATGGTGCGGAGGAGATTCAAGGTGAGCACAGGATGAAAGGAAAAGGAAAACGATGGAGGGCAAAATGAGACAGGTACAAGGTAATGGAGCATATTGTTGAAGATCGTTTCCTAAATATTTTCAGTGGAAAGAAAAGGATAAACATGTACAAGTACCGAACTAGAGTTGGAGGAGAAAAACAATCAAAAATTTCAATTGTGTTATGTCTGGAAAGGGACAAGAAAGAAAAAAATAACAATAGAGTTTATCTTGCCAGAGGGAATTTACTCTAATCCTTTCATAAACCTAATGTACATACAGGTGTTGTCTCATCCCTTCCAGCTGGGAATTAGGAGACAAGAGGTAGAAATTTCTGCAGATCGCTACCACCAGAAAACCAGGAGCCACCTCGCTGAAACAGGGATACTGCCTTCTGAGACAGCAGATTTCTCCATTCTTGTCCATTAAAAATGTTTCTGCTCATTTCATCCTGTATGATCTGTCTACCTATCATCTATCCATCATCTATCATCTATCCATCAACTGTCTATCATCTATTATCTATCATCTATTTATCAACTATCTATCACTGTGTGTGTACGTGTATGTGTGTGTGTGAGGGAGAGAGAATATAATGGGCTGGGTTTGGTGCTGCGTGGTGTCACTGTGAAAGTCCTCGCATTTTGGACCTCCCAGGCTCAAGGTTTTGCGGGACACTGATTACGTGCCTTAACTTGGCGGGCCTGGGCTGGGGGACCGGATCCACCCCTGGGGAGGGTAGTGGGTACGGGTGAGTGCGCCCTCTACAGCCCCCCGGGCCTGGGAAAGTGAGGCCGGAGGCAGGCCCCATTTCCTCACCCAAAATATACCAAATGTTAGGAAAGGCTTGCCGGAGGGATCCGCCTTTTCCCCACCCCCTTATCTTGCCCGGACACTCCCCGTTGCCAGCGCAACTCCCATCACCACCGGTGCGCATACATTGTTGCCGGACACCGTTATGGGAGCAACTCTCGCCCCTTTTCAATCAACCTCCGCGCCCTCTCAGAACCAATCCAAGCCTTTAACCCTTGCAGCTACCCCGCCCTCTAAATGCCCGATATAAACTTGTACTCTCCCCTAATAAACTAGCTCTCTCTTGGTTTTCATCATCCTAAAAGAAATCGTGTCCCGCCTGTTCCTTTCTCGCCGCCCTCCATACTTGCACGCCTCCCGCCGGGGACCTGGCCAAGTCCCCCGCTTCGCCCTCGCCTCCGGGAAAGAGCCCCCGCCGCCGGTACCCTCGGAGCAATCCTGGGAGCCTAGAATTTAGCAACCGGCCGCCACCCTCCCCCAGACGAATCAACTGCGACCGCAACTGGCGCCCAACGTGGGGCCCCTGGAATTAAAAGTCCTCTCTACGCAGCGGTCCAGTAAAACCACCCGCTCGCCCGGACGCCTCTCCAGCTCCCCTTCTCCTCGCCTGCAAAGTAAGGGCCGCCTCTCCCTCGCCGCCCCGCGGAGCCGCCCCTCCCATGCCGCTCCGCGCCCGGGCCGCTCTTCCTTTCCCGCGTTAACCTAACTCTTACCCCCGACTACCTTTCGTCTTCTCTTCCTATATCCCCACATTCCTCCTAACACTCTTCCTCCAGTAGCTTTCCCTCTTCCCCTCCATTACTTTGCTGTGGTCCTCTGTGTCTTTGTTTCTTTGTTTCGCGCGGTGTACCTCTTTGCAACCGCCCCCCCCCCCCCAAACTGCTCTCGCTACTAGAGGCTCCTGCCTTCCATTCTCACCATCTCCTTCGGCCTCGCTGCCACAGTTTACCTCATTTTCTTTACTCAATAATCAACCCCCCGCCCTTTCACAGGGCGGAGTTAGTCCACCATCTTATGCCTTGGGCCCCACCCTTTCACAGGGCGGAGCTAGTCCACCATCCTATGCCTTAGCCACTCCCACCGCGCCGCCGTCTTGCGACGCTTGGGGCCTCCCACTTCCGCCTCCCCCTCCGGCGAGCTCCCCCTCGGAGCCGCTACCGGCAGCTGCCGCCGCTCCTCCCACCCTGCCGACTAACAACCCCTGGCTGCCTTCTACACCTCAAGGCAACCCTTGGGGCAATGCTCCCCCTACCCCCACTCCCGCGCCAAGCCCTCTGCAAGCGCGTCCTCCTTTCTCTCGTGCCTTTCGCTGCTTTCCTCTTAACCTTACCCCCACACCACAGAAATCGTATGACTGGTATCCCATTGACTCTAATACTATTAAGCAGCTTCGCAGGGCCGTCAAGGAGGACGGGTTGGGTAGCCCATACGCTTCCCAAATACTGCAGGATCTCGGCATGGACTTTTGCATCCCCCAAGACTGGGCCTCGCTTGCCCGTTCCATTCTTAACCCCGGCCAGTTTATTGATTGGCGTGCTCACTTCCAGGCGGAAGCAGCTAAGCAAAGTGAGCAAGACGCAGCCACTGGAGTCTATCATCCCCCCGAAGCCTATTTGGGCACTGGAGCGTTTCTAAATGCGTCTGCTTATATTAATGTCCCTGCCACCTTCTGGACTATCCTCAGAGGCATCGCCTTACGCGCGTTTGCCAACTGCTCTGCCCGTCGACCTGACAGCTTTACCAAGCTCCTCCAGGAGCCAAACGAACCTTTCGCCACCTTCGTATCCAGAGTCGAAGAAACCTGCGCTAGAAAAGTTAGCAACCCCCAAGCCCAGCTAGCTCTCACCCGAGAACTCATTCTAGAAGGGGCTAACCCCCCCTGTAAGCAAGCCATTCTCCCCTTGAGGGAAAAAAGTCTAGATGACTGGGTTCTCGCCTGCAGCGCCTTTGACCCAGCTGCCGCGTCCCTAGCCCAGGCTGTCTCTGGCGCTGTCACTGCCGCCTTAGCCGCCACCACCGGTTGTTTTAAGTGCGGGCAGAGCGGTCATTTTGCACGGGAGTGCCCCAATGCAGAAATCAGCCGCCTGCCTTTCATGCAGCGCAATGGGCGCCCCCCTCCCACTCCCTGCCCATGCTGCCAGCGTGGCTATCACTGGGCGCGCGACTGCAAGAGCAGCCCCAGAGATCTTAGCAAGAATAGCTTAAAAAACCTCTGCTATCCCTGGTGCCCTGACAGCAGTCAGCGCCAGGGCACTGAGCAAGCTTTAAACTCCAAGCGGGGCAAGCCTCAGCCCCGCCCCTAAGAGGCAGCGTGCCGGCCGGTTCTAATAAAACTAATCACTTCACTGGCAGTAAAACGCTTCTCTGGACAGTCCCTATCACCCCAGAAACGCCTACTCGTAAGTTAAGAATAGAGGGGCAATGGTACACGGGCACGCTCGATTCAGGGGCAGAGGTCTCTTACATGCCCGCTCAGTATGCCACCATGTGCATGGTTCTCGATGGTCCCTCGGTAGTGGGAGCCACTAGTTGGAATCAAGCCCAATATTATATGTGCCCATCCTCAAATCCTGGAAAACAGTACTGCAATTCCCCCAACCAATACTACTGTGCATATTGGGGATGTGAAACATTAGCCACTCAGTGGGAGACTTACGCCACTGATCATTACCTAACTCTAAAATGGGCCCCCTTTAACTGCAAACCACCTCAAGAACCCATTAACTGGGGTATCTATGGAGGCCATCACCAGATTGCACCTACAGGTACCTGCTCACATTTAAATCTCAGTGTGCAGCTCCCCAATGATCCCTCCTGGTTACTCGGTCGAACCTGGGGCTTCAGAATTTATTTGAAAGGAGTCGACCCAGGTTCCCTTATTCTTGTAAAAAAGGAGGCTGTACAAAAAAACCCCTCTGCCATTGGTCCCAATAAAGTCATTAACCCCCTTTTTCCACAGCTCTCCAGCCGCACCTCAGCTTCAACCAGCCGCACCTCAGCTCCAACCAGCCGCACCTCAGCTGCAAACAACGCATCGCCAACCCCACCACCCCAACCTTTTCTGCCCCCCTCTCGTTACTCCTCTCCCCTCCTCGGCCTTATCCAAGCGGCCTTCACCTCAGTGAATTCCTCCAACCCCAATCTTACCTCCTCTTGTTGGCTTTGCCTCTCCACTTCCTCCCCCCTGTATGAGCCAGTTGCCTCCAACCTCTCCTTTTCAGAAAACACAGAGGACAGCCCCTCGGAATGCAATTGGAATACCTCTGCCGTCCCCCTAACCTTTCATTCAGTCTCCTTTACAGGAAAGTGCATCCGCCCTCGCTCAAGTAACTCTCCCAACCTCACAGCTTGTGCCGACTACTCATCTCCCAGCAGCTCTGCAAAATTTCTCATTCCTCATAACTCCTCCCAATGGCTCTGCTCCTCTACAGGGCTTACCCCCTGCCTTAACGTGCAAACCCTCAATACAACTAATGAAACTTGCCTCCTAATTGTCCTCATCCCTAGGGTCCTATACCACAGCGAGGAAGACTTCTTCCTCCGCCTGGAAACAACTGCAGCTTCTGCCCCACTGCAAAAGCGAGAGCCCATCACCGTCCTCACGATTGCCTCCCTCCTAGGTCTTGCAGGCGCTGGCACCGGAATCGCTGCATTAGCCAGTCAAGGCTCCGCCCTAACTCACCTCCGAGCGGCGGTTGACGAGGACATTCGTCACCTACAAAACGCTATTTCCCATCTTAAAAATTCTGTCAATTCCCTCTCTGAGGTCGTGCTCCAAAACCGCCGAGGTCTCGACCTTCTCCTCCTCAAAGAAAGAGGCCTTTGCGCTGCCCTAGAAAAGTGCTGTGTATATGCCAATTCCACAGGTCTCGCCGAAGACAGCCTAAAAAAGGTCCGAGAGGGACTAGAACAACGCAAAAAAGACCGTGAAGCCACCAGCTATTGGTCCCACATCTTTACCCCCCTCCTCCCATACCTCCTCCCTCTCCTCGGCCCCCTACTAATGATTATTCTAGCTCTCACCTTAGGACCCGGCATTATCCGCAGAATTGTCCAACTTGTAAGGAAACAAACGGATGCTATTTTTTCCTCGTTCGTGCAAGTCCAGTACCAACGACTCGCCACCTCTGACGCTCCCTACTCCGAGATGACAACCAACCCTCCGCGACCTCACCGCCACCGGTCAACCCGCCGACCACGAGGCCCTTCTCGATCGCCTGAACATAGCACCAACCTCGAGCTCCAGCTTCTCTGAACCTCCAACCTTAAACCCCCCACCCTCATCCATCCCGCAAGCAGCAAGGCCCCTGTCGAGCGCCCGGGCGCCACACCAACGCCGAGCTCCAGCCTCGCTGAGCCACCGTCAACCCCTTTTCCCCTCCCCGACCTCCCCCCTTCCCTCATCCCTTAGCGGACCTCTCCGGTAAGCTTCTTCCTTTAATTAGAAAAGAAGGGGGAAATGCGGGACACTGATTACGTGCCTTAACTTGGCGGGCCTGGGCTGGGGGACCGGATCCACCCCTGGGGAGGGTAGTGGGTACGGGTGAGTGCGCCCTCTACAGCCCCCCGGGCCTGGGAAAGTGAGGCCGGAGGCAGGCCCCATTTCCTCACCCAAAATATACCAAATGTTAGGAAAGGCTTGCCGGAGGGATCCGCCTTTTCCCCACCCCCTTATCTTGCCCGGACACTCCCCGTTGCCAGCGCAACTCCCATCACCACCGGTGCGCATACATTGTTGCCGGACACCGTTACGGGAGCAACTCTCGCCCCTTTTCAATCAACCTCCGCGCCCTCTCAGAACCAATCCAAGCCTTTAACCCTTGCAGCTACCCCGCCCTCTAAATGCCCGATATAAACTTGTACTCTCCCCTAATAAACTAGCTCTCTCTTGGTTTTCATCATCCTAAAAGAAATCGTGTCCCGCCTGTTCCTTTCTCGCCGCCCTCCATACTTGCACGCCTCCCGCCGGGGACCTGGCCAAGTCCCCCGCCTCGCCCTCGCCTCCGGGAAAGAGCCCCCGCCGCCGGTACCCTCGGAGCAATCCTGGGAGCCTAGCATTTAGCAAGCGGCCGCCACCCTCCCCCAGACGAATCAACTGCGACCGGATAAACATGTACAAGTACCGAACTAGAGTTGGAGGAGAAAAACAATCAAAAATTTCAATTGTGTTATGTCTGGAAAGGGACAAGAAAGAAAAAAATAACAATAGAGTTTATCTTGCCAGAGGGAATTTACTCTAATCCTTTCATAAACCTAATGTACATACAGGTGTTGTCTCATCCCTTCCAGCTGGGAATTAGGAGACAAGAGGTAGAAATTTCTGCAGATCGCTACCACCAGAAAACCAGGAGCCACCTCGCTGAAACAGGGATACTGCCTTCTGAGACAGCAGATTTCTCCATTCTTGTCCATTAAAAATGTTTCTGCTCATTTCATCCTGTATGATCTGTCTACCTATCATCTATCCATCATCTATCATCTATCCATCAACTGTCTATCATCTATTATCTATCATCTATTTATCAACTATCTATCACTGTGTGTGTACGTGTATGTGTGTGTGTGAGGGAGAGAGAATATAATGGGCTGGGTTTGGTGCTGCGTGGTGTCACTGTGAAAGTCCTCGCATTTTGGACCTCCCAGGCTCAAGGTTTGGGGATGTGTGTGTGTGTGAGGAGGGGGCTGGGATTGGAACCCAAGAATCTGACCTCCTGACTCTCCGTATGTTGGGCTGGAACCAGGTCCCCCATGAAGACACGTTCAAGTGCTAATCCTGGTAGGAGGCCCCGTCGTGAACTGGACCGTGAAGACGACATTATTCATTAAAATGAGGCCACACAGAATGAGAGAGGGAGAGGGAGGGAGGGAGGGAAGGAGAGAGGGAAGGAGGGATAGGGAAAGAGAGAGAGGGAGAGGGAGATGGAGAGAGGTAGGGACAGACGAGTGAGGGAGGCGGGGAGGGAGATGGCTGAGAGCGAGCCCGTGCGCCATGTGACAGAGGCTGCCGCCAGCAGGAAGCAAGCCCTGGCCACACCTCGTGTTGACTTCTAGCCTCCAAACTTCCCTGCGGGTGAAGCCCTGGCAGACTGAGCCCCAGGACGCCCTGGGCCTTCCCTTTCTTCCCCTTTGTCGGTGCCACATGCTTTTCTCACACCTCTGGCACATAAAACCTGTGGCCTGCCCAATCTGCCTCCTTGCTGGTAAATAAGGAAGATGAAGGAAGTTAGGAAGTCGTTTTACCTCCTAATGGAACTTGACTTCCAAAGCCTGCTGTGTTACTGTGAATAAACAAACTTTTTAAAAATCCTACCTTGGAGAGCAGGGGAACCAGTAACCCCTTACCTTACCGCCCTGCCGCCCTGACCCCCACAATCTCTGACCTTTGTCCCTTCAACACCCCCTCCTCCGAGGGAGACGTGACAGCTCAGGCCAGGAGGGCGAAGGTCACGTTCTCAGTGATGTCCTTCAGAAACTGTTAGTTTTTCCCACATCCCCCCACCCCCCAAAAAATGCTCAGGAGGCACATTCCTTCCCAGGGCCCAGGGTCAGCCTTGTGGGTGTCCCTCTGCAGCCCCTCAGGCCCCCACCCAGCAGGACCCTGAGTGCCGCTGAATGACCCAACGTCGCCGTTTCAAAATTCTTAATTTTTGAAATTCTTAATTTTTGTTGCACTTGGTCCCACAGATCATGTAGCCCATCGCACAGGGACTCTGGGCCTTTCAAAAGAGCATCCACCATTAAAAACCCAAATGTCCAGTACACCCCAGCATCGCTAAACACAGTGTGGTTTTATCTTGACAAACCAACTAAAGGGCTCTCCGTGCTCCACGTGCTTCCTCTCTCCCCCATGTCCCCTTTCAGGCGGAGTAAGACACTCTGCAGGCAGAGCAAGGCTTGTCAGCAAGAAACAAAGCCCAAGTTTAGGACACGGGAGTGATGGAACCAGGGGTCATGCCCAGGCCGGCCTCCGCCGGGACCCTGGGTGCCTCCATGGAGAGTGTCCCCCTGCAGAGGAGAGCAGGCGCAGGGCCCTCCTCCCCAGGGGGCTCGGCCAGAACACACAGCTGCGCACCTCCCAGCTGCCCCCACCGATGCCTGGCCTTCGCCCAGGACAGCCTGCGGTTCCTGGGGGCTCGCCCGCGGCCCACTCACCATCCAGTAGAGCTTCACCACGTACTTCCCGTAGTTGTTGAAGAGGGGCATGTGGCCCTTCACCGCCTTGCACAGCGAGTATATGTGCTCCCAGGGCTTCCAGGCCAGCAGCGGCGGCTCCGCCGCATGCCCTTTGGCATAGCTGCTCAGGACGCCCCCGTTGAGCATCTTCCACACCGCGTAGATCTCGCTGATGATCCAGCGCATCAGCTGGAAACAAAGCCCACGTGTTAGGTGGTTATCTCCCAGTGCTCTGCAGGCTTTGCATCTACTGGGGCCTCTTTCGGGTGGAGACAGGCAACTCAGGGGGTAAATAAAGTCAGAAATCTACTTCCGGTAGCAATATTAAATTCTCTATGTCATGTACCTACAGAATGAAATCATAGGTCTCGCTTTTGTTTTTAGAAAACATGACTTTATGGAAAGCTGGTGACGTCATGAGCCGACGTGGTCGTGGAACCCTGGCAGCCGGCACCCAGGACCCAAAGCCATCGGCCCGGCCCAGCGCGCGTCCGGTTCGGCCGCACGTGGCTCGGCACTAGGAGAGCACTGGGCACTTCTTCTGGAACTAATTTATAAGTGAGCGAGGGACCCTTCTGTAAACACTGAGAAGTCTGCGAACGGAGTTCTCTTTTCATGCTGAAGGGGCCAGTTAGACCAGGAATGAGGCCCGTGAAAGAATTAGGGTGTAGACCGCACTCTCTATCTGGCAACGTTTTGGTGACAAAATCTCTGGGTCACGGTGGGTCTGCAGAACGCTACGGCTGCCTGGGGGTATTGGATTTTTCTGGAATAGGCATCCATGTTGGATGCGTGTGTAACAGGCCGGGCTTGTGACATTAAATACTTGAGACTGACCTGATTAGACTTATGTTTTGCTGAAGTAGAGTTATCTAAGAAATTTCTTAAAATTTGGTCGAGGTGGGGAAAGTAAAGCAGATTCTCATATCTGAAAAGTTTAATATAGAATGTTTTATAATTTTTAAATTTTCCCTTGAAATAAGAAAAGCTAAAGTCTATGTACGTTTAGAACTCATGAGACAAGCACAATTTAGACAAAAACATAAAATTTAAAACAATTCAGAGATAATTGTATACTAATCAGTACACCCTGATTAGAGAAATAAACATTTAGATTTTAACATTGGTAAACATACTAAGGACAAGAAGAGGACGGCTTTGAATCACTCTAGAAGCCCCAATTCTGCGGTACCCCTTGGGGTGGAAGAGGCTGCCTGTGAAGGATAAAGCCTGGGGGTACACGGGGAGCCCCCCCAGGAAGCGGGGCTGCCTGTGGGAGTCGCGCAGAATCCCGGCGTCACAACCCACCTGTCCCCAGCCCCCTACATTTTCACATCCAGCACCTCCGCAGCCCCCACTCCCGAATCCAAGGGACTCGGGGGGAGCCGGGCTGGAACCAGCTCTCAGGACAGTGGGCCCAGTGCCGGCAGGCCGGGGAGCTGCTCCCAGCAGGCATTTAAAGAGGCTCTTCCCCTTGCGGAGCCCCGTGTGACTGTGTGGGGTCCTCTGGGCTGCACCTAGCCTGTGGGTGTGGGGTCCTCGGTGGGCTGCGCCTAGCCTGTGGGTGTGGGGTCCTCGGTGGTCGAGGGAGACCGGCCGGACGCGGGCTGGAGCCCCTCTGGCAGCCCCAGGGGCACGGGGTGGCCTCGTGCCCCTACCCACCTCGCTGCACAGCAAATGCTCATTCGCTGAAAACAAGTCAAACAGGATTTCATTCTTCACCACGACTGGAACCTGAAATCAGAATAATTACAGAGATATTGCTCCGCAGGGAAAATGAAGGGAATGCTGCTTAATGAAATAATGTTTCGTGTGCAATAAAGAAGCCAAACCGGATGTCATTTCCCACAATTAGAGGAATTAGAAAAAATAGAAAACAAGCATATCATTCCATAACTATTCGCTAGTTAGAGCTATAGTTGAACTTAATTTAGTAACAGATTGCCTAGAAAATACAGAATTTATTATACGACTATTATCATATATAACATATGAAAATAAACATAGTATGCATACACATATGCAAACTGAGAGTTTTTAAAGGCAATTTGAAATGTAAATTCACCCCTCCTGTTAAAACTGAAGCTTAATTAACATATGATAGCTGGAAAGATAACTTTCTTCATCTTAGATGAAAAATATTGGTTGTGACAGCTTTAAAAATCTTGTCCAACTTTAAATCCTTTTATATTTTAAAATTAATTTGATGACATAATTGGTACATATTTAAAAGTGATTTATATATTTAGTTAAGTAGAAAACAAAATAATAGGGAAAACAACTTTTAATAGTAAAGGAAATGAGCTACAATTTGTATCAAGCTTATATAGTCAACACATCAAGTTTACATGAAAATGGTTTTGATCAGTGAATTAGATTTTTAAGGAAACTAATACCATCAATTACTCTCAATCAGCTGGACAAATTAGCATCTTGAAACTCAATAAAATAATTTTTAAATTAAGAAAAAAGTACCTAAAACTACCTTGAAGACCTGAACTGATTCTCCTGATCATCATTTTTAAACATAGTGATTTAAATCAGTATATAGGTATATACTGTACACACAAACGTATATACATACATTTCAGCAAGTACCAATGTACACTAAAGTTGATTAACTACAGATTAAGTAAGTGTTGGGTTCCTAAGGACTAGATGAGGGTCTCCAGGGGCAGATGAGAAGCGGGCACGGGCAGCTCGTGAACGAGAATGGATCCTCAGGGAGTGTCTGTGGTGGAGCTCGGCATCCCTGTCCCCTACACCTGCTTGTCGTTGGCGGTGCTTGAAGGGACCTCTGGGCTCCACTCTCGGTGTGGACAGAGTCCGTCCGTCTCCGGATCCGAGCCCGCGAGCCTGGCTGGGCTGGCCCCGTTGACACTCACACCTGCCCTCCGCGCCTCTCTCGGAACCGAGCCATCCCCTTCGACCCTGCCCTTGGGTGGAATGTTCCGGGTCATGCTCGGGGCTGGCTGGCATTTTCAAATGGTGGGTAGAATTACGTGGCGGGTCATGCAGCAGCTTAGCAGGCCGGGACCCTTGTTTATAAATACATATTTAAAATGCAGTGGGAGGGAATAGAGCAGGGTAAATCTCACCTACGAAGGCCATTTGTTCATGCAATGTTTGTTTCCACTGCATATATTTAACGAGTTTCAGTATAAAATGTATAATTTAAAGAATCTTATTATAAAATAGTTATGACTGTGGACCTGGTCATTAGAGCTTGGCGGCACTATCTTGGGACTTTCCAGCCTGGAGCCCCTCTGTCCTGGCCTTCCTCCCGCAGACGCCTGCAGAAGGGCTGGGGCAGGAGGGAACAGCTACTGAGGATGAGGGCAGCCGGTAACTGCGGTGGGAGCGCATTCAGCTGCAGGGCAAGAGTTCCCTTCATACCCCAGTGCCTCGGAAGTCAGCTGTGCTGAACAGAAAAGGGCAGCTTCCGGATGCTTCCTACGTATCTAGACTTACAGCACTCCTGCCTCCCAGAACCCACACCCTTTCTTCTCATGAAATGTAAACCTTGTCTTTATGCAGAGCAGAGCTTAAGTTTAAAGGAATGGTTCACATGTACTTGATTTCTTTTATTAAAAATATCTTACAAGTATGTATTCAATAAATACTTGGGTGGACAGAGATGTGGCCTCTCATTTTCTCTATTTAATCAATTTTCAATTTAGATTTATACAACTTTCGCAACCAGTAACAGTCATTGGAAAATATGGTATATAAAATGTGTTTGCTGGCATTAGTAGCAGTACTTACAGAGACTAAAACTTTAGGAATAAAATCTCTGTGTAGACACAGATTCAACGACTCCCACAATGTACAGAAGACTCAGCCTTATTACTGCCATTTGACTAGCACTAATGAAAACAGGAGAGTCAATAAGAAAAAAGACTTTAGTGATAATAAAACCCTTCAAAGCACCAAATCTCTTCAAACTAACACAACTATTAAGTTGTGGGTAAGCCTGTGGGTCTGAAGTTTTAACGTACACAGAAGCTGTTAAAGCGACCTCTTCTCAGCTGATGCCCCAGTCGTTTGACTCACAGGTTTGGCACGGGGTATGGAAGGTGGCACTCGGAATCTGCCTCAAGGATCCCTGGTGCACAGAATCCACGAGAAGTTCTCACTGGCTGGAAAACTAAAGTTAATAAGTACCAGAGGAATCAGATCTTCCCAGCACAGAAGATTCGTGCTAAGTGGGGGAAAGGAGGAAGTCTGTCTGCCAAACGCAGAGAGTAACTGCTTGCAATGTTAGGGTTAGAAAAGGATGAAAGCCACAAGCTCTAAACATTTTGATAATCTCTCAGTAACCAGTACAAGAAATATTAACCTACCTATAAAGATAGACATCTATTTCAGATTTAAATGTGGAGAAGTAATTACATATTTTTACTGATTACCACAAGAAGAAACTACCTTAATTTTTTAAACAAATGTTTAGAACTATGATATAGTGCCCTTGTAATTAATAAGAATTTTGCTTAACATTAAAAAGAAAATCTCTTACCCGACTAATTATAACATCCTGTGGGCGTTTCCAGGAATCCACTTTCAATGATGGTGGTAATTCAATCTTTCCTTCAGGGTCTTCAAAAAAATGCTATATTAGAAAATAGGGAAATTGAGCTTTTCTCTCCATACGGTGTTACTAAACTAAAAACATTTTAATCCAGGTGAAAATTACGTGAATAGATTTAATCAGTCAATCAGAATTTATGGAGCAATCTGTGCGTTTGCTTTCAGAGCTCCTTCCGAGCATGCGTGGGGAACACTGCCCTCAACCACACTGCCCCCGTCCACGCTGCCCATAGACCACACTGCCCCCATCTACGCTGCCCATAGACCACACTGCCCTTGGACAGCAAATTTTTAAATTTTCATTCTCGTATCACATATACAACCTAAAATTTCCCCTCTTAACACTTTCAAATATACCATTAGGTGGTGTTAATTACATTCACAGTGTTGAGCTACCATCAGCACTACCCATTACTAAAACTTTTCCATCCCCCTCAAACAGAAACTCTGTACTAATTAAGGATTAACTCCCTATTCCCTACCCCTACTTTGACCCCGGATAATAACCTATGCTCTAGTTTCTGACTCTGAATTTGCACATTTTAATTATTTCATATAAGTGAGATCATAAAATACTTGTCCTTTTCTGTTTGGCTTATTTCATTCAACATGATGTCTTTAAGCTCATTCACGTTGTAGCATGTTTCAGAACATCATTCCTTTTTATGGATGAATAATATTCCATTGCATGTATGTCCCATACTGTGTTTATCCATCTAGGTGGTTAGTGGACACTTGGTTTGCTTCCTCCTCTTGGCTGTTGTGGATAATGCCATTATGAAACATCAGGGTGCAAGTATCTGTCCAAGTCTCTGTTTTCAATCCTTTGGGGTGGATACCCTGAAGTGGGATTGCCAGATCATATGGTAATTCTATACTCAACTTTCTGAGGAACTGCCAAACTGTTTCCACAGTGGCTGCACCATTTTACATTCCCACCTACAATAAATGAGTGTTTTTATTTCTCTACATGCTCCCCAACACATTTTATTGTCTGCTGAGTTTTTTAATAGTAGATATTCTAGTGGGTGTGAAATGGTACCTCTTTGTGGTTATAATTTCCATTTCTCTAATGGTTGATGATGTTGAGCAAAGGTATCATTTGCTTATTAGCCATTCGTATATCTTTTTTGGAGGCATGTCTTTTTATGTTGTTGAGTTGTAAGATTTCTTTATATATTCTGGATGTTTAAACTCTTATCAGATAAGTGGTTTCCAAATATTTTCTCCCATTCTATAGGATGTTTTTTTTACTTTCATGATAAAGTTCTTTGATTCACAAAAGTTTGTGATTATGATAATATCCCATTTATTCATTTTTTCATTTGTTGTTTTGCTTTGGGTGCAAAGTCTAAGAAACCGTTATCTAACACAAGGCCCTGGAGATGCTTCCCTGTGCTTTCTTCTAGGAGTTTTAGAGCTTCGGGTCTTATATTAGGTCTTTGAACCATTTTGAGTTAATTGTTTTACATAGCATGAGACAGGGGTCCTCTTTCATTCTTTTGCAAATGAACATCCAGTTTTACCAGCACCATTGGCAGAAGAGACTGTTCTTTCCCCACTGAGTGGACTTGGCAGCCTCGGCCACAGGTGTGAGGGTGGATTTCTGAGCTCTCAATTGGATTCCACTGGTCTAAACAGCTGTCCATGTGCCAGTACCAAAATCCAAATCATCTGTGAATCTGTTTCTATTATCTGATTTTTCCTCTTGGTTTTTGGTCATTTGGTTGTTTTCTCATGCCTGGTAATTTTTGATTGCATGATGTACATTGTATATAAAAATTTCTATAGGTTCTAGATGATAAGGCCTTCCTCCAGAGAGCAGGATTTCATTTGCTCCGGGACGTAGGTAAGAGTACAAGGAGTCCAACTTGCTCCAGCCAAGGCTGATCTCAGGTTGGCAGTCTGACTTAGTTTGGGTTTGTCCTCACTGTTCACAGAATGTTGTAGGATTCTGGGTGCTAACTGAAAGGCTGGAATTTTACCAGAGTCCCACCCCCTTGGGGTACCATGAACCCCAATCTCTAGGCACAGCACCATGAAACATCATCTGAGTTCTTGAGCCTCCCAGTCACTGCATTACACTCATTTGCTCTGCAACACACCTGTCACATACGTAGCTTAGGCCTCGGAAAATGTCTCAGAAGAAAACTATATGCAAATTTCCAGATCCCTTCTCTGCAGTTTTCTCTTCTCTGGAGTTTTGGTTCTAGCCCTGGTTGCTTTGCAGCCTGGACACCATCCTCCATGTCTCCAGCCCATGGAGGATGCCACAGGCCTGCAATCACCTCACCTTGAACCCATAAATGTCCTTGAGAAGAAACAGAGAGCGTGGGCTCACCTCTGGGTGATTCCCTCTCCCCCAGGATTTGCAGCCCTCACACAAGAAGTTCACAATGATCCTCCCACATCACATTGCTAGATATGGTCTCTCCTACCCACCTTGACGAGCCTCGGCACGCACCTCTCTGGTTCACACATCATCTCTCTCAGGGCCATCACTTAACTGAAGCATTGAGATGTGACCCTGGACTTAGAGAAAGGTTAGCTGGCCTGGGGCTGCCTTCCTGGTGGTTTGCCTCACATGTGAGGAGCCGGTTTCTGCAGAGCCCCCGGAATGCCAGCTACAGCTGGATGCTTATGGTGCTCAGCGCCGACAGGGTGGGGATGCTCGGGCACTGGCCCCTCCCTGCTTCGCCAACACCGAGTTGCTAGGACAGAATCAGGGCTTTGGGGTTAGTCTATTTGTGCTTTTACCTCTTTGCCTCATTGGGACCACCCAGGCTTGGGCTGTGGCTCTCCTCCCTGAGGAAACTGCAGTGGCAGAGTTGGCTAAGGGTCCCACACTCCTGGGATCACAGCCCCTATTCCCAACAGTTCCCAGTATCTGCTCTGGGGTCTGATGTGCAGCCAGCCTGATTCCCACACTCAGCCCTTCCAACAGGCCTGCCCTTGCTTTTGGAGTACTGACAAAGCCCAGAACTGGATACCCAGAGAGCTGCAAGACTTTTTGCAGTATTTGATAAAGGCATGCTTGCACTCCAAGGTCCCCAAAATGTTCATTTTTATATCCTACTTCAAAATTTTCAGGATCTTCTGCTCTTCCCCTGTCCATGACTTCACCACATTTTGGAAATATCTCTAAGTATTTGTAAGGCAGATACTTTCCCATGTGCAAACCTGGTTTCTCCCCTGCTTCCCCCTCCTCTTGAGTCCTGGGAACAGAACAGATAGTGTCCAAGGGCTTGGCCAAGCCCCAAGGAATGAGGGAGTGTTTCCTTCATCAGAAGGTGTCCAGAATGCAGGGTGGAAAATGCCGGTGGAAACTGCCCTGCAGCCCTGATGAAATTATTTTATTCAAAGTTCTTGTGAACATTCACCAGGAAATCCTGTGCACATTCCTGAGTGCAATAAACAAGTGTAGAGGCCCTGCAGGGTCTGGTTCTGTGTCTTCTTTGTTCTCCCCTGTAACACGCTGCACAGTGTGGAGGGCTGCTTGGAGACCAGCTGCTGCCCAGGACCATGTGCCCTGTCAGTAAGCTTCCATGAATAAATGTTTCTGTGATTCATCTGTGTCTTCCCAAGGCGGTCTTTGGGCTCCTGAGCACAGGGTAACGGAAACAGGCTATGTTTATGCAGTGGTACTGCTGGCGAGCCCGCCAGGAGCCCCTGGACATGGAGAAGACTACAGGTGAGTCGAGGAAGGGAGGCTCTGCAGGGGAAATCCCAGGGAGCCTGTGTCTTCTATGTCAGGGGCTTTGGCACAAGTTTTAGACACTTGGGGGCCAGTGTGTGTGTATATGGGGACACCCCCAAAATGCCAAAGGGCCTGACCAAGGTCTGGGAAGCTTTTGATGTTAGAAAGTAAAAGTAGTGCTGGGAAGCAGCTGCAGCAGAAGCGCAGTTCTGGCTGCGTTACAGGCACAGGTCTGCCAGCTGGAACAAGGGCTGTGTGTAGAGAGGGGTGTGCGAGTAGTATGCACCAACAATGTGGAAATAAGGGCCACAAGGTTAAAGGACAAGACACACAGGAGGAAACCTTGGCCTGCTGTGTGGCTCAGCCAAAAGGCCGTCACTTACCGTCACTGTGAGGCTGAGCCCTGGTCTCTAAACACAGTGGGTGCCTCATCGGATGAGGACAGGGATAAGGAGGTAGATTGGGATGAAGAAAGAGAAGAAGAAAGAGAAGGCCTCTTACCACAACAGAAATAAAGGATGTGCAAACCCACACATGGACTGTGGGGCATCGTGCCCTGCCAGAGTTAGCAGAACTAGGGGCAAAGTTTCACCAAAAGGGAAGAGAAGCAATTGCTGGTTGGTTCCTGCCCCTGTGGGATCACGGGCTGAGGTGTAGTCCTGTCAGGACGTGAGGTGTCTCAACTGGCCGGTGTGACTGCATCCCAGGCTATGACAGCGTCTTGATGCGGCTGCCAGCAGCCAGGGGCAATGCCTCAGTTAAACTGGTTGTTTCAGGCTTGCCAGCAGAGGAGGCCCCATGAGGGAGACATGCTGCGAGGGCCGGTTTGCTGACAGCCACAGAAGAGTTGCAGGATGTAGTAAGGGAGTTGGGAATGAAACATGCTATTTATCCTGAGCATTTTGGGGGTCAAAAATGAATTATTCACTGCAGGCATGAGAGACAACATCTTACAAACAGCCCTGGTCAATGGTACAGTTCTCTCGAGTCCCTCCTCAGTCCCACGGTCAGGGCCTGTGTCCAGGGCTGCTCTAGCCATCGCGGATCCAGGAGAAACTGAGAGGATAAGGAAATGGGGTGCCCAAGTGGTGGGAGTAGCATTTGGAGAAAAAACCAATGAAAAGGCAAAATGGAAAAGCAAGGGTGGGCCTGAGTAAGAAAATAAAAAACAAATGTTCATTGACTTGCTAATGGCTGGGACACCAAAAGAAAAGATAGATGAGAAACTTAATGTGGTCTTAATGGACCAGTGGAAGAAGCTAAAGCCAGAACAAAAGTTCCGCAAGGCCCCGTCGACCCTCCCAAATCAGAGGCCATGGAGGCCTCGGGAAAGCGGACGGGCTCCCCGGGACCCAACAGACTGAGGTGGGGCCAAGGATACCCGGTGGTCACGGGAGCCTTGTGTTGAACTCACCGTCCACTGGTCTCCCCAGTAAACAGGCTGCAGCCCTAGTGGACTCTGGAGAGGACTGTTCCCTGATTTATGACAAATCAACTCCTCCATGGTCCCTGCTTGCCGTCGATGGTTATGGGGTTGGAGCATTAAAAGTGCAGCAAGTCTGTCTTGTTATGCAAATTGGCCGATTCCTTCCCAAACGCTACGCTGTGTTCACAGCCCCTGCAGCTGGATACACCTGGGGCAGGTGAGTTTTGCCTGTGTGTACAACTCACTACATCAGTAGTTTGGGGCAGGCTGAGTGGGAGCCCAGTGAACTCCCCGCTGTGCGGTGGGCACAAAACAATACTGACCGCCTGGGAGACATGAAGAAACAGGGGAAGCCAGCAAAGAGCTCCGGCCTGTGAACGCCATTCGCCTGCCAAGCCCCTTCCACAGCCCGGTCTGGCCTGTAAGGATCCAGACGGCTCATGGACGATGATGGTAGATTATCGGGAACCAAACAAAACCGTGCCGCTCTTACATGCCACAGTGCCACATATTACCCAACTGATGGAACAAATATGGATGCTCTGGGTCCACATCACTTTGTTTTGGGCCCGGCTAACACATTCTTCAGCATAGCCGTAGCCCCGGGAGCCAAGACCAATTTGCTTTCACACAGGAAGGGAGCAGTGGACTTACAAGTTCTCCCTCAAGGGCACCTCCACGGCCCCACAGTTTACCACGGGACAGTCACTGCAGACCTGTCCAAATGGCGTGTCCAGAGCGGTGGCCGGCTCCACCACCGTGATGACGCTGTGCTGCAGTCGACTCATTCCAGCTCCTGCAGCGGCCGCCCCTGATCGGGTGGCCCACCTGGGAGGCTGAGGAGGGGCAGCAAACAGCAAAACACAAGGAGCTGTCAGTCCAGTACTTGGCCGTTACCTGGTCTGACAAGACTTGCACTGTCCCCGAGGAGATTACTGATAAATTCCAACCCCCGTCCCCAACCCCAGTCCCCGAAGCAACTGCACAGTTTTGTGGGATGCTTGGGATTTGGGCGACCTTTTATACCCCACTTGGTTCTAATATTAAGGCCCCTGTCCTGGTTGGTAGAGCAGGGGGCTCTCTGGGATTGGAGACCCCAGAGGGAGAAGTCGTCGACAGGTCCCAGTAAAGCAAATACAAGCCATAGGCGTTTTATTGCAGGGACAGCCCGCTACACCAAGGGGTGTGGACGGGCCTCTGAGAGAGGCAGGAGAGTGAGCAGATCCCCCTGGGTTTTGGTCTCAACTGTGGAAAGGGGCGGAAAACAGATGTATCCCCCTCGCATGGCAACTCTGTTCCTCATACGATGACCTCCTACGAGAGAGACCATCACAGAAGCCGCCCCAGGGCTGCTCCTCACTTCTGCACCTGTCGCTGGCCGGATCACAGACACGTTTTCAAGCCGGACTTGGGAAGGTGCAGAGCCAAACGCGACAAAGACGGCAGCAAACCTGCAGCAGTGAGGGGCTGTGACCAATAGCCCCGAGTGCTGCACTACGCGATCTGGGGGCCCGTGGGGTAGGCCACCCTTGCCCACACTCCAAGATGACCCAGGAGCTGGACCCTTAGCCTTGCCTGAGAATACAAAGGAAGGAGGAGGACCCACCCGGAGGGTGCCAGTACCCTGGATGGCTGTGGGGGTGCAGCCCAGACTGACACCCTCAGGGTGGGGGACGGTGTGGGGCCGAGCAGTGCCCGGCCGGGCGACGAGCCGCTTGGCTGGTGCTTACGCCTAAGGTGGCCCACTGACCCCTGCACTGACAGCTGGGCCGTGTCCCAGGCCTGACTGTGGCTGCCCCAGCAGGGGAGTCAGAATGGGACAGTTTTAAATAAACCCTTACGGGGACAGGAAATGTGGAAACAAGCAGCAGCCCACCTGAACAAAATGGAAGTGACTCTTTTTCACGTGATTGCACTTAGTTTTTGGACGCCTCTGGGAAATCAGCAGGCAGATCAACCAGCCCGTTTGTGAGCCCTGGAGGGGCTGTCGGCCAGACGTCGCTGTACAGCTACATAAGGCGGTCACGAAGGACAGAAAGCCCCGTGGGCCCGCTCCAAGGAAGCGGGACAGCATTCCTAAACGCTTACAACCAGAGCCCTGCTTGCAGAGGCAGCAGCCTCGGAGCAGGCCCCCTCGACAAGGACAGCTGGCGCAAGCCGACCAGCCGTGCAGCAGAGGGCAGGAGGCCCACATCGGACCCTCTCCGGGATCAGGGGGTCAGCAGTACTCTCTTCTACATGTGGATACGGCCACGGGCCTGCCACGGGCCTTCCCAGCAAAGAGGCCGACTCAGCCAGCCCCACCCGGGGTCACAGAAGCTGAGTGTGGCGTGCGGACTCCCCGTTGCCATCAACAGTGACCAAGGAACCCACCTCGCCAGCCATGAGGTACAAACTGGGCAGAGGGAAAGGACCCCCGAGGAACGTCCCCCTTCCCAACACTCCAACAGCTGTGGGATGAACAGAATTTTAAAGCAACAATTAAAGTCACTAACATCCGACAACACCATAAAAGGCTGGACCAAAACACTGCCGGAACCTTTGGCCCTCATGCCCAGGGCTTATCAGCTACTCACTGCCGGGCCACTTACAAGGAAGCTGGGGTGGCCCGAGCCCCCACTTCAGTGCCCCACCACTGAAGAGGGGCAATCAGGTGGCACCCTCTGTGAGAAGGCCTGCACACGGGCTCTCCCGTTGCCCACTGGCCCTGGGACGCGTGGGGTTTTGGAGCTCCTGGGAAAAAGGTGAGAGCAGGACCTCGCAGTAAGCCCCTGGGTGTCCCCACCCCTCCCTCGCAGGTCCATGGCTCATCCCGGGCCCTCTCCAGAAGGGAAAGTTTACACAGCCGTGTGGGGATGCAACACTGCACACACCTCCGCCACACCCAGCTCCGCGGACACATCTGGTGTTGGAAGCCTGGCAGAGCCACAGGGCGTGACCCTCAGCCAGACGGACATCGTGGCCCGCGCGCTCTCAGACGGGCACGGCCAACCCTGCTGACCCCTCTGCACGTCTCACTCTCCACTCCTGGTTTCCTGGGTGGCATTTACGCCAACACCTTTCTAGACTGGGCCGAGACATCCGCGGCTGTGCACAACCAAACGGCTGCATCTGCCGGGAGCTGACCCCAGCCGCAGACCCTTCACCCAGCCCGATGGCCAGACTGTGAATTCACGAAGCCGTGGTCCTCCCCAGGAAGGGCTGTGCTCCCTCCCCACCATGCGGCTTTCATAAGCACACGCGCGGCCTGGAGCCTCTCGTGTAGCTGCTGTGCTCTGTACCCGGGCGCGGGGTTCTCACGCCAGGCTCCTCTGCAAACCTGGCTCCGGGGTGGTCATGGCAGAACGGCGGATGAGCGTGCCAAGTCAACAAGGTTTGCAGGGGGGAGTGCAAGGCCATTGTCTTCTCCTGCGCCAACCTGGTTCCCCCCTGCTCCCCCTCGCCTGGAGTCCTGGGAACAGAACAGAGAGTGTCCAAGGGCCCGGCCCGGCCCAAGGAATGAGGGAGGGTTTCCTTCATCAGAAGGCGTCCGAAACGCAGGGCGGATAATGCCGGTGCAAACTCGGCCCCGCGGCCCTGACGGCTGAACTTGTTTTATACAAAGTCCCTGCATACGTGCACCGAAGAGCCTGTGCACGTTCCTGAGTGCCATGCACAAGCCTGGAGCCCCTGCAGGGTCTGGCTCCAGCCTTCTGTGTTCTCCCCTGTGCAGCCCCGTGTAACCTGCCACGTGTAACCCCTGTGTAACTGTGTAACTGGGGAGGGCCGCTTGGAGACCAGCTGCTGCCCGGACCGCGGGTCCCGTCGGCAGCTTCCCGGATAAACGTGTGTGTGATTCATCCATGTCTACCTGAGCAGCAGGTGACACCCTGGGACCGTGGCCGCGTTTCTCCAGCAGCACAGTTTCTAGAACCTTTCTGGGGATTTGCAGTCTACCCTCCCAGTGCACACACTCACACACTCACACACTCACACACACCCACATACACTCACACACATACTCCTCATAAATTTTGAACTGCTGTTAAAATTACTTAGGGCATAACCAATTCCACTGGAACCTAGAGAGTTCAAAAGGCCCCTGCATCTAAGGGTTCCACAATCACCCTGGGTAGGCACAGCGAACGCATTCCCTCACAGATGGGTGATACAGCATTTGTCCAAATGCTAACAGCGCTGGTGATTAATTACATTTACTGAATATCTTTTGTGAACAAACCACTGACATGAATCTTGCACTTTGGGTTTCTGTATTTTGTGAACAAAGTACAAATGCTAATATGCAGCATTTCAGATTGCACTATGCAAATAAAGACAGCAGAGTTCAACCCAGACATTCTAGCAATTTTGTTTGAGTTCTGAAAATATGTTTATCATATTCTATAAATATTTATATTGAATGAACTGGTGCTGCAAATAAATAGGTCATATTTTAAACATAACTCAGACTTCAGATCATCTTTAAAAATGAAAGTGAAACTTTTTAAATAGGCCAAAGACCCTAAAGTGACATAACCTGAAAAAGGAGGAATCTCACATGTCCCCAATCTCAAGGAGATACCATGTGTAAGTGACAAAGGTAAACAGGGGGTCACTCTGATCTTTACCCAAATATCTTGAGGAATATTTACGATGGAGTAAACTCTTATCTCACATAACAACTCCTAAAAACAAACAAAAACAAAAGTCTCTCCTATCACCTCTAACAGAGCTCCCAGGTGAGCTGAGCCTGCCTTCTCTAACCCCCCCACCCAACCTCCACCTGCTCCCCAACTCTGCCACAACCCGTGGGCCGACTTCTTCTCTGTCTTCGTTCCCCCTTCATTTGATTCTGACTCCGGGTGGATCTCTTTCCCTGGGGCCTGCACAAGTGCGATTCACAGAGGCTCAGGACTAGAAAGGCTTGGAAAGGTGAGGTGCGTGGGGTTTGGAAGCGGGGCGGGCAGAGGGCAAACATCCCCTTTAGAGGAGTTGGAGAAAAGAATGAGAAAGCTCACCTACTAACAAATTCTACTCCATTATAAAATTAAAAACCACAATGAAAATCCAGTCATATTCAAGGTGACTTACAAATGTCGGGCTCTTCCCCGCTTTGTCCTTTTCTTTTCCACCCTTGCCTGCATCCCACTTCTCTGCATTGATGTCCGCTTCACTCCACTCTGGCCAGATCGGAAACTTCCACTTCTTTTGCTCGACGGACCCTGATTGTGCGTTACTGGCAAAGGGACAGAGACAGAGGGAACGCTGCTCTAATTGAAGTCTCTAAGGAGATGTTATTGGATTAACTGCATGACATAAATTTAATTATTTTGTCAACAGGTCATGTTGAAGACATTTTTCAATATGATTGTATCGTGGCCCGAGAGCTTACACAAGTTAGGGGGCTAAAGACTGGTGACCCCCGAGAGATGACTGCCTGAGCGGACTTGGAGCATCCGTCCCTGCTTAGCAGCTTGAGTCATTCGAGATGAGATACAAAGGGAGCATTGCCATAAACACACACGATGCTCCGTGGCTGGAGCGGCTATACTCATACACAACTCAGTCTTAGAGAAAGTCCTTTACACATACAATAGCACAACTTTTTAAGATTAGTACAAATATAATTTTGATTTTTTCTAGTACCAAAGAAATATGAGATCATTATTTAAAAACAAAACTATAATATACAAATCAGATAAATAAGAAAAACATAATCTCCTCACCTAGAAACCGCATTGCTAATAGCTGTTGATTCTTTTAGACCGTATGCAGACACATAATTTTTTCCTCCAAAATATTACATCATTTAGCATATTCTCTCTTACAGATTGCTTTTTTCACTTACCAACATATTGTTAATGTTTCCTAAGTCAGTAAATGCTTATCTAAATACTAATTTAATGACTGCATAATTTTATATTGCATGAATGTACCACATTTCATTTAACTAAGCTTCTATACTTGGAATTTTTTTTCAATTCTTCATTATTTTAAGCAAGAGTGGGGTGGTTATTCTTTTTCCAAATCTTTGTATAAATGTTTATTATTTCCATAGGATACATTTCAATAAGGAGACTCACCGTAACAAAGGACATGCATATTTAAAGTTTCTGATCTATTTTGACCAATTTTCTACAGAAAAGTTGGACCTGTTTTATACTCTCACTATTAGTATGTATCACAGTTCTCATGCCTCTAATCCCCGTTGTTGATTTTTTTATTTTTATGAATTTTGATGTCCAAAATAGGCATGTCATTTAACTTTTAAAGTTTTTAACTACTTTGTAGGATTTTTTTTTTCTTTTGCTTCCTAGGCATCTATATTTCTTTTGATCTGAATAGTCGTTTTGTGTTATTTTTGCATGGGAGAGATATTTGTCTTAGTTATTAAGATATTTGTACATATTAAAAATGTTGAATTGACCAATTTATTCAACAAATAATTACCAATACCTACCATGTGTCAAGCCCTGTGGTAGGCGCAGGGATACAGTGGTGAATAAACCATCCTGAAGCCTGTACCTTTACAGATTTCACAGTCCAGTGGGTGGAGACACACAATAAGCAGTGTAAATTAAGCAAAATATATATTAGGTGAGAAGGTGGAAAGGTAAGGGGAGGTGAAGAGTTGAGGTGAACAGCCTTTAATACAGTGGGTAAGGCGAGCATCTACATGAGGTGGTGTTTATGGACATGGGGAAAGGACGCTGGGGGCTGAGCTCTGTGGACGTCTGTGGGGAGATAGTCCAGGAGCAGGGACAGCAAATACGCAGGACTGAAGTGGAGCATCCTGGCCCGTTAGAGGCACGGGAAGGGGGTCAGCATGGCTGGAGCTGTGTGAGTGCGAGGGGAGCCAAAAGGAGATGATTTGACATGGGTCCCAGGAGGTGCGAAGACTGGGACAGACACTGGCTTTTCATCTGAGTAAGGCAGAAAGCCATGGAGGGTCCTGAGCAGAGGAGAAACATCTCACTAAAATGTGATCATCGTTCTGGCTATGATGTTGAACAGATGCTAAAGGAGATGAGGCAGACAATGTAGGAGGCTCTCGAGGGAGCAGTGGGAGCTGATGGTGGTTTGGACAGGTTGGGAACAGCAGAGGAGGTGACACATGGTCAGACAGCAGGTGGGGAGAGGGGCCCTTCCTGACCAATGGCCACGGGCTGGCACGTAGAGCAAGTGGGTAAGGCAGCAGCTCCCATTCAGATGAGCCGTGCTTCAGACACCTGCCTGACGTCCAAATGACATGTTATGGAGGGAGTGGATATGGGATGCTGGAATTTGGAGAAAGACTTGGAATGGAAGTGGAAATGCGAGAGTCTTCAGTGTATAGATGGTATGTAAAGCATAAGACTGTGAAATCACCAAGAATGTGGCTGTTGAGAAGGACAAGGCCCTTGGGGAAGCTTCTCAAAACACCTAATGACAGGCAAGAAATGAGCACTGACCAACCAAAATGCCCCAGCCACAGTCACCAAAACCTCCAGTGGACCCAGACTTCTGTCCTTCACTGGAAACGGTGGTGGGAGGGCAAGGTCCTCAGGGTGGAGCCTAGAACGGGAGGCTCTGTGCTCTGGCTGCTTACCGATGGCATTAGAAATGTCTGTATTCTAACAGTCAGTGCAGGTGATATCTGCCCTGGGTCTCCCTGCTAAGGGTTAGAGAGAAAAGGAGGAAACACAACTGAGTCAAGTGTGGTGGGCATAACAACGTCCCCTGAAAGATGTCCGCGTCCTGTTGTCCAGAATCTATAAATATGTCACCTCACGTGGTGATGTACAGTAAAATTAAGTTACGAACCTTCAGAGGAGTAGAGCATCCAGGTGTGCCCAGTATAATCTCAAGGTTCTTAAAAGTGGAAGTGGGGGAAAGAAGCAGCCACCCCACCTGCTACTGATTTACAGTGCTATCTTCATTACGTACTAAATTCCCATACATTTCTGTGTCTTGGCTTTCTATTCCATTCTCCTTGTGGTATGTGACCAAGAGGTTGAATAAAGAAGAACTGATGATACACTGCACGACAGTGGAATTTTTCATCTCCATATAGGAGAGAGGATTTGTGCATATCATATTGCACATGAAAACACTTCTCTTTCTCCAGAGTCCAAATATGATTTTTTACAATAAACATAAACAATCAAATCTTACCACGAAAGGCACATATTTTCAGATTTGATTTTTTTTAACTCCAATTATATGCTCTTTACAAGATACACACATAAATCCTTATGAGGCACACCTAAAATGAAAGTACATGAAAAGTATAGAGTAAATAAATAGAAAACGCACACCAGGAAAATTCTAAACAAAATATAACTAAGATAACTATAAGAATATTCCTTGAAAGATATGAACAACCAAGGATAACTCAAAAAGAAATGGATTACCTTAATAGATGCATATCTAATACAAAATTGAAAATGTAGTTTAAAACTTTTTCTGAAACAAGTCCAGAACCAGATGGCTTCACTGGTAAATTCCATCAAACATTTAGGAACGAACTCAACCAGAAAAGCCAAGAGAAGGGTATACTTCTGAACTCGTTCTACGAGGCCAGCGTTACCTTGACAACAACATCTGCAAAATCATTACGAGGAAATTAACTATATATCATTATCCCTCATGAATATAGATGCGAAACTACTAAGTCCAATGTCAGCAAATCAAATGCAACAATGTATTATAAAAGTAAAGTACATCATGACCAAGTGTGGTTCATCGCAGGAATGCAAGGCTGGTTCAGTGTTTGAAAATCAGTCTATGCAACTCACAAACTAAACAAAGATACAATTATCTCAAAAGATGTACAAACTAAACAAAGATACAATTATCTCAAAAGATGCAGAAAAGCACCTGACAAAATCCAACATCTGGAAGTTTGTGTTGACTTGGCACTCCAGACAAAACCTCTAAGCAAACTAGAAGGGGACTTTATCAACCCAATAAACGGCATTTACAAAAACCTATACTAGTTCATCCTTAACCATGAGGGATGGAAAGATTTCCTCTAAAGATGAAGAAGGAGATAAGGAAATCTGCTTTCACCCTCATAATCAACATTGTAATGGAGGTTCTTGCCAGTGCAGTAAGGCAAAGAAAGGGTATAAAAGAAAGCCAATTTGGAAAAGCAGATATAAAACTATCTTTATTTCCAGATGACATTATCATCTATGTAGAAAAGCTAATGGAATCTACCAAAATTCTCATAGATCAAAAAAGTGAACTTAAGATCAAAAAAGTGAACTTAGCAAGATTACAGGATAGAAGGTCAATACAAAAAAATCAATTGTACTTTAGCATACCAACAACAAATAATTGTAAACTGAAAGTTTTGAAAACAGTAACATTTACAATACCATCAAAAATAGAAAATTGCGGGACACTGTTATCGAGTTCTGACTTGGCGGGCCTGGGCCAGGGGAACTGATCAGCCCCTAGGAAAGGTAGTGGGGCACGGGTGGTTGCGCCCTCCACGGCCCCCCGGGCCTGAGAAAGTGGAGCCGAATGCAGGCCCCATTTCCTCACCCCAAAGTAAAAACCATTGGGGAGGGCTTGCCGGAGAAAACCGCCCCCTTTACCTTGCCCACCCACTCCCCGTTACCGGAGCAACTCCCGCCCCTTTTCAATCAACCTCCGCGCCCTCTCAGAACCAATCCAAGCCTTTAACCCTTGCAGCTACCCCGCCCTCTAAATGCCCGATATAAACTTGTACTCTCCCCTAATAAACTCTCTTGGTTTTCATCATCCTTAAAAGAAATCGTGTCCCGCCTGTTCCTTTCTCGCCGCCCTCCATACTTGCACGCCTCCCGCCGGGGACCTGGCCAAGTCCCCCGCCTCGCCCTCGCCTCCGGGAAAGAGCCCCCGCCGCCGGTACCCTCGGAGCAATCCTGGGAGCCTAGGATTTAGCAACCGGCCGCCACCCTCCCCCAGACGAATCAACTGCGACCGCAACTGGCGCCCAACGTGGGGCCCCTGGAATTAAAAGTCCTCTCCACGCAGCGGTCCAGTGAAACCACCCGCTCGCCCGGACGCCTCTCCAGCTCCCCTTCTCCTCGCCTGCAAAGTAAGGGCCGCCTCTCCCTCGCCGCCCCGCGGAGCCGCCCCTCCCTCGCCGCTCCACCTCTGGAGCCGCCCCTCCCACGCCGCTCCGCGCCGGGGCCGCTCTTCCTTTCCCGCGTTAACCTAACTCTTACCCCCGACTACCTTTCGTCTTCTCTTCCTATATCCCCCACATTCCTCCTAACACTCTTCCTCCAGTAGCTTTCCCTCTTCCCCTCCATTACTTTGCTGTGGTCCTCTGTGTCTTTGTTTCTTTGTTTCGCGCGGTGTGCCTCTTTGCAACCGCCCCCCCCCCCCAAACTGCTCTCGCTACTAGAGGGTCCTGCCTTCCATTCTCACCATCTCCTTCGGCCTCGCTGCCACAGTTTACCTCATTTTCTTTACTCAATAATCAACCCCCCTTTTTTCTCTTTTCTCACTCCGCTATGGGTAATCGTCTATCTGCACGCCAAGCACCCCAAGTTCGCGCTCTGGCGGGTCTCCTAGACACACATCGCTGTAAAGTGTCTGTCCGGCAGCTGCAGGTATACTGGGACCTCCTGCTGCCCTTTAACCCATGGCTCACCACTTGCCATCTTTGGGACCCTGTTACTTATGATCGCCTTATTGATCGGGTCACCAACGCCATGGAACATGAGAGCAAGCGCTTCCCTCCCGGCTTGCTCCCCACCTTAATAACCATCCGCTCCTGCCTTCAAGGCTCCCTTCCCCCTGATCGAGGCCCCATTAAATCCAAGGAGGCCCTATCAACCCAGCCAACAGATTCAGACAGCGATACTAATGTAGACCACGATTCGGACACAGAATCCTTAGTCGAGCAAATTAACAACGCGCTCGAAGTCGCCCCCCAAAAATAAAGCAATACTAAGCCTCGCCAAGATGGCGAACTTCCTCCTTCTTCTTCCATCGAGGGGAGGAAGTGCTCCGGCGATGACGTCAGCCCTAAGCTGGGCCGGAAACCGCATGCGCTTTACCCCGCCCTTTCACAGGGCTGAGTTAGTCCGCCATCTTATGCCTTGGGCCCCACCCTTTCACAGGGCGGAGCTAGTCCACCATCCTATGCCTTAGCCACTCCCACCGCGCCGCCGTCTTGCGACGCTTGGGGCCTCCCACTTCCGCCTCCCCCTCCGGCGAGCTCCCCCTCGGAGCCGCTACCGGCAGCTGCCGCCGCTCCTCCCACCCTGCCGACTAACAACCCCTGGCTGCCTTCTACACCTCAAGGCAACCCTTGGGACAACGCTCCCCCTACCCCCACTCCCGTGCCAGGCCCTCTGCAAGCGCGTCCTCCTTTCTCTCGTGCTTTTCGCTGCTTTCCTCTTAACCTTACCCCCACACCACAGAAACCGTATGACTGGTATCCCATTGACTCTGATACTATTAAGCAGCTTCGCAGGGCCGTCAAGGAGGACGGGTTGGGTAGCCCATACGCTTCCCAAATACTGCAGGATATCGCCATGAACTTTTGCCTCCCCCAAGACTGGGCCTCGCTTGCCCGTTCCATTCTTAACCCCGGCCAGTTTGTAAATTGGCGTGCTCACTTCCAGGCGGAAGCAGCTAAGCAAAGTGAGCAAGACGCAGCCACTGGAGTCTATCATCACCCCGAAGCCTATCTAGGCACGGGAGCGTTTCTAAATGCGTCTGCTTATATTAATGCACCTGCCACCTTTTGGCCTATCCTTTGGGGAATCGCCTTACGAGCATTTGCCAACTGCTCTGCCTGTCGGCCTAATAAATTCACCAAGCTCTTCCAGGAGCCGAGTAAGCCTTTCGCCACCTTTGTCTCCAGAGTCGAAGAAACCTGCGCTCGAAAGGTAAGTGATCCCCAGGCCCAATATTACATGTGCCCATCCTCAAATCCTGGAAAATCGTACTGTAATTCCCCCAACGAGTACTACTGTGCATACTGGGGGTGTGAAACATTAGCCACTAATTGGAAGCCTCCTGTTCCTAATCATTACCTTACCTTAAAATGGACCCCTACAGGGTGCAAACTCCCTACAGTTAACTGGCTCGGCCAAGAAAGTGAGGGATCCTGCACACATCTTAATCTTACAGTGCAGCTCCCCACTAATCCCTCCTGGTTACTCGGTCAAACTTGGGGCTTCAGAATCTATGAAAAAGAAGCTGACCAAGAATCACTTATTCTCATAAAAAAGGAGGCTGTAAGCCAACCATGCCAAAATACTGCATTAAAAACACCCTCTGGCATAGGTCCCAACCAAGTCCTTAACCCCCTTTTTCCACAGCTCTCCAGCCGCACCTCAGCTGCAAACAACGTATCGCCAACCCCACCACCCCAACCTTTTCTACCCCCCTCTCATTACTCCTCTCCCCTCTTCAGCCTTATCCAAACAACCTTCACCTCACTAAATGTCTCCTACCCCAATCTTACCTCCTCCTGTTGGCTTTGCCTCTCCACCTCCTCCTCACTGTATGAACCAGTTGCCTCCAACCTCTCCTTTTCAGAAAACACAGAGAACAGCCCCTCGGAATGTAATTGGAATACCTCTGCCGTCCCCCTAACCTTTCATTCAGTCTCCTTTACAGAAAAGTGCATCCGCCCTCGCTCCAGTAACTCTCCCAGCCTCACTGCCTGTGCCAGCTACTCATCTCCCAGCAGCTCTGCCAAATTTCTCATTCCTCATAACTCCTCCCAATGGCTCTGCTCCTCTACAGGACTTACCCCCTGCCTTAACGTGCAAACCCTCAATACAACTAATGAAACTTGCCTCCTAATTGTCCTTATCCCTAGGGTCCTATACCACAGCGAGGAAGACTTCTTCCTCCGCCTGGAAAGAACTGCAGCCCCTGCTCCACTGCAAAAGCGAGAGCCCATCACCGTCCTCACGATTGCCTCCCTCCTAGGTCTTGCAGGCGCTGGCACCGGAATCGCTGCATTAGCCAGTCAAGGCTCCGCCCTAACTCACCTCCGGGCGGCTGTTGACGAGGACATTCGTCACCTACAAGACGCTATTTCTCATCTTAAAAATTCTGTCAATTCCCTCTCTGAGGTCGTACTCCAAAACCGCCGAGGCCTCGACCTTCTCCTCCTCAAAGAAGGAGGCCTCTGCGCCGCCCTAGGAGAAGAGTGCTGTGTATATGCCAATTCCACAGGTCTCGCCGAGGACAGCCTAAAAAAGGTCCGAGAGGGACTGGAACAACGCAAAAAAGACCGTGAAGCCACCAGCTATTGGTCCCACATCTTTACCCCCCTCCTCCCATACCTCCTCCCTCTCCTCGGCCCCCTACTAATGATTATTCTAGCTCTCACCCTAGGGCCCTGCATTATCCGCAAAATTGTTCAGCTTGCTAAGAACCAAGCCAATGCTGTCTTTTCATCATTTGTGCAAGTCCAGTATCAACAACTTGCCTCCACTGAAGAAGCTGACCCTCCGCAGCGTCGCCACCCTCGTCCATCCCGCAAGCAGCGAGGCCCCTCTCGAACGCCCGGGCGCCACACCAACGTCGAGCTCCAGCCTCTCTAACTACCATCTACCCCTATCCCTTCCCCCACCTCCCCTTTCCCTCATCCCTTGGCGGATCTCTCCGGTAAGCTTCTTCCTCTAATTAGAAAAAAAGGGGGAAATGCGGGACACTGTTATCGAGTTCTGACTTGGCGGGCCTGGGCCAGGGGAACTGATCAGCCCCTAGGAAAGGTAGTGGGGCACGGGTGGTTGCGCCCTCCACGGCCCCCCGGGCCTGAGAAAGTGGAGCCGAATGCAGGCCCCATTTCCTCACCCCAAAGTAAAAACCATTGGGGAGGGCTTGCCGGAGAAAACCGCCCCCTTTACCTTGCCCACCCACTCCCCGTTACCGGAGCAACTCCCGCCCCTTTTCAATCAACCTCCGCGCCCTCTCAGAACCAATCCAAGCCTTTAACCCTTGCAGCTACCCCGCCCTCTAAATGCCCGATATAAACTTGTACTCTCCCCTAATAAACTCTCTTGGTTTTCATCATCCTTAAAAGAAATCGTGTCCCGCCTGTTCCTTTCTCGCCGCCCTCCATGCTTGCACGCCTCCCGCCGGGGACCTGGCCAAGTCCCCCGCCTCGCCCTCGCCTCCGGGAAAGAGCCCCCGCCGCCGGTACCCTCGGAGCAATCCTGGGAGCCTAGGATTTAGCAACCGGCCGCCACCCTCCCCCAGACGAATCAACTGCGACCGCAGAAAATATTGGGAGTAATTATGACAAAAGATTTGCAAGTCCTATACACTGAAAACTATTTAAAAAAAACTGAAATTAAAGAAAATCTAATTAAATAGAGAGAAATACCATGTCCATAGGTGAGAAGATTCAATATCATTAAGATGACATTTCTCCCAAAATTGGTGTGTAAATTCAAGGCAATAAAAATGAAAAGCTCAGGAGATTTTTGTGTTAAGATTTGACAAGAGGATTCTAAATTTTATATACAAAAGATGAAGAATAAACAAAATAACTCTGATAGAGAAGAACAAATTTCAAGGAATAATATTATCTGATTTCAATGTTTATAAAGCTATGACAATTAAGAATGTGATATTTGCATAAAAGATAAACACACACATCAATAGATCTGAATATTACAGTCCAGAAATATACCCACTTATCTGTGGGCAACTGATTTTCAACCAAGTTGCTAGGCAATTCAGTGGGGAAAGGATAAGCTTTTCTACAACTGGTACTGAAAAATTGGATACTCATATTTTTTAAAAAATGAACTTGAATTTATGTCACGGTAATATACAAAAATTAACTCCTGCTTGATCATAGACCTAAACGTAAAATCTAAAATGATAATACTTCTAGGAGAAGGTATGGAAAATCCTTGGGCAACGAGTTATGAAAAGATTTATTAGATACATTAAAAGCACTGTGCACAAAAGAAGAAATTAATATACTACACTTTATCAAAATTAGAAACTTTTGCTTTCCCCATCATTGGGGAGAAAATATTTGCAAAGTACATATATGATAAAGACTTGTTTTGAAAATATATAAAAAACTTTTGCTACTCAACAATAATAAAGCAAACAATCCAATAAAAAACGGGCAATTTATATGAACAAATGCATTATCAAAGAAAATATAATAGCAGATAAATACACTGAAAGATCCTCAACATCACTAGTTGTTGGGAAATTAAAAAACTAACCAACCAAAAACCAAGCAAACCTGCAATACTACTATGTACCTATTCGAATGGTTAAAATTTAAAAGCCTGACCATAGAAAGTGTTGGCAAGAATTTAGAGCAGATGGAAGGCTCATACACTGCTGGTGGGACTATACAATGTTACCAGTCTAATAAAATGTACAACATACACTTAACAGCCATTCCACTCCCAGGTATTTACTCAAGAGAAATGCAGGCATATGTACACACAAAGACTTGTATATGAAAATTCAGAGCAATTTATTTATAAGAGCAAAGACTGGAAACAAACCAAATGCCCCTAGCAAGTGAATAGATAAATTGCGGTGTATCCATACAATAGAATATTACTCAGCAATAGAATGGAATGGATTATTGATACATGCAGTAACACGAATCAATCTCAAAGTAACTGTGCTGAGGGAAAGCAGATAGAGAAGAGTACATATTTGATGATTTCACTCATACTGGCATAAAATTTTAGAACATGCAAACTAATCGGTAGTGACAGAGTGGAACAGTGGCTCTTAGGGGGAGCTGGGGTACAGATAGAGGGCGAGGCGAGAGGGTGGAGGGTGGGAAGAGGGAGCCTAGGCTTAAATGGCACCATTTCTATATGGGGTGATAGAAAAGTTTTGTAGTGAGTGATGGTAAACATAATTAACAGCACTGAATTATGTATTTGAATATGGTTAAAAGAGGCACTTGTAAGTTGAATACACATTACTAGAATAAAAATTGTTAAAAATATTCCTATGACCGTACAACACAAACAGTGAACCCTAATATAAACCAAGGGCTATAGTTAATAGTACAATTACAAAAATGTTCTTTCAACAATTGCAACAAACATACCACACTAATGCAAGGTGTTAATAACACAGTGGTGTTCTGGAACTCTATTTTATGCAGGAGTTTTTCTGTAAATCGACAACTTCGCTAATAAAAAAGTACACAAGGCAAGTTTTGGGGTGATGCTTTCATGATCTCGAGTGCAGCAGTGGCTTCACAGATATACACGTACGACAGGCTCATCGGATTGTAGAGTTTAAATATGTGCAGTTCACTGTAAGTCAATTACACTTTAATGAATTGCTTTAAAAATTCTTTAAGCAGAGAAAAATTACTAAGAATAGAAAGGTCACTACAAAACAATAAAATATTTGGTACACTGGGAAAATATAATGATTCTAAGATGGTGGCTCCTAATAAAATGTCTTCCAAATACAAAATTCTGAAGTGATCAGCCCAGATGGAGGAACTGACACCACTGTAATGTAAGGTTTCCAATACCTCCCTAAATTGAATATACATGTAAGCCACGAGTGCTTTTATAGCCATCAAAATCTTGATAAAAATAACTCACTCAGGAAGCTCAAACTTGCAACAGATACTTTGTTTAAAGAAAGGTGGCATTTCTTAGAAAAATAAGGGCTCTTCGTGGATCACGCTTTGCTTTCCTCTTCATTGCCTCACGTGTAGGAAAATGTTCTAACTCCCTCCCCTAAGCTGTTAGGCTTTCTCACTAACTGGCCTGCTTTCCTTGTAACATGTCAAATTTGTTTCTGTGCATACTGAAGATCACCTAAAAAGACTCTCCTTCACGGCATCTTGTGCCGACCGGTAGCAGACCTGCAGAGACGCACACAGTGTCCAAATGCAATCCGTGTCCAACCCCGACTCCCCGCGGCTGCGCCCCAAGTTTTCTCTTAAACACTGGGCACAGTTTGCCTCTGAAGCCCCAGGTAGCCTGTCCCTCCCACCCTAGCATGGTTGGGTCTTTTAAACACTCCAAGCACATAGTTCCTGACCTCATCGGTTCTGAGAACAGGATAAGCTTTAAACACAAAAGTGATCCAGGGCTTCTGAAGATTTGGGGCTGGAAATGCTGGCAAATAAATGCTCCCAAACTTCAGAAAATTCAGACATCCAAACTAATCAAACTCACAGCAGTGAAAAATCAGGGATATACAGAGAGTTACTTTATTCACACAACAATATGCCCAGGTACCAGTTAATGGTTTAATTCACTAAAATTACAAGTTGTATAAAGGTTTCAAAAATAAATGTATTCTCTGAGTATATGGCTAAATGTTCCCTCCCCACACAGAGTCTAGATATACATGGGGGCTTGGGGCATCTGCTAGACCATTTCAGAGTCCAGAAAGCTGCTCACAAAATGTATTTGTGGAAACTTAGTGTTTCTAAACTTAACAAAAGTCAGCCAGCAACATTTTTCATATAATCATTTACAGGTTAAATGACCACATGAGGGATTTTCCAAGGAAAACCAACGTTTGGGAGGGGAGGAAGAAATTTCAGATAGCCAGGCAAGAGGCTCGTTGTCAGAGCAGAAATATAAAATGTGAAGGTGCTGTTGGAGAAAAGGGCAGGTGCACAAAGGAAACAAATTTATAACAGCAGACGAAGTCTGACAAGGAGATGGCAACAGCAGGGACATGTGAGCAATCAAGCATGTGACAGAAACAAAAGGGTTAAGATGGTGAGACACATCAGCAATGGGGAGGGATAATGTAGGTAAAAATACCTGCAACAGCCAAGCTCAAACTAACCTCACAAAGAAAAAGAATAAATTAAAACTGAAAGACAGCCAGTAAATGCACCCAAAGGAAGAATTCACACCTAAGGACAGAGAGTAATAGATCACCCTGCAATGGGAAAAGGAAGACATTAAATAAAAATCGACAGATATGAATAAAGAGACAGGGGCAAATTTTAGCAAAAAACTTCAAATGATGAAATAAAACTCAAGAGCATAAAGAGTTAGACTAAACATAGCAGAAAAGCAGAGAGAACTAGCTTATAAAATAGAATTTCTAAAATGTAGTGTTGGTACAGAAAGAGAGAAAAGATGAAAGAGACAAGAGAGAGATGGAAAAACTGCAACAGATGTCTAATTGGATTCCAGAAGGGGGAAAACGGTTAGAATACGGGAGGAATAAACATTTGAGATATGACAGCTGAAAATGTTCAGAATTGAAGAAAGACGTGCCTTCAGATTGGGAAAAGCTCATCAAGCAATAAAAAGGACAAATGGGAGGCTGCCAGGGAGAAAGTGGGAATCTGCATCTAGATTTAAGGCAGGAAATTGCAGAACATCAAGGATAAAGAGCAAAATCTATCTACACAGATAAACAGCAAATTACCTAAAATGAAAAACAATCAAATGGACAGTGATGGTAGATACATGAAAATAATGAAGTGCTATCTTCAACTCTGAGATAAAATAACTGTCAGTCTGGAAATCAATACCCAACTAAACTCTTATTCAAGAGTGAGAGTGAAACAAAAATATCTCAAAATAGAGAATTTATCAGAACAGACTGTTGCCAAAAGATTTACCTTGAGAAGATAGAAAATGAACCCAGAATGAAAGTATAGGATACAGGAACAATGGTAAACAAATATATCAATGTAACGTGGGCAACATTTTTAAAAATCCTTCTTCAAACATACAATAACAATAACTATGTGCCATAAAAAGCTATGATTAAAATTCTAAGAAGCAGAAATAAAAGAGAACAAAGAAGGAAATCTGAGGGATGCCAAGTGCTTGATTTTTTTTTTTTTGGAATAATACTGAGCAACTGTAGACTTTGATGGAACAGATTTAAAGATAAGTACATATGTAAAAAAAATTTAAGGACATTCCAAGAAATAGAAATGTGAAACTTCCAATTATTTATCAGTTTGGGGCCTTAAATTAGGGAACAACCCACTGTAGAGCCTGTCTTGGATAGAAGGGAAATTGGGAAATCAGAAATCTTTTAATTAGGATCAAATCAACCAATATGTCTAGAGACAAAAACATTTTAGAAAATTACAATTTGAGAATGAGAAAGTGATGTCCCTCAGCCAACAGTTCACTTATTTTTTAGGTAACGTATATTGGATGCCTTCCCGTGACACTTGCCAGGCGACGGGGTTACAAAGACAAAACACAGATCTCCCCACTCTTGGGTCTTGCGTTTAGAATGGAAAAGGTAAGGAGATAATTTCAATACCGCATGCTCGTGCAGAGATGGCAGAATTCACAGGTGGGAAGAGGGGGCCACACCCTGAGGGAGGTAATTTGGGAAAACCTTCTGCAGGAGACAGCATCTGAGCTGCCCTGAAGGATAAGGAGTCATTTTCCAGGTCAATGCAAGGGGAAAGGGAAAGGGCTTCACCAGGAGAGAGGACAGAGTGGCATCAGGCAAGGGGGCAGAGCAGGTGCAGGGAGCTGGAGGGTCTCGGGGCCAGGGGAGCACCTGGGATAAGACAGGGACGGGGGCTAGAGGAACTCGGGGAGGCCCCGCTCCCCACTGCAGCCCTGCGAGGGCTCACATCTCACTTTCTGGCCAGCGTTGACTCGGCCCATTGTACAGACACAAACGTAGATTCTCCAGGTGTTTTCACCAACACTGCCCACAGTGCACTGCCAGTTTAAAACAGGCTGAGGGACACTCAAGTTGAAATGCAACTTTAAAAGGAGCACAATAATGGCAATAATTCTGCAAATTTCACTGAAGAGCAGCTTCATCAGACCTGGAAGTTGTACTTTTTTAACAAAAAATTGGCATCAAGATGTCTCCATTACATCAAAAAATACCCCAGCAATTTGTAAAATGATAACATATGTTGGCAATTATATCCTATTGGCTTTTCACTATTAAGGAAAGAATGCTATCCATGCCTGCAACACATCGTTTGTGGATAAGTTCTGGCAAATATTGCTTTAAAACCTCTCATCTTAATATTTAGAAACAAAGTTAAAAGCTGGACTATCAGCCTGACAGACAGTGCCTCCAGCTGAGTTGCAGTGAGAGGCACTGGATTTACCCTCATACCCGAAACAACCAAAAACCTGACAAAATACATGAAAAACGGTCTTCATGCCACTGGACATCAAGAAATGATGGGCAGCGATTCCTGAGATGAGGAATGAGTGAGGTGAGCACTGCAATGGCCTTGGCTTGTGGCCTTGGGACAGTTCTCAGGCCCCCATGCAGGGGGTGCGCTGGGCAGGGGAGGAGAGTCAGGGACACCGAGGCGCTAGAGGCTGCAGGAGAAGACCCGAGAAGAGGGGGCTGCTCCGAGGGAGGCCGCCGGGGATCTTCAGAGGGGCACCCCGAGTGCCCAGCAGGGAGCTGGTCAGTTACTGTGCACGAGGAGACACCAGAGGCCAGGGGCAAGGGCCCCAGGTCCAGAAGCATCCCTGTCCCACCAGCCACATGGGATACGGAGAAAAGCACTCAGAAAGCACTTGCTTTAGCAGGGGGAGCAGGCAACTCGTCCTGTACTAAACATGGTTCTGGTGCCATTAACACATCTCAAAAGCAAGATCTGAAAGAATCAAACTGTTTCCCAAAAAACTTAACTACATCCCAGAGCAAAGCTCAAGAACATTTACAGGAATACAAAAATATCCAGCACTCCAAACCGTAAAATTCACCATGACTGGCATACAATAAAATTTACTGGGCATGCAAAGAAACCAGAAATTATGACCACTGAGGAGAAATACCACTTAAATAAATTGAACCCAGAACTGAAACTGATGCTAGAATTAACTAACAATGCCATTAATACAGTTACTATAGCTGCAGTACATATGTTCAAAATGTTAAGTAGAGACAAGAAATATTTTCAAAAGATGAATTTAACTACTAGAAAATGAAAACTGAAATGCCTGAGATAAGAAAAACATGGGAAGTGCATTCATGGTAGATTAGATACTGAAGATTAATGAACTTGAAAAGATAGCAATAGAAATGATCCAAAATGAAACAGAGAGAGAGAAAAAAGAATTAAAAATGAACAAAATATCAGTGAACTCAGGGACAACTTCAAGCAGCCTCACATATGTGCTGTTGGTGTCAATATAAGGAGAAGAGACAGAAAAATATTTGAAGAAATAATGATCATTTTTTTATTTGAACTACAAATCCACAGATTCAAGAAATTCAAAGAACCCCAAACTCAAGAACATGAAGAAAATGATACCAGGGCATATAATAAGAAAATAACACCAGTGATAAAAAGAAAATCTTGAGACTAGCAAGAGATGAAAGACACATTAAGTAGAGAGGAACAAAGAAAAGGAAAACAACACATTTTATGTTAAAAACAAAGCAAGTGAAAAGACAATGGAGCAACATCTTTAAAGGACTGAAAAAAAAATCTGTCAATATGGAATTCTACAAACAATGGAATCTTTGTAAAATGAAAGGATATAAACAAATTTTCTGAAACAAAAATAGCTGAAATAATTCATAGCCAGAAATCTGGCACCACAACAAAAAAATAAAGGAAGGCTTTCAGGCAGAATGATAATGATACCAGACAGAAATATAGAGCTACACAAAAAAATGAAGAAAATCCAAAAAAGAAACTGCATGGGTAAAAAATGGCATTTTATTATTTAAATCTCTTTGAAAGGTAATTAACTGCTTAAATAAATATATAAAAGTCAAATGCATGACGACAATAGCAAAAGGCTACTGCAATGTTTTCATATTGCATGTCAAGTGGTACAGATATCACATGAAGGTCGAGTGTGATAAGTTAAAGATATGCACTGTACACTCTAAGTCAACCACTAAAATAACAAAAAAGAGATATAACAAGTAACCCAACAAAAGATATAAACAGAAATAAACCATATTCACTTTGTCAAAGAGATGGCAGAAAAAGAAATAAAAGTAACAAAGAAAAGATGAGACAAAATGAAAACAAATAACAAGATATTAGATTTAGTTTAATTAATAAGCTTGTTCCCATTTGCTAAAACTGCCAGAACCCAATCTACCAGAAATGGATTAGCTTTTAAAATGGGGGTTTAGTGTTCACATATGTACAGTTCTAAGGCCATGAAAATGTCCCAGTTAGGACATCAACAAGAAGATACCCTCTAAGAGGAAAGACCAGTGCCGTCCGGGGGTCCTCTGTCCCATGGGAAGGCACATGATAGGAGTCTGCTGGGCCTCTCCAGGGTTTGGCTTCTGGTTTCCATGGCTTTCTCCAAAATGTTCAGGGCTTCTGTCTTAGCTTCTCCCAGTCGGTGGGGGTGGGGGGACTTTGGATTACGTATCTTAGCTTCTCTGAGCTCTGCCTTTTATCCTCTCTTAAAGGACCAAGGATTAAGACCCGCCTTGAATGGGCGGGGTCACATCTCCATGGAAACAAACTAACCAAAAAGCCCCACCCACAATAGGTCTGATTGGATTAAAAGAATAGAGTCTTTTCTGGGGGAACATAATAGATTCAAACCAGCACACACCACCCTCTGAACCCCAAAAGACATGTTCTTTCCATATGCAAAATACATTCATTCCATCACAATATCACAAAAGCCTTAAATCATTTCAGTAGCAATAAATAAGTACAAAGTCTTATCAAAATGAGTTACAGGGATGGTTTGTCCTAAGGCAAAACTCCCCCCAGCTGTAGACCTGTGAAACGCAGAACAAGTAATCTGCTTCCAATACACAAAGGAGGGACAGTCATAGGATAAATGTTTCCATTTCCATAGGGAGAAATTGGAAGGAAAATAGGGGTCACAGGACCCACACTCCATTAGATTTCAAAGTTTGAGGGTCATTTATCAAATGACATTCTATCCTCAGGGATTCAGAGCGGTAGTCCCACACTGTCCAAGGGCTTACCCAGCAGCCCTGCTCTCTCCAAACACTAGGGAGAGCGTTTTAATATTTCCAAGTATTGGGGAGACCACCTTGTTCTCGGCTGCACCCTCAAGCATCTGGGTGGCACCTGGACCCTCTACCATCTCTAGGGCACAAGCTCAACCCCTTTAGAACAGTGGGGTGTGGCCAGGCTCTCCCCAATCCCCAGGGAATGTGCTCCACCCTCTGAACCCAGGGCAAACTCAGCCTCTCCACAAGCATGGGTGGGTCTGCTCTCCTGACCTGCGGTGTCTTAGCTGCAGACCTTGGCTTCCATGATTCTGCCTTTGAAGTAATTTTTCCATCAATCTGTCCCTTTTCTGTCTCTTTTAGTCCAGACTGGCAGTGGTTCTGTGTATACAGAGCTCACAAAAAGTGTATTGGCTTGTGTGCTGGTTTGAAGCTTTTGTGGACCCCAGAAGAGCTAGGATCTTTTAATCCAGTTGTATGGGGTGGGACATTTTGACTGAATGTTTTCATGGAGATGTGACACACCCAACTGTGGGTGAGACCTTTAGATTAGATCATTTCTATGGCGGTGTGGACCCCACCCATTCAGGGTGGGTCTTAATTAGATCACTGGAGTCCTTTAAGAGAGCTCACAGAGAGAAGGAGCGCAGAGAAGCTGAGAGAGACATTTTGGAGAGAAGCTAAAATACGAAATCCAGAGTTTCCCCCAGGAGAAGCTAAGAGCTAACACAGACTCAGACACTTGGAAATGCAGGCAGGAGGACATATGGAGATACTAAGCTAAGAGATGAAGCCCAGAGTCTGCCCTGGAGAAGCTAATGGAGGACCCCCAAATGCTTAGAGAGAAACACCCTGGGAGAACAAGTAAGGATGCACAGGAGCTGAAAGAGAGAAGCTAAGAGAGACAGAAGCCCAGAGACATTTTGGAGAAAGTCATTTGGAAACCAGAACGTGAGGCAAAGAACCAGCAGACACCAGCCATTTGCCTTCCCAGCTGACAGAGGTGTTCCAGATGCCATCAGTCTTTCTTCAGTGAAGGGACCCTTTTGTTGATGCCTTAGTTTGGGCACTTTTATGGCCTTAGAACTATAAATTTGTAACCTAATAAATCCCCTTTATAGTGTATTGGATTTAAAGAACATAGTCTTTTCTGGGGTACATAATAGATTCAAACCAGCACAAATCCCAGTAAATGTTAATGGCCCAAGTATTTTAATTAAAAGTGACATATTGTTTGGCTAAAAAAGCAATAACCAATACTAACTGCCTCCAATAAATCCACCTTAAATATACAGAAATGGAGAATAAAAGAATTGAAAAATATATACCATAATAACACCAATCAAAACAAATATGAAGACAAGTAGATTTCAGAACAATGAATTTTACCAAGGACAATAAAGGATGATCCCATAATGATAAAGGAGAAAATAAACTAGGAGAATATAACAATCCTAAACTTTCATGAATCTAAAAACACATGTGAGCTACAAAACACATGAAGTACAAACTAATAGAAATATAAGAATCAGTAGACAAATTCATAAAGATAGTAGAAGATAGCGATATCACTGTCAATAATCAATAGACCAAGAAGATAAAAATCAGTAAGGATATAGAAGATATAGGATATAGAACACTGTCTATTAAATTGATCTAACCAGTATTTATAGAACAGCAGAATCACATTCTTTTCAAGGACACCCAGTACACTTATCAAGGCAAGCCTTGATCTGGTTCCTAAATTAAGCCTAAAAATGTTTAAAGAAATTTAAGTTATACAATGGAATGAACAATGGAATTTAATTAGGAATCAATAACAAAAATATCTAGAAAGGCCCAATATATTTGGAATCTAAATATCACACTTGTGAATAATCAATGGGTTAAAGAAGAAATTAAAAGGGAAATAGGAAAGTATTTTGAACTGAATAAAAATGAAAACACAATACATCAAAATTTGTAGGATGTCATTAAAGCAATATACAGAGGGAAAATAATAGCACAAAATGTGTATATTAGAAAAACAGCAGTCTCAAAGCAATACTCACAGCTCTCATATTTAGGAACTAGAAAATACCAGCAAGTCAAATCCAAAGTAAACAAAAGTAAAGGAATAATAAAGATTAGAGCAGAAATCAACGAAATAGAAAAGAGAAAAACAATTGAAAAATCATGGAAATCAAAGGCTAGTTTTATGAGAAGGTCATTAAAGCTAATCAACATCTAGTCAGACGTGTCAGGAATAAGAGAGAACATAAATTACCAATATCAGGAATGAAACAAAAGGCATCACTGGTAAGCCCACAACATTAAAAGGATAATAAATGTTATAAACAATTCTATGCCCATGTACTTGATAATTTAGATTAAATGGATCAATTCATTGAGGATAAAATCCATACTCACTAAAGAAGAAATAGATAACTTGAATATCCCTTAAACTGTTAAAGAAAGTGAACTTGACATTAAAAATCTTCCTGCAAAGAAAATTCCAGATCCAGATGATTTTACTGTTAAATTCTACCAAATATTTAAGGAAGAGATAATATCAATCTGACACTAACTCATCCAGAAAATTGAAGAGAATACTTCCTTACTCATTCTATGGGGCCAGTATTAGCCTACACACAAAACCAGACAAGGCATTAGAAGAAAACTACAGCTCAATATCTGTGCCGGTTTGAATGTATTGTGTCCCCCAAATGCCATTATCTTTGTGGTCTTGTGGGACAGACGTTCTGGTGCTGGTTAGATTTGCTTGGAATGTGCCCCACCCAGCTGTGGGTGGTGACTTTGGTGGGATACTCCCATGAAGGTGTGACCCCACCCATTCAGGGTGGGCCTTGATCAGTGGAGCCATATAAAACATGCTGACTCAAAGAGACTGAAGGCAATGCAGCTGTGAGTGACGTTTTGAAGAAGAGCAAGCTTGCTAGAGAGGAACGTCCTGGGAGAAAGCCATTTTGAAACCAGAACTTTGGAGCAGACGCCAGCCACGTGCCTTCCCAGCTAACAGAGGTTTTCCGGACGCCATTGGCCATCCTCCGGTAAAGGTACCCGATTGCTGATGTGTTACCTTGGACATTTTGTGGCCTTAAGACTGTAACTGTGTAGTGAAATAAACCCCTGTTTTATAAAAGCCTATCCATCTCTGGTGTTTTGCATTCTGCAGCATTAGCAAACTAAAACAATATCTCTTGTTAATATAGATGCAAAAAATCTAAACAAAATAGGGTAATTCAAATCCACAATGTATCAATTTAAATACATCTTGATTGAGTGGGATTTATCCCAGGAATTACTTTAACATACGATAACCAGTCAGTGTAATTCACCATATTAACAAACTAAAAGGAATGCATTTCATCATCTAAATTGATACAGAAGAAGCATTTTACAAAATTCAACACCTAATCCTGATAAAACTCAGAAAACTAGGACTGGAAGGGAACTCTCAAATTGATAAAAGACGTCGTGCTGTTTGGATGTATTATATACCCCAAAACGCCTTATTCTTTGATGCAAGCTTGTGGGAGCAGACATATTAGTGTTGATTAGGTTGGAACCTTTGGATTAGGTTGTTTCCATGGAGATGTGATCCACCCAACTGTGAGTGATAACTCTGATTAGATTATTTCCATGGAGGTGTGACGCTGCCCATTCATTATGGGCCTTGATTAGTTTACAAGTGCCTTAAAGATTTCAGATAGAAGGAGCTCGGTGCTGCAGCTTAGAGAGACATTTTGAAGATGGCTGTTGAAAGCGATTTTGTTGATGCCTTGGTGATACTAGTTCAGAGTTTGCCCTGAGAAGCTAAGCCTAGAGACATTTTGGAGAATGCCATTTTGAAATGCAACTTGGGAGCAAGCAGACACCAGCCATGTGCCATCTGAGCTAACAGGTTTTCCAGACACCAATGGCCTTTCTCCAGTGAAGGTATACTCATGTTTATACCTTGGTTTGGACACTTTCATGGCTGTAGAACTGTAAATTTGCAACTCAATAAATCTCCTTTATAAAAGCCAATCTGTTTCTGGTATTTGCATTCCGGCAGCATTAGCAAACCAGAGCAGACATCTACAAAAGCCTACAACTAACATCAGGCTTCATGGTGAAAGACTGAAATCTTTATCCCTAAGATCAGGAACAGAGCAAGGATATACAATCCCACTATTTCTATTAATATTCTATTGATGGGTCTAGATTGTGCAATCAGACAAGGAAAAAAGAATAAAATCCAGATCATAAAGAAGAAAGAAAACTGTCGTAATTTGTAGACACTATTACCTATGTAGAAAATTTCAGGAAATTTATTGAAAGCTTCTGGAAATAAGCGAGTTTAGCAAGATTATAGGATACAAGGTAACATAGCAAAATAAGTTGTACTTCTATATACTGTAAAAAAACAGGAAATTAAATATTAATAATACTATTTCCAAAAGAATACATTATGAAATACTTAGGGATAAAACAGATGTACAATGTTCAAGATTAGTTTACTGAAAGTACAAAACTTTGCTGAGGGAAATTAAAGATCTAAATAAATGAAGAGACATACCATGTACATACACGATAAGACTCAATATTGTTAAGATGTCAATTCACCCCAAGTTGATCTATAGATCCAATGCAATCCAAATCAAAATTCCAACAGGCTTTTAAAAATAACTTGACAAATGGATTCCAAATTTTATACCCAGAATAGGCAAAATAACTGAAAATGAAGAAAAATTTGAAGGAGTAACAATATGTGACTTCAAGATCAATAGTGACAAGAGAAAGTGTTATCAAGACAGACAAACAGACAAACGGAACAGAACAGAGAGCCCAGAAAGAGACCCACACAAAATGTCAGCAACTACTTTTCAACCAAGTTGCAAAGCAGTTCAGTCGAGAAAGAGTAATCTTTTTAATAAATAGTGCTGGGACAACTGGATATCGATATGCAAAAATAACTTCAATTCATGCCTTGCCGCATATACAAAGATTAACTCAAATATGCCTAAATGTAAAAGCTAACTACAAACTATAAAAAGTAAACTGAAACTGTAAAATATCTTGAATAAAACAGAGAAGAAAATCTTTGTGACTGAGGATACTGCAAAGATATCTTAGAAATGTCATCAAAGACAATTCATAGAAGAAGAAAAAAAGATTAATTAAATTTCATCAAAATTTAAACCTTCTCTTTAAAGGGCATTGTTAAGAGAATGAAAAGAAACCAGACTGGGAGAGAATATTTGCCAAGCATGTACCTTACAAGGGACTTGTATTTGGAATATATATAAAGAACCCTTATAACCCAATTTTTTAAACAGGCAAGAGATTTGAGCAGATCCTTCACCGAAGAAGGCAGGGATGGGGTGCTGCACCGGGTTTCTAAAATGGCCACCAAAGATGGCCCGCCCTACTGCCCACACCCATGAATCTGATGCCATACAGTTGACCTGAAAATGAGAGTGTATCTGGGTAAGCCTGATCAAATCACACAAGAAAACAGGTAGCTTTCTCCAGCTGACAGCAGAAGAGGAAGTCAGAAGGTTTTGGGGTGTGAGAAGAACCCCATGTGCCATGTGAGATGGAATGCAGCTGCTTCTGGGAAGAGTGAAGGCCCCGCACCAACAGCCAGCAAGCAGATGGGCACCCCAGACCTCCAGCTGGAGGAAACGGGTTCTGACAAAAACCTGACAGCCCTGAAGTGGGTCCCCCTGAGCCCCCAGGAAGAGCTCAGCCCAGGGGACACTGTGACTCGGACTCTGTGAGATCTTGACAGAGCTGAGTCCATCGGTGCTTCTCACCTACAGACTGTGAGATAATAAATGGGTGTGGTTTCAAGCTGTTAAGTTTCTGATAATTTGTTACACAGCAATAGAAAATGAATACAGATAGCAAATAAACATGTGAGAAGATGCTCGCAATCATTAGACACTGGAGAAATGCAAGATAACACCAAATGAGCTACGGCTGTTCACTATTAGAATGGCTAAAACTGAAAAGACACAGCACACCAACTATCGGCAAAGGTGTGGGGCAACTGCAACTTCCACACACTGCTGACGGGAACGCAAAATACTACAGCATTTTGGGAAACAATTGTGCACTTACTTAAAAAGTTAAACACACACCTGCCATAGGATGCAATCATCCCATTCCTAGGTATTTTACCCAAGAAAAATGAACACATGTCTATGCAAAAAAAAAAAATGTGTATAAATGTACATAGCAGCTTTGTTTGTAATAGCCAAACCTGGCAATAACCCCAACGCCAATCACCAGGTTAAGGCAAACGTATTGTGGTGTAGCCATACAACAGTCTACTGAACAGTAATTTAAAAAAGAATGAACCAGAGACGGGGAAGATGGCGGCATAGAGAGGAGTGGAAGCTAAGTAGTCCCCCTGGAACAACTACAAAAAAATAGAAACAACTAGTAAATAATCCAGAATAACTGCGGGGGGCCAAACGAGACCATCCACTCATCATATACCAACCTGAATTGGGAGGAATGCCCGAGAACACAGCATAAAATCTGTAAGTAAAACCTGTGGAACCAAGTCGTGAGACCCTCTTCCCCATAGCCCGAACTGCAAAGCCTCGTGGTGCCAGAGAGAAGCTCTCTCCCAGCAAGTGAATACAGCTCAGCTGAGCTCCAACTGGGGTTTTAAGTAGCGAGTGTGAACTGCTCACTACAGGTATGCATCCCCAAAAAACAGACGGAGGCTTTGGGTGACGACTGACCTTGGAGAGCAGGAGGGTTGCCTTGGACTAGGTCTGAAGGGGACTATCTGTTTCTTTCTCGGCTCAGTGGAGAAAGCCCCAGTCATTTTCAGTTTCCAGTGCTGTGACTCAGAGAAGGGTGGAGATAGCACAAGCAGAGAAAGGGACCATTGAAATGCTAATGACCTCCCTCTAGGGGGTCTATCTTCTCTAAGAGGAAAGGGGTGGGGCCCTTTCCATTCAGAACCAGACCCCAGAGCCTGGGGGAACACAGCCATACCTCCTCACACCAGTCAAGAGTTATAGGCTAACAGGCATCACCTGCTGGGCAGAAAAGCACAGTGACCCGAAGCATCAAAGGGTGGAGCAATTTTCTAAGACACACCCGCAGGGAAACCAGATACTGAATATTTCTTCCCTCTGGGACCTGAGCCTGTTCTGGTCTGGGAAAACCTGATTGGAGTAACCAAGGAAACCATGCCTAGACAACAGAAAATTACAACCTACACTAAGAAAAACAAAGTTATGGCCCAGTCAGAGGAACAAACGTACACTTCAACTGAGATACAGGAATTTAAACAACTAATCCTAAATCAATTCAAAAAGTTTAGAGAAGATATCGCAAAAGAGATAGAGGCTGTAAAGGAAACACTGGACATATATACGGCAGAAATCAAAAGTTCAAAAAAACTAGTAGAATCTATGGAAATGAAAGGCACAACACAGGAGATGAAAGACATAATGGAAACATACAACAGCAGATCTCAAGAGGCAGAAGAAAACACTCAGGAACTGGAGAACAAAACACCTGAAAGCCTACACACAAAGGAGCAGATGGAGAAAAGAATGAAAAAATATGAGCAATGTCTCCAGGAACTTAAAGATGAAACAAAATACAAGAATGTACGTATCATTGGTGTCCCAGAAGGAGAAGAGAAGGGAAAGGGGCAGAAACAATAACAGAGGAAATAATTAATGAAAATTTCCCATCTCTTATGAAAGGCATAAAATTACAGATCCAAGAAGCGCAGCGTACTCCAAACAGAAGAGATCTGAATAGGCCTACGCCAAGACACTTAATAATCAGATTATCAAACGTCAAAGACAAAGAGAGAATCCTGAAAGCAGCAAGAGAAAAGCAATCCATCACATACAAAGGAAGTTTAATAAGACTATGTGCGGATCTCTCAGCAGAAACCATGGAGGCAAGAAGGAAGTGGTGTGATAAGTTTAAGACACTGAAAGAGGAAAGCTGCAGACCAAGAATCCTGTATCCAGCAAAGCTGTCCTTCAAATATGAGGGAGAGCTCAAAATATTTTCTGACAAACAGACAATGAGAAACTTTGTGAACAAGACACCTGCCCTACAGGAAATACTAAAGGGAGCACTACAGAATGATAGGAGAAGACAGGAGTACATGGTTTGGAACACAATTTTGGGAGATGGTAACACAGCAATGTAAGTACACTGAACAAAGATAACTATGAATACGGTTGAGAGAGGAAGGTTGGGAGCGTGTGAGACACCAGAAGAAAGGAGGAAAGATAAAGACTGGGACTGTGTAACTTGGTGAAATCTAGAGTATTCAACAATTGTGATAAAATGTACAGATACGTTCTTTTATGAGGGAGAACAAGCAAATGTCAACCTTGCAAGGTGTTAGAAATGGGGAGGCATTGGGGGAGGGATGCAATCAACATAAACTAGAGACTGTAACTAACAGAATCATTGTATTAAGCTTCCTTTAATGTAACAAAGGTGATATACCAAGGTAAATGCAGATAAGAGGGGGGTATAGGGGAGGCATGT